>NW_006921661.1:2092512-2156626 GCF_000298275.1 Orycteropus afer afer | reverse complement strand
AAAAAAAAAAAAAAAAAACAGGTGCAAAGGCCCAAAAAGTAGGGAAAAACCTGACTCCAGAAAAGAGGGCACTGTGGCTGAATAGTAAGTAGCAAACAAGGTGGTAATGTGATGGGACACTGGATTTGAGAAGTAGTAAAAGCCCTAACAAGGAGTCTATTTGTTGGCTTACTATATGTCAAGGACTGAGCTAAGTGTCTTATATTTATCCTGTTGTTAGGTACTGTTGAGTCTGTTCCCACTCATAGTAAGTAACCCTACAGCACGGAACTGCCTCATAGGCTTCGTAGGCTGTAAATCTTTATAGGAGCGTATCACCAGGTCTTTTCCCCGACAAAGCTACTGGTGGGTTCCAACTGCCCACCCTCTGTGGTTAGCAGCTGAGTGCTTAACCTATGTGCCATAAGGACTCCTTATATCACCATTATGTAACTTCTTAATACATGAGTCCTGTGATACATACTTTTTCCCTCATTTTGAAGATGCAGAAGGTAAGACTTAACTAAATTTGCTTAGGACACACAGCTATTCCGTGAAAGAACCAGGATTCAAATGAGGTAGATCTGACTCCAAAGCTCAGAACCAGAACCACACACGGCATCAAATTAACCAAATTATACTCATTTTTCCAAGAATGGCCTCTACCTTCCTAGAGAAGCATTTGGCTGTAAAGAGAAGATACATCTGGGTTTCCAAAAGACTCTGCTAAGGAATGAAGCATGGAAACACACACTATATGCTGTGGGACCTCAGATCAGGAAAATCTTGCCTTTAGCCTTGGCTCTGTCCCAGTGAAGCCAGTTTCTTGTTATTTCCTGTCTATCTCTAGCCTTTGGTTTGGAAACTGAATCTGTATTCTAGACTCATATGCTAATATATTAGCTATTATGTGTTGTTGCTGAGGAAGGCTCCTTTCAAGGTCTCAAAGTAGACAGTCCATTGAGCCCTGGTGTCCTGCGTTGGCCTGTGTCTTCTATCTGAAGTACAGTCTAAGGGCTAGTAAGGAATCCAGGTAAAGAAGGGACACTGAAGAGCCAAATGTAACAAATGGAGAAAGATATGGTTCCTAGATAATTAGATTCAACGTCCCAGAGATGTAGAGAAAACTAAGGATATAAAGTCAGCTTATTCTGGAAAAGCCTCTTGGAAGAGAAGAGCCTGGAAATAAGGAACAGGAGAGAAGAGCCTCTTACGTGTGTATCTTGTTTTTCCAGGGACTTCTGCCATGACTTTGCCCCCTTTCTCTCTGTTTAGAGAAAGAACAGTAGAAATACGAATAAATAGGTAACTAGGCATGCCTACAGACAGGTGAGTTAGGAGTTCTTAGATATGCTTGACAAAGAACAAGCTACAATGGCTTCCTCAGGGAGGAGATAAGCCCTTACATGCCCCATTCTTCAGGTCACAGTGTCCAAGTCTGTCTGGAATGCCAGATCCACGTTCCCTGCTATGTATTTGATGTAAATAGACCTACACACCAGATAAATAATACCTGTGCATTTTATAATATTTGTGCTTTAACCTAGTTTCAGAACACGCTAGTGAGTGTTAAGAAGGCCCCAATGTTTGACAGTTAGTACTGGGGTCAGAATTATTCTGACTTCCTAAGAAGTCTGGACATACCTAAGCTATAAATATGCATACTGGCAGCCAGTAGTGTTAACTCTTTCAGGGCTGCCAAGGGAAGGGACAATAGTATCTTCTCTAACTATTCACTCTGACCATGGACTAGCACTGCAAAATATGATCCATGACACTCTACTTATGTGTGTGACATAACCAGCAGGGGAGACAACATGAAAAAAATGGAAAAGTCATTGGACAAAATCAGAATTCCCAAGTTCCAGGTCTGCCATTAACTACCTGTCAAGAACTTGATGTTTCTGAGTCTCAAGTCTTTCCATCTATTAAATAGGCCTGCAAGATTAAGCACTGAATATACACTGAAGTGCTCTATAGATGTTGATTCCTTCTGTCAAAATAATGTTATCACCAGCAGGAGCTAATGTATATTGAATGCTTAACAGACACCAGGCACTATTTTTAAGCACTTTGCAGTTATTCTTCTCAACAACTCAACGTGGAAGATACTATTACTTCAGTTTTATAGATAAAGACTCAAAAAGGTC
Source organism: Orycteropus afer afer (assembly GCF_000298275.1). Classification (NCBI taxonomy): domain Eukaryota; kingdom Metazoa; phylum Chordata; class Mammalia; order Tubulidentata; family Orycteropodidae; genus Orycteropus; species Orycteropus afer. The sequence goes on along the minus strand of NW_006921661.1, from coordinate 2,154,497 downwards.
AAGAAACTTGCCCAAGGTCACAGAGCTTATAAGCGAAGGAACTTTGGTTGCAACCTAAGCAGTCTGGCTCCAGGATCCTTATTCCCGACTTCTGAATTATGATCCTGTTACTTCCACTATTCTGTGACCTTCAACAAATTATCATATTTCATGAATTTAATTTTTTTTTTTTTTAACATTTTAAAAACAAAACCAGGCTGTTTCTTACTGTCAACAATGTCTTAACAGCCATTGTCAGTCAAGCTGCAGTCAGAACATAGCTGCCCTTGCCTGCATAAGGGTATACACTTGGTTGTCATTTCTGGTGGTGTGACTAGGTAAGAGTAACTCTGCATAAATTGCTCAAACACCAATTCAGACTCATTTGAGTCTCAGTAGTTGTGAGATTTTTTTTTTTTTTTTTTTTTATAGATCTTCTAGTAAAGCAAGAAAGTGCCAATATTAAAATCTTTAGATTATTTGCCAGTATTGGAAGAAAATCTTGAAGACAATGATTAAACACTTCTAAGAAATGCTCTTGATGACAGAGAGGACGGTAATTGGGTATAAAAATACAGACAATGAGTCAAAAAGTGATTGAGAAGTTGGGGTCCAATATGAAGATGTTTTAGGAATCCTTTATTGATGTATTCCACTTGTATTTTCCATTTTTGTGTGTAGGCAAGACAGTGACAAACTAAAAATCCACATCCAAGTAGGTCTAAGAGGTCTCTCTGTTGTTGTGGGCTGTTTAGTTGATTTTCACTCATAGTGACCTTAGCCATAATTTTTTTTTCTTAGTTGTTTTGGTTACTTCATGTAGCTCAAACAGAAAATACCACGATTGTATGGCTTTGACAAAGAGGAGTATATTTCTTAGTTTTGGAGGCTAGAAGTCTGAGTTCAAAGTACCAGGCTCTAGGGCCTGAGTGAAAGTCCCTTGACCTTGAGCTTCAGCTCTACCTTTTGCTTGTGGCCCACTGAAACTGGAGGCTTTCTTCATTCATGTAGCTGCTGGCTACTGAGGCTGACAAACCCAAGGTCGACAAGTATAAAGGCACAGTCCTGATATTACCAAACCACATGGCAGGCCATTGATTCAAGTCCATTAAGAGTCCCAATATCTGCAGACAACACAGCAAGCAGTATGCTGAATAATGACTCAGCTACATGCAGGATTCAAGCGTGACAAAAGCTACAGACCATTCCTAAAGCTTCACCTTATATACTGGGAGTAGACCACATCCGTAAGGCAGCTACTTAGCTGCTCACAGTAGATTTCACCATGGAGTTAATTACCAGTCTCATCATGGGGAATACTTCATCCAACCGGCCAGCCACTCAAAACCAGGCCCAGCCAAGTTGACACATAACCTTAACTACCACATTAATGCACTGCCACTGGGTCAGATCCGACTCATAGCGACCCCTCCTTGGGTTTCCAAGACAGTATCACTACGAAAGTAGACTGCCCAGCCTTCCGAGGAGTGGCCAGCCTTCTGGTTAGCAGTCAAATGCCTTAGGCACTATGCCACAAAAATGATGTGTTTTTAAATATATGCCATTCTCAAGTCAATGAATACTGAATGATAACATTTCTAAGGCCTCATTTGAAAACTGGGATGATAATAACTCCCTAATGGCTACAGAATAAAATGCAAATAAAGTATGGCATTTAAAAATCTCTACAACCTGGACTAACCTACCTTTTTCATTCTTGTCTCCTATCACCCTTCCAAGTGGGCTATATACCACATTATGTACATGGTTCCTGAAAGACTGTGCATCTCTTTGCATTTCTATGCCTTTAACTTGTTTTCTCAATAATAATTTTTTAAAAAAATGCCATTTCCCACTCATCTCAGTGCCTTTACTTATTAGAATATGACCTTGAGCAATTTCTTTAATCAATCGATTTCTCAGTTTTCTTATCTCTGAAATGAGAATCTAATCTTAGGTTTGGTTTGAGGATTTAATGAGCTAATGCATATAAAGAGCTTAATACGTATCCAACTAACCTGTGGCTTTGTTGTTGTTGTTATGTGCCATGGAGTCCACCGGACTCATAGCGACCCCTCCTTGGGTTTCCGAGGCAGTTATCACTATGGAAGTAGATTGCTCCATCTTCCTTCCGAGGAGTGACTGGTGGGTTTGAACCGCCAGCCTTCTGGTTAGCAGTCAAGGGCCTGAGGCACTACGCTACCAGAGCAGTGTTTATTAGCTGTGGAGGAGGAGTCACCAAAAAGTAGTGAACTGCCCAAAGGCACACAGCTTATTTAACAACAAAATCTAGCCAATCTGGATTTCCTCATTTCCAGTCCAAGGCTGTCTTTAGATTCAGGAAATATCCCTCCACCCCCCAAACATTGACAGATTGGTTTGCAAGACACTTTTATCCCAGAAAGCTGTTCCTTCTCTTCCTCCTCTCAAGATTCTCATACTCTGGCAAGAGAGAGAGGTGCACTACTGACTTCTTGGTATAATGTGTTAAATCCCAGAACAGTTTATGCAAATAAGGAGGAAGTTTGCATCTGTCTTCTTGGTTTATGAAGGGCTTTGGAATACATGAAGTCAGGCTTTGCAAGGCTATTACTTTAGAACCCACAGTGGGAAGCTATAAACAAGTAACTTCTAACTTGGTCAAGTCCAACTTATAGGCCTTAGTCTCATAAAAAGACTTCCTCCTAGAACACCACAACACTGTATTTCTTTTCCTTTTTCTTTTTGGCTGAGGTTTATAATCAGGGGCACACCAAGTCACATGAAGAACTTTTCAAAAATCAATATCCCTGGGTTCCATCCCTCAAAGGATGATTGACCTTAGACCAGAAAAGACTGGCATTTGGGTTTTCTAAAGTTCCCCAGGTGAAAATAGTGTTAGGAATCTTTAGAAAGAATATGATAGGAAGTTAGTTTCCTTGCAAATTGTCCAAGCATCCATTTACCAATCACATGTTAAACCTGTAAGAACTGCCAATCAGAAGACTGAAACATATATTAACTTTACTGACAGGAAAACTGAGGTTCAAGGAATCATTCCTTATCAGCAATAAGCGAAAGGTATAGCACTTAGGAGTGTTGACTAAGTCCCCACATTGTCCTGGTATAAATGTTCCAAATTCTCTTACTGTTCTGATACAAACGTGTTGTTTGGCAGAAGGAATATAGTTTATAACTACACTTGTCCTAGCTTTAGGTCATTTCAGTTTGGGCCTCAACACAATGGCGAATAATACATAGTATATATGAAAAAACAAACCAAACCAAACTCACAGCCGTCGAGAAGGATCTGACTCATAGTGACCCCTCCTTGGGTTTCTGAGGCGGTATCACTAAGGAAGTAGATTGCCCAACCTTCCTTCCAAGAAGTGGCTGGTGGGCTTGAACAGCCAGTCTTCCAGTTAGCAGTCAAACACCTTAGGCACTATGCTACCAGAGCTCCCAGTATATATGAATTCATAAATAAATGTTTTCCTTATTTGTAGCTATGCTTGAATTTGAAGGGAGGATAAGGATACAGAAGAAGCCTTAGCTCTATAGGAAGGGTAAATAAAGGAAAAGCCTGCCCTTTCTGGCCATCTAGGGAAGGAAAGAGGTAGAACAGGTAAACAAAAATATGGTCCTCCATTGAGAAAGACATAAGAGAGGTACAGACAACAAAGGTGAACCCTTCTGCATGTACAGTACTGCACTGTCAGTGATGGCAAGCACTGATCTACGGATAGACAGACGGGTAGATAGGCTAAATGATCAGGTATGTCTAGGAGGGAGGAGTGTGCCCATGACCAAGAATAGGGTTAGCAGACAATGTTTCTACATGTGTATTTGTAAGAACTGTAAGAATGTCTGCGTGTACAGTAGAGTTGACAAAGGGCAAGTTGTGGTGGCCTCTTGGCCACAGCCAGCTACCCTAAGGGAGCAAGCAGTTGGACCTGCGGGCTCAGGACTGTGGTTGCAGGGGACATCAAGCTCAACTGGCATAACATACTACACAAAACATTGCTCTACATCCTACTTTGGTGAGTAGCAACCGGGGTCTTAAAAGCTTGTAAGTGGCCACCTAGATGCAACAATGGGTCTCTCTTTTTCCAGAGCAAAGAAGAATGAAGAAAACCAAAGATGCACAGAAACAATCAGTCCAAGGGACTGGTACACCATGCGATCCTCTGCCTATACAACTATGAGACCAGAAGAACTAGATGATGCCTGGCTACCACTGTCAGCCACTCAGAGGGCATTCTGGACAGAGTGGGAGAACAATGTGGAACAAAATTCAGTATCATAAAAAAGACCGGGTTTGCTGGTCTGATAGAGCCTGATGAGACCCCTCAGACTATATGGCCCCTTAAGGTCTGGAATGAAACTCACTCCTGTGGCTTCCAGCCAAACAACAGACAGGCATATGGGGTGAACATTTACATCAGGTAGGTACACTCCTTGGGGCAATCAATCGTGGGAGAACAGAAGGGCAGTGTTTGCACAGGGGGTGGGAGTACATAGAAGGCAAGGACACAGGGAAGAGGTAACTACAGGGAGGAAGTGGGAAGAGAATTGTTACACTGTGGGGAATTGCAGTCAATGTCATGAAACAAAATGTGTATGAATTGTTATATGGAAAATGAATTTGGTCTGTAAACTTTCACCCAAATCCCAATAAAAATTAAAAAACAAAACACAACACAGCATAGCCCTCATTGACACACACACACACACACACACACACCTGACCCCACTCATTCCTACTTCACCAAAGAGGATTCAACTCAGAGAGCAATGGAGATTCAGAAATATTGAGACTTATTTTCCCAGCATAACATGGGGGTGGGCTTCAAGATGCTAACACAATTCAGTCTTCAGCTTTGTGCTTTAGCTTTGTGTTTTATATGTAAACACTTGGATGTAGCAGCAAGAAGAGGCCAGAAAGATAGCAATGGTCACTCCCTAAAGCCTGAGCGTGGCATGCAGGAAGTCGAGAAGTTGCTAAGAGACTGGTGGACCAGCAAGCTCTGCGGTTGGAGCAAAGGTTCGCAGTGTACAGGTACTGTGAGACAAATGTCCATCACCACAACATCCACAGTGGGTTCCTGCACATCTCTCTCAAAGGAATGAATTAGTTACACCTCAATAGGCAAGTCCAGGATACATTCAAAAGTAGACATTCTGAAGCAGGGGATACTGTTATAGATATTTTCTTCCTAAATGGCACAAAGACAGAAGAAGCATTTTCCTATAAGCAGTCAGTAAAATGCAGTATCATTTGTCTGTGAGAAACCACTCTAGAGGATATGAAGATAAACAGTGCAAACAAAACAGCTGCCCTGACCAAACAAGACTTGAGGGGAATTGAAGGGGAAGTGAGCAGCATTCTGAAACATGAGGCATTTACTCAAAGCCCTGATTAGGAAGCTGAACTTTAAAGATTCAGAGGAGGCGAATTACCCTGGAAAAAATAAATATTCCAGGAGTTTTTTTAAAAAATGTCCACAAATGATCTGACACTCCTTCCACCAAGAGGCTGGGGTCTATGTTCCCTTCCTTGACTCTCCTTTGACCAATAGACTATGTCTGAAGTAACACGACGAGACTTCTAATCCTAGGTCAATTAATAAAGGCCATGAAATCTCTACCTTGGTCACTAAGACATTCACTATTAGAGCCCTAAACCACCATGTAAGAAGTCCAACTGCTTAAAGGCTGTCACGCTGTGAGGAAGCTTAGGCTGCACACAGAGGCCGTGTATAGGTGCTTCAGTTAAAGGTCCCAGCGGGGCTAACTCTGAGTTATCATAGCCTAGGTGACAAGTATGTGAGTGAAGACACTTTCAGATGATTCCACCTCCTGGCAGTACAATCACCCCAGCCATACGAGCCCCCACCCCCCCAGCTGAGGGCCCAAACACTGTAGAACAGAAATAAGCCATCCTTGCTGTGCCCTGTCTATATATCTGACCCATAGAGTCTGTGAGAAAAATAAAATAATTGTTTCAGACTATTGTGAAGGTTAATGTTTTGTGTCAACTTGGCTAGATTATGATTTTCAGTGGTTTGGCAGATACTGGTCTGATTGCTTCTTCATAGTGTAATATGATACAATCATCCTTCATTTTGGGATCTGATGTGAGCAGCCAATCAGTTGAAAGCTAATCAGCTGAAACTAATCCATTTCCTTGGGGGTGTGGCCTGCATCCAATATATATGGACATTCTGGCAAAGTTCTCCGTCTCTTTCTCTTGATCCCTGCATCCAACTTGTTATCCACTGACTTCTGGTTTTTGGGACCTAAGCCAGCAGCCTGCCATTTGACCTGTCAATTTTGGGATTCACTAGCTCCTGTAGTCCTCTGAGTCAGCAGCCTGCTGTCTGATGTGCTGATTTTGGGTTCATCAACCCCTGCAACCATGTGAGTCAGGAGAAACCCCACACCTGATGTATGACCCATGGATTTGACACTTGGCAGTTTCCACAATGCATGAACCACTTCCTTGAAATAAATCTCTCGAAACATATTTATGTATATATGCACCACTGATTTTTCTCCTCTTGAGAATCCTAAGACAGTCAGTAAAACAATTATATATTGCAGCAAAATTAACTGGAATAATAGGATGAGAAATGATAAAGATGAAGGTAAGTTATAGAAAATTATGAAGCTGTATTTACTTTGAGTGTCTAACCCTAGTGTGAGAGAAACTGTTATCCCATCACAGGAAACGAAATAAATTGTTAACACTCTCTTGATTGCTTAGAATATGTTTTGTCTACAGCTGCTATAATAGAAAATGTTTTAGTTCTACATCCTACTTTGGTGAGTAGTGACTTGGGTCTTAAAAGCTTGTGTGTGGCCATCTAAGAACAACAATTTGGTCTCTCCTTGTCCAGAGCAAAGAAGAATGAAGAAAACCAAAGATCCATGGAAACAATTGATCCAAGGAACAAGTAGAACGTAAGAATCTCAGCCTGCATGACCTGAGACCAGAACCAGATGGTTCTAGTCTACGACTGTCAACCATCTGGATACAGTGGGAGAAAAATGTGGAAAACTCAAAATCATAAAAAAAGACAAGTCTTACTGATATGATAGACTGGTGAAAACTTTTGAGACTATGACCCCAAGTCACCCTGTTGGCCTGGAACTGAACTCACTTCCATGGCGTCCAGCTAAACAACAGACAGGCCTACAGGTGAGCAATTACACCAGGTAGGTCCACTCCTTAGAATAATCAAGCATGGGAGATCAGAAGGGCAGCATTTGCAAGGGAAGATAGTTCACAGGACAGGAATGTATAGGAAAGAAGGACACAGGGAACAGGTAACCATAGGGCAGAAGTGGGAAGAGAGCTGTTACATTATGGGGATTGTGATCAATATCATGAAATAAAATATATATGAAATGTTGAATAGAAAATGAATTTGCTCTCTAAACTTTCACCCAAATCACATTATTATTATTATTATTATTTTAAAGGGCCATACAACAACAACTAAAGAAAATGTTTCGGTTCTTAGGAAGAATGTGGGTCATACAAAAGGAATTTGGGTAAAATACCTTGCCTGGCTTTTTAGTATGGAGCAAACATTCCCATGATGCCATTCAGAGGTATCCATGAACCAATTCTGCCTCTTTCCCTTGGCATATGGTACATAACAGATACTCATTAACTCTGGAATGACTGACAGAATGAGTCTAAGGAGTCATGGGTGAGAGAAGGTATTCCAGACAAAGCAATATGGTGAGCAAAAGTAAAGGAAGATGGGGAGCATTTAAAAGGAGCCACTTGAACTATATCCTTTACCCCTCCCCATCCATATACCTTCTACTCTGCAAATGGGGACCTCTAGCTTTCCTTCAACAGTCATGTGCCCATATCCTTTAGTTAAGCTGTTCTCATTACTCGAAATGTTCTGTTTCCATGTTCTTGATAATCCCCTGACTCATTCTTTAAAATCTAACTCAAATATCATTTTCTCTGTAGCTTTCTCCAACACTGCCTCACTCCAAGTAGAATTAATCACTTGTTCCATTTTCCTACACTTAATAACCTTTATTATGGCAGAATACTGTCCATTGTGTTTAGTAAGTTCAGATGTCTACTTTGAAAAACTGTGAGCTACCAGAGGACAAAGATGATTCCTATTCCTCACTTTATCTCCTACTTAAATGCCTATGTGCCAAGTGGTTGGTCAGAAAGAGGCAAAAAATGGATCCACGGACAAATATGGCCTTGCAATTGGGAGAGAGACATCACATAAAAACACAACACAGTATGGTAAGGGGTGTGGAAATACAAATCTCTATCAGGAGGATATCAGGAAGTGTCACAAAGTAGGTGACATTTGTGGTAGGCCTTGAAACCAAATTAAAATTAGAAGACTACATGGGCGGAATCTATAGAATAAGAGCTCAGAAGAGCTCAAAAGGGAACTGTTCAATCAACAGGAACATTTTGTTAGGTCTGGTTAATCTTTTCTCTTGGTATGGCTGGAAAGTCCCTGCTCAAGTTATTCCAAGTTCCCTTTTTCCAATACCCAAAGCTACTTGGTTTTCCCATTTACATCATTTATTTATATCAAAAAGCACTTGCCATTTGAACAAACAACTCATTACAAAAAATATGAGTCCATAATACATGAAAATGCACTCAAGCTCAATAGTAATCAAAGAAATCCAAGTTAAAACAAGGAACTATTTTTCCACCTGTCAAACTGTCAGGTATTTTTAGAAATTATAATATTTGATATTGAAGAAGAATCAGGGAGGCCAAAGCTCTATCCTTTTTGAGAAGCAATTTGGTATGATATATTAAAAACCTTATAAATAATCATATCCTTTGAGTGAGAAATTCCATTTACAGGAATTTATCCTAGGGATAAAAGTCTTTGCTATAAAGATAATTGTACTAGTATTATTTAAAGTAGTGGAAAATTGTACCCTGCCTAAATATCCAACAACAGAAGAGTCTAAATAAATTTGGCACAACAAAAATTATAACAATTACCATTTACAGAATTCCAACAAAGTGACTGACATTATCATGTTTAATAGGCCTGCAATCCATAAGGTAGACATGTAACAGAACGCTGAGTAGAACTTTTCCTGTTGCCTCAGAATTGTGAAATAGAATCCACAGTCAAGTATTGCAAGGAGGTGAGCTTCTCATAAACTAAAGAGAGCAGTTAATAACTGGAGCTGGACTAATCCAAGAGCTCATTAAGAAGTACAATATGAGACCTTCTAACCCAACCATCACCTGTGCCTCTGTACTGCCTCTCCCCATTCCACAATTCACAAAAGTAGAGGGGGGAAGAAAAATCTTGACTCTTTTGATGTACTGGGAAGTGCTGTGTTTTGGGGTGAATACCTCCACAGAAGAGAGTAGATTCCAAGAAGATCACTTACAGAGATTGAGAGTGTTCCTTCAAAAAAGCTTGGGGCAAGATTTTTAAAAAATTTTAATGTCTGCTCAGTCAACTTACAAATTTGCCAAATACCAATTTGGACAAGGAAGGGAAAATGGAGCAAGAAGGGGTAGCAGAGCTGTGACCCACTGTTTGGCACGGATATGAACCCTCTGGGTTAAGCAGTCCCCATGGAAATTGCTGGCCTTAAGCCCTCTTGTCAGTTCCCCACTCGAGGGCTGCTCACTGAGCAAATGGACACTACCAGCAAGAGACTGTAGGGTGTTGGAGGAATGGAATAGAGACTGAAAGAACTCAAATACCTCTTTTTCCCTCCAGTTCTGGAAATCATGCACTGGGGAAGCCCTCCAGAGAACTTACAAAGAACTGTGGGTGAATGTACATACAGGCAATGAGGATCAGGCAACCAGTAAATACCATTAAAGACGACCCACCCAATAGGAACCTCTTAAGAGGCACTTATCCCTGTCACTTCTTCTTTTTCCCCATCTTTACACATGAGAACAAGTATAGCCTAGAAGAGAACAAAGAAGAAAATAGAGATATAGTCTCTATCCACCCCCAGATTCTCCAAGATGAAGGAAGGAAAAGTAGAAATACAGAGTAGAAAGAAACACAGACAAAACTCACCACTTTCCACGTCATATCCTTAGACCCACAAGTCTGGCCAATAAGTCATAATAAGAATAGGAAAAACTTACAAATAGATATATCGGAATTTTAAAATGGTGGACTTTCAATAACCTAGAGTAACCAGAAAGCTGTGGACTTTGGTTATTATTTATCAAGGGATCTGTCACCTGGAGAAGAATGTAGATAGTGACAAAGCTCAACTGAAAGTTCTGACTGGAGAAAAAGAAAATCATCCATGTTTGCACACCACTGAGTTACAACTGTTCACTTAACTGGTTAAAATGGTCATTATCTCCATTTTACAGATCAGTAAATTAAAAGATCAGAATGATGAAGGAACCTGCCCAAGTTCACAAAACACGGAGCAGGCTTAGTCTGAATTTCAACCTAGGGCTGACCTCAGAGGCTGTGCTTTTTTTCCTGTTACACCAGGAGTTTTCAGATTGGTTTCAAAGATATGTCCTCAGGAAACTACAAATTCACTATAAACTTTTTTTTTCAATCTTGAGTATTCATCTCAAGGATAATCTTAACATAAGCATACACTGAATCATCTGAATAATCATCTTACAAGTGAATACTGCTCCGTAAGAGCCACATTTGCACTTAATCTTATTACTATCAAGTATTGAGCTCTTTAATTTTCATATACTACTGATGAATGAGAAAAAACAACATAGATGACGATATAGAATGTGGTCATACCAATTAAAAGGGAGCTCTGGTGGTGTCCTCGGAAGGAAGGTTGGGCAATCCTACTTCTGTAGTGATACTGCCTCGGAAACCCAAGGAGGGGTCGCTATGAGTCGGGGCCGACTCGATGGCAAATAACAACAACAACAACAACTGGTGGTGTAGTGCCTAAGGCATTTGACTGCTAACCACAAGGCTGGCAGTTCAAACCCACCAGCCACTCCTTGGAAGGAAGGCTGAGCAATCTACTTTTGTAGAGAACTGTCTTGGAAACCCAAGGAGGGGTCACTACGGACAGATTTGACTCCATGGCAGTGAGTGACCAACTAAAAGCCAAAAGACTTCCTGCTCTGCTATGCAAACCAATGTTTTCACGGTAGTTCAAATACAGAAATGTAATGGGAGAAAAGAACAGGACACAGAAGATGGGGTTCCACACAAATAACTGCCATATTCATATTTTAAGCAGCAATTTAGTTTTAGTAAAATATCCATTGTGTTAATATGAATTGTATTGTTTCTGAAGTTTTATATTTAATTTGTAAATTTGTTTTCTTTTTGCAATTGTAGAAGAGCTATAATTATAAGAAGTTTACACCTTCTAGTTGTTATTTACACATAGTTTGGTAACATAATAATGAAAATAATCTAATTCAACATTGAGAACCTGTACACGTTTATTTAGTGTCCTTACATTACACAAGCTTGAGTAGCTCTTTTACATCATTCTGCCTAAGCAGTCATTAAAAACTATGAGATATTAAACACTCACGAATAACCATCTAAGACAAAACTATTGGTCTCTATTCCTAAGGAGCAAGAGAGTAAGAGAAGAAATTAGTTTGCAAGGTTAACAGTCTTCAAGAGCCACAAACTCATCTCCCTGAGACCAGAAAAAATTGATGGTGCATAGTGCCTAAGGCATTTAACTGCTGACAAGAAGGCTGGCAGTCAAACCCACCAGCCACTCCTCGGAAGGGAGTTTGGGCAATCTACTTCTGTAGGGATACTGCCTTGGAAACCCAAGGAGGGGTTGCTATGAGTCAGGTCTGACTCAAAGGCACATAACAACAACAACAACAACAACAACATACAAAATAAAGAATATTACCTGTAGTATAGGACTCTGGCAGCCTAGTGCCTAAGGCGTTTGACTGCTAACCAGAAGGCTGGCAGTTCAAATCCACCAGCCACTCCTCAGAAGGAAGGTTGGGCAATCTACTTCCATAGTGATACTGCCTCGAAACCCAAGAAGGGGTCACTATGAGTCGGGTCTGACTCGATGGTACATAACAACAACAACAACACCTGTAAGTATGGTGCTCTACTAAAAACACAACTATGAGAGACCAAAAAGTAAAGAATTTACTCTAAACCAAAAATACGAAGATAAGGGGGCAAGGAAACTAGAGTACTGGAAAGAGAACAACCAGAATACAACAACAAGAATGTTGATACACTGTGAAAAATAAACCGTATTTTTGCAAATAGCACACCCATACATATAATGAGCAAAAAATAGCAAAATCATGTAAAAAAAAAAAAAAAGTACTGGCATCATTAGAGATATGCAAATGAAAACAACAATGAGATATCACCTCACCCCAGCATTAATAGCAGAGTTAAAAGAAACAGAAAACAACAAATGCTGACAAGGGAATGGACAGCCTGGAACCATCGTATGTTATTGGTGAGACTGTAAAATGGTACAATCACTGAGGAAAATGATAAGTTGCTTTGTTAAAAAGTTGGAAATATAAATACCACATAATACAGCAATCCCACTACTGGGTATATACCCTAGAGAAATAACAAACATGACATGAACATATCTATGCACATCCATGTTCACTGCACCATTATTCACAGTAACAAAAACATGAAAACAACCTAAGTGCCCATCAACAGATGAATGGATAAACAAACTATGGAAAATACGCACAATGGAATACTATGCAAGGTTAAAGAATAATGTTGAATCTGCAAAATACCTCATAACATGGATGAATCTAGCTAGAGGACATTATGTTGAGTGAAATTAGTCAATCACAAAAGGACAATTATTGTATGAGACCACTACTGGAAAAAGTCAGTAAAAGGTTTATGTACAGAAAGAATCATTCTTTAAAGGTTACCAGGGGTGGGAGGGAAAAGGGGGGTAAATCACTAACTAGAAGGTAGACATATATTAACTTGGGTTAAGAGAAAGGCAATCTACAATAAGGAGGAGGTCAGCACAAAATGATCAAGGCAAAGGAAGACACTGGGCGGAGCATAAAAGTTAAAAAGCAGCAAAAGTAAATACTATTACATACACAATCTTGCAATAACAATAATCTATGAATGGATACACAGACATTCAGGCAGAACAGGGGTGGGATGGTGAATGGAACTACACCCACAAATATATACAGATATCACAGAGGAAATTTCTATATATGTATTTATATGTGTTGCATATATATCCATGACTACAGTAGAGCATGTTGTTGTTAGGTGCCATTGAGCTAGCTCTGACTCATAGTGATGCCACATACGACAGAACAAACACTGCCCGGTCCTGCACCACCTTCACAATCCTGGCTATTTCTGAGCCCATTGTTGCAGTCACTGTGTCAATCCATCTTGTTGAGGGTCTTCCCCTTTTTTGCTGACCCTCCACTTTACCAAACATGGTATCCTTCCCCAGGGAATGGTCCCTTCTGGTATCATGACCAAAGTAGGTGAGATGAAGTCTGTCCATTCTCACTTCCAAGGAGCATTCCGGCTGCACTTCCTCTAGGACAGATTTGTTCCTTCTTCTGGATGTCCATAGTGTTTCCAGCATTCTTTGCCAACTCCACAACTCAAATGCATCAACTCTTCTTCGGTTTCCTTTTTCACAGTCCAGCTTTCACACACATATGAGGCGATTGGAAACATCATGGCTTGGGTTAGTACACCTTAGTTTGCAAAGTGACATCTTTGCTCCTTAACACATTAAAGAAGACTTTTGCAGCAGATGTGCCCAGTGCAATATGACATTTGATTTCTTGACTTCTGATTTCTTGACTGCTGCTTCCATGGGTGTAGAGTGTGGAGCGTACGAAAATGAAATCCCTGACAACTTTAATCTTTTCTCCATTTATTATGATGTTGCTTAGTAGACCATTCAGGGGACAAAGTAATAAAAACTTTGTAGCCATCACCAAACACTTTGAAAGAATGAGTCACTGGGCCTGGGGGCTCAGGGCCATAGTCTCAGGGGACACTAAGGTCAATTGTTATGATGTAGTTCACAAAGACAATGTTCTACATCATACTCTGGTGGGTAACAATGGGCACCTTAAAAGCTTGTGAGTAGCCATCCAAGGTACAAATATTGGTCTCTCCACATTCAGAGTGAAGGAAATCAAGGATCCAAGGAAACAATCAGTCCAAAGGACTAATGAAGCATGTAAACCCCAGCCTCCATGGCACTGAGACCAGAAGAACTAGATGGTGCCCAGCTATCACTGCTGACCACTTTGACAGGGATCACAACAGAAGGTCCTGGATAGAGTGGGAGAAAAATATAGAGCAAACTCAAAATAATAAAAAAGGCCAGGCTTACTGGTCTAAGGTGAAACCCCCAAGACGGATGCTCCTTAGATACCTTTCAAGTCTGGAACTGAACTCATTCCTGTGGCTCAATTTTGAGCCAAACCATACAGGCCTATAAGGTGAACAACACTACCAGGGAGGTACGCACTCCTCAGAAGAATCATCCACGTAAGATCAAAAGAGGTGCATTTGCACAGGGAGAAATCTAAGAAGATAGGAAGGAAAGAAGGACAAAGGGAAATGGTAAACATAGGGAGGAAGTAGAAAGAGTGCTGCTATACTGTGAAGATTGCAATCAATGTCACAAAGCAAAATGTGTATGAATTGTTGAATGGAACACCCATTTATTCTGTAAATTTTCACCCAAATCACAATGGGGGGGGGGGGCTCCTGCCCACTAATTCTCTTTCTTTTCCTCTCTCTGTCTCTCTCTTTCACACACACACAAATTCTGGAAGAGCATGCCCATGTTTCCTGACATTTCCAGAAGTGAATTTTGGTCTCATTCACCCTCATTCAATAACCCCAAAAATGTCACTTTTGATCATATTTGTATAATAAAGGTATTAGACATGGTTAAGAAGTCACAGATCAAGTTTGGTAGTACTCTAGTAATCAGAAGATAATCAGTTGAAACTGTGTGTTTGCTCTGAGGCAATTCATGACCCAGCCTGAGAGTGCTGGAGTTCCTTGTTGCCAATTTGCTCCCAATATGTTGTGCTGGAGATGGGTGGAAGGTCAGGCAGAGGTCTGAATGAGGGGTTGCCACAGTTCAAGCAAGCACAGGGTCCTGTGGTGGGCAGGGCTGTTGCGTGTGTGTACCCAGGTCCCGTGGTGCTGGCCCCATGTGAGGCCAGGCAGCCGAATGATGCAAGTATGGTGTGTATAGCACCACTCCAATGGGGCTCCCAGGTGGCCATGCATACCTATCCTGTCCAAGTGAGAGACACGTGACTTCTCTACGCCTGCAGTTGTCACCTCCCGAGCTGAGGTGGGGCGCCCTTGCAGGTGCTTTTTTGGAGTAGAAAAAGTGATTTCTTCCTGTATTGGATAAAAGCGGTTTCCAGAACAGGGAAGGAATCCTGCTAGAAGAGGGGATGCTATTAGGAAGCAAACCTCTGCATCGACAGGCACCAAGGCAAAGACTTAACATTAAGTCCGTCGGACAGGGAAAAAAAAATGACACTGAAGTCTGCACCATGTAAAAAAACTGGTATAGTGTGCTTATGAAAATAATGCGTAGGGGACTGAGTGGCATACAGAAACATATAATGTATGCATTTTTGTGTAAAAATATGGTAATTAATGTCAATGAACAACTTGCATAGAAACTGTCAAATCAAACCTAATTTACTGTGTAAACTTTCACCAAAAACACAATAAAATATTATTAAAAAACAAAACAACCAAAAGAGTAGGTCTTACATGACTATTTTGTGACATGGAAATATTTTTAATATATTAAAGTATACAAAAGGCTGGGTAGAGTCTCACTCTCATAAAATATACAAAGCATACATAAGCACAGAAAAAAGAGCCTAGGAAACACTAAAACATTAACAACATGTTTTGGTAGGAGTATTACAGGTGCTTTTTATTGCTTTTGTAATTACTTTACTATAAAAGTGAAATTTAGGTATTTTTTTTTTTAATATCCAACTTTTAACAGCCTTTCCCATGGAAGTTCCTAAAACCTGTTGCTAAAAATTACACTTTCAATTCAATTCCACCTCAAGGTCTTTCTTCTCCAAAGAAACTCAGCCATTCCTAAAGTAATATTCTTTCAAAATTTAAAAGAGTACAAAGTGCCTTAAAACACTATCTCATTTGAGTGTTACAAATGTCTATATTTTACAGAATTAGGTAACTGCTAACTTATTGTGCCCTAGATACTAGGGCTATAGGATGAACAAAGAACATGGTGCTGGCTAGAAGCTATCAGTCCAGGGGAAGCACAGTATAAACCAATGGTTATGGCACAGTGGTGATAAAATGCCACAGGAGAATAAAGGAGTTCCATAATGCATTCTGACGGGGAAGGTGAGCAGGAGAGTCTGCCAGAAAATGACACATGGACTGCGTCCTAAGAATGTATGAAGAAATAAAAGGGCTTGAAAAGGTGAAATGGCAGATTACCCAACAAGTAAAATCCAAACATAAGTCTTATGACATTGAATTTACTGACCACACTAGACCAATCCCTTCTTCTGGTCTTTGTCATTTGTGTGACGTTTAGCATATATTGTTGTTGTTGTTATGTGCCATTGAGTCGTCTCCAACTTATAGCGACCAATCCTTAAGTTTCCAAGGTGGTATCACTACGGAAGTAGATTGCCCAATCTTCCTTCCAAGGAGTGGCTGGTGGGTTTGAACCGCCAACCTTCTGGTTAGCAGTCAAGTGCCTTAAGCACTATGCCACCAGAGCTCCATTTAGCATATGCTGCCTGGTATTACAATTCAAGCTGCTTTCCCAACAAGATTGATAGGGACACTACGTACCCTGTAGATTCTTAACGTTTATTAGTGACAGTGTCTTCAGAAAATCTTCTAAAAGGCACTAATCTTAACACCTTGTGGCCCCTCTTGGTATTCAAGTCAAGTATGTATGCATCTAGCTTATACCCAATTTTTCTTCTAGAAAATTTTATCACAAGATCAAAGCAACATAACTCATTTCTATAATTCACACAAGAAAATTAGCTTTTTATACAATACATAAACCATAACATTTTCCCTTGTTCTTGCTTTTTGAGAGTTTTTGTCCTGCAATTTAGTAGAACTGGCAAATTCCTCCAAGTCAGGCTAAGTATTATGGACTGAACTGTGCACCCCTAAAATATATAAATCATAAGCTTTGTACTTGTAAATACAACACTACTTAGAAATAGGGTTTTTCTTTCGTTACGTTAATGAGGCCACACCAGAGTAGCTGTTGTTGTTGTTATGTGCTGCGGAGTCAGACCGACTCATGGGTAGTTTTCTGAGGCAGTATCACTAAGGAAGTAGATTGCCCCACCTTCCTTCCAAGGAGTGGCTGATGGATTTGAACCGCCAGCCTTCTGGTTAGCAGTCAAGTGCCTTAGCCACTATGCTACCAGAGCTCCCCACCAGAGTAGGGTGGATCCCAAACCTAATCCCTTCTGAGTGATGTCTTATAAATAGGTGAAATAGACAGACAGGCACAGAGTGTGTGAAGACGCCATTTGACTTCAGAGGCAGATGCATCTATGAGCCCAGGAACGCTAAAGATTGCTGGCAGCCACCAGAAGCTGAAAGAGCCAAGAAGATCCTTTCCATGGAGCAGATGCCCTGAAATTAGATTTCTAGCTCCTGAACTGAGACAAGATAAATTTGTTCTTTATCACTTGTGGCACTTTTTGGATATTTATAAGACTATCTGGATATATAGGATTTGCTTTAAAATAGTCCAGCAAGGAAACAGAAAATAGATGAAACAAATCTGATGAAATCTTGACAGTACTTGAAACTGGGTGAGTATGTGTCTATTATATCATTTTCTCTACTTTTGTATATGTTTCAACTTTTTCATAATTAAAAATCAGTAAAAATAAAAAACACATGTAGAAGTAAATGAAAATATTTACAATGATGGTTTGTAAAACAGACAAACAAAAACAGAATACAAAGGTGATAGTTCATGCTGATTATAACTGTGTCAAAAATAAAGTGTTTGACCAACACAAAGACAATAAGCACCCCTTAGTGCCTGCCCATAATGGGTTTCTAGGTACTTTTTTAGTAAAAGAATTAGGGACTCTTTGAGGAAATGTAATTCCATGTCTAGGGTAGGAATTGTACAAGATAAACCTGGAATATCTTGTTATACCAGATAACACAGAACTTATCAAAGTCTAGTAAGGTCATGCTGAAAGGACCCAGAAGCCAACTTGATTAGGCTCCCACTGGCCAAGTATAGTACAAATTGAATATTAGTAAAGTAAAGCACTATTAAATGTGCTTCAATATATGAACGCATAATGATACCTAAAAAAATATAACTGATTACTTTGAAGGAAACTAAGGAAGCAACTCAATATTTTCATAATAGTAAATAAATGAAGTAATAATAGTAAGTAAATCATAATAAATAAGTCAAAAGAAGCAAGCATAAAACTGGGGGGAGGGGGAGGGGGAGGGAGTAGTTGTAGAGAACATATGACAGTGACTGTGGAAGTGCCTGACAAGTGGCATCAATCCTGCACCAGGCTCTTTTAGCTCTTGTAAAGTGCTAATACTTCAACAACGGGGACAGATGAACTTCAATGTGAGAATGCCAAACTAAAGATGAAAAAAGCCCATGAAGTATATCCACAAGCAGCCTCACCCTGGAAGGGTTTGAGGGAAGAAGAGTCTGAGGTAAGCTTTGAAGGGTTACCACCTCCTGGGAAGTTTCCGCATTTTAAACTGCTCTCAAATGTGGGCTCCAGAATCTCATACACGGCCCTCACATTCCTGGGCACCCACATATTTCCCAGGGATAGGCCAAAGTTGTAACTTCAGACAAACAGCCATGTGGTTTCATTTCCCTTCCCTGAAATAAGGGGTCCCTTGAGATGTTCCTTTCAGGAAAAGTGAACTCCCTAGAACTTGATGTAATATCCAGCTTTGGAGTTTCACTTATGTTCTGACATTTTAAGTTTCAGGCAGAGTTCCTACGAAAGGGTTAATAAATTTAAATCAACTCCTACTGCTTCCCATTTCCACATCAAATACCTACTCTGGGCCAGATAGTGTGCTATGATTTTTCTACATGTTATTCCAATTAGTTCTCAAAACCCAGCCCTGGAAACATGTAAGACAAAGGTCTTCTGAAGATAAAAACTGTCAAGACACCACTGAATTTCACATTGAAGGAGTGGTTATGAGAGTGGCTACGGGAGTGAGAGGCAAAGATTTACTGAGTTAGAGTGAGGCTCTTCACAATGAATGCCTCCCACCACTTGAGGCTGTTTACTGACTATTCCCCTCAGTCCTCCACTTTACCTTTCAGACCTCTTTCTGTCCTCTACTATGGACTCCTCTACTCTGGATGGAGTTTTACTGGTTCCCATATCCCATAAGCACTGCCTCTTCCCCACTTTTACTATTACATTCCTTCCTAGGTTCTAATCTCAGTTCAACTCACGTCCCCAACTCTGACACCAGGAACCCCCTCCGTATTTTTCCATGCCCATAGCTCTTGATCTTCACTCAACTTGTTGCCTTAATCATTTAACTCCATATAAAAGCATCATTCATTTTCAATTGTATACTTCTGATCTCCCTAGTCCTTGTTCCTTGAAAAGGACAGGATTGAATATTGATTTATTTCTTTGGGAAGGGAAAGGCTACAATGTATGCTTTAAAAACACCTGTGAAAATTAGTTTGGATGCAGGCAATAGCCTGCTCAGGAACCCAGATTTCTCACAAGCTTGAGGTTACTGTATCATCTATCCCTTTGGGTCAGACTGGACAGCAAATAACAACAATAACAACAGCAGCTAGAGAAAAGCCAGTTAGAGATAGGTAAGCAACATCAAAGCTGCTTCATTAAGCAAAGCAGCAGACATCCTTTCCTGCTTTGTACAAGTTTACTTCCTCTGGTCCTTGGATATCCCTGAAAGAGTCTTCCATAATCATTCAACCCACTGCTGTCGAGTCGGATCCAAGTCATAGCGATCTCTCCTTGGGTTTCTGAGGTGGTATCACTATGGAAGTAGATTGCCTAACCTTCCTTTTGAAGAGTGGCTGGTGGGTTTGAATCACTAGCCTTCTGGTTAGCAGTCAAATGCCTTAGGCACTATGCCACCAGAACTCCTATAATCACTCAAGGCTGTGGAAATGCCATCATGTATTTTTCCCTGGATTAGGCGTATTAGCAGGGTCAATTCATAACTCTCACCAAATGAGCAGTTTTGATCCAATGTTGGTGGCAAGAAGCTCAGGAGACTGGCCCTGACTTAGAGCAGTCTCTTGTAAGCACAATCAAAGAATAGCCCAGTGATTAGGATCACAGAACAGAAAGCTGCTAAAAGGAGTTTCTACCTAGATATAAAGGACCAGATAACACATTTATTTAAATACTTAAATAATCCTTTGGAATAAAGCCCTGGTTTCCTAGGATGGTCTAGAAACACATCTTGAAGTTATTAATTTCTGAAGACATCCCTCCCTGCTCCTCCCCTCCCCCTAGTATACCAAACCCATTGTCATTGATTTGATTCTGACTCACAATGATCCTTTAGGACAGAGCAGAACTATCCTATAGGGTTTCTAAGGCTGTAAATCTTTATGGAAGCAGACTGCCTCATCAGTCTCCATGGAGTGGCTGGTGGATGTGAACTGCCAAGCTTTTGGTTAGCCGCCATTTCTTCCATTACCTTTAGCCACTCTTTGTCCAAGAGCAAGTTTCAGAGTGTCTTCTGACAGCCCTTTTGGTCTTTTCTTCCTTTACTGTCTTTTTAATGACCTTTTCCTTTCTTCATGTATGATGTTCTTGATGTCACCACACAACCTGTCTGGTTTTCAGACATTGGTGTTTAATGCATCAAATCTATTCTTCACATGGTCTCTAAATTCAGGTAGAATATAATCAAGGTCATATTTTGGTTCTCGTGGTCTTGTTTTAATTTTCTTCAGCTTCATCTTGAACTTGCATATGAGCAGGTGATGGTCTGTTCCCAAGGCAACTTCTGGCCTTTTTTGATGGAAGATACCAAGCTTTTCCATTGCCTCTTTCCACAGATGTAGTTGATTTGATTCCTGTGTATTCCATCTGGGGAGGTCCATGTGTACAACCTCCATTTATGTTGTTGAAAAAAGGTATTTGCAATGATTAAGTCCTTGGTCTTGCAAAATTTTATTGTGCAATCTCCGACGTCATTTCTGTCACCAAGGCCATATTTTCCAACTATCGATGATTCTTTGTTTCCAACTTGTGCATTCTAATCACCAGTAACAATCAGTATGTCTATATTGCATGTTTGGTCAATTTCAGACTATAGAAATTGATAAAAATCCTAAACATTTTCATCTCTGGCCTTAGTGATTGGTATGTAAATTTGAATAATAGTAGGATAATAATAACAACAATATAGCTAGAAGAGCCATATTAAGTAATTCACTGCACTACACAGATAATTTGTATTTATACTTTATTATCTACATCTTCTTTTCTTTTTCTTTTTAAATAACAGCTTTATTGAGCTATACTTCTCATACCATACAATTTACTAATTTAAAGGGTACAATTCAGTGGTTTTTGGTATATTCACAGAGTTGTGCAACTATTACCACAATCAATTTCAGAACATTTTCATCACCCTAACGAGAAATCCATTAACAATCACTACTTATCTCCTCCTTCCCCCAAACCCCTGGCAAACACCATCATTCACATCTAATGATGAGTCAACTTTCAAAATTTATTTATTTTTTAAATTTTAGGAATAAGCTGGCTAAGGACATCAAATATTTTTAAGCTATTTACTGAGTTTAGATTTTAAAAACTGATAGGTTACCTGGTATCATAATGAAAATCAGTGAAATCAACAATTGCTTGGGTTTTTAAAGAGTGAAATTATAGGATAATTATGACATTACTAAGGAGCCCTAAGAAGCTCTGGTGGCACAGTGGTTAAAGCATTCTTCTGCTAACCAAAAGGTCAGCAGTTCAAAACCCAGCAGCCACTCTGTGGGAGAAAGATGAGGCAGTCTGCTTATTTACAGCTTTGGAAACTCTATGGGGCAGTTCTACTCTGTCCTACAGGGTGGCTCTTAGTCAGAATTGGCTTGATGGCAGTGGTTTTTCTTTAAGGAGCCCTGGCTGCACAGTGGTTAAGCACTTGGCTGCTAACTTAAAGGTCAGTAGTGTGAACCCACCAGCTGCTCCACAGAAGAAAGATGTGGCAGTCTGCTTCTGTAAAGAATACAGTCTTGGAAACCCTATGGGATCTTTCACTCTGTCCTATAGGAGGGCTATGAATCAGAATTGCCTTGATGGCAATGGCTTTTCTTTTTTGAATGACACAAATACTGAAGTTCAAAATCTTCTCATTTAATCAAATGGCTGCCATTTTGCAAATGAACTACAGTAAACAAAAGATTGGATCTAGCTATGCTAAAGTATGGAAGAATCCAAACCCACAGACAAACACTGTCATGCAGTGGTATTTAAATGAGAACTGGGTTGGAACCCTGCTACTTACTATATGTGTGGCACTTAAGCCTGTCACTTAACCTCCATGCTCAGTTTCTTCTCTTTATAAAATGAGAATAAAATATTTAGTAATTATAGCTAGCATATTGAGAGTTGATACCAAGTACATTTGCAGACATATTATCAATACTACATGTGAGGGCTGTGGGTTTAATCTCCAGGTTATAAATAAGAAAACTGAAATTCACAGAAGTTACGTAGTTTATCTAAGATCTCATAATAAATGGCAAAATCCATATTTAAATTCTACTTCCCTGTGTTAGTGTGAAAATTAAATAATGTATATGAATGTGCCTATGACAGTGCTTGTCATCTGGGCTCCATGAATGTGCATTTTCCTTATAGAGGAACAGTCACACTCATAGAGAAATCCACTCCAAGGCAGAATTTGCAGGGGAGGGGACATAGTCATAGAAGGTCACCAAAACACACAGGCCCAGCCAGGTCCTTACACATTACTAAGCTGCTCAATGACTGAGCAGTTGTACAAGAAATGGGAGGGTGGAAAAGCAATTATGTCAAAAAAATCACATTTATTCTAAAATGTATAGTATTATAACACTATACTTTACAAGGATGGTAAAATAAATATTTGAATGAATAAATGAATATACTCTGCTAGACGTTAAGAAACCCAAGCCCTTGTATGGATTTTATCACTAAACCATTTTGGATAAGTCATATCCTCTCTGGATTCAGTTTCCTTATTATTACTATATATTTTTAAAGGAGGTGGTAGTCATTAAAAAACTCTCTAAGATGCCTTCTACCAACATTTTTTCATCTCTTTTGGTCCTAAGGTTGGAGTTCACCCTGAGTCCAATTCAGGATATGTACAATAAAGGCCAAGAGCCAGAATTGGATAGCCACTCTTCCCCCTCTTACCCAACACAATACCAGAAGTTCTAGCTAGTACAATAAGGCAAGAAAGAGAAATAAAAGGTACAAAAATTGGAAAGGAAAAATTAAACTGTCTCTATTAGCACATGACAGGATTGTCTCACATAGAAAATCCCAAAGAATCTCTAAGACAGTCCCCAGAACTTACATAAGATTGCATTATGTAAGATAAGCATACAAAAATCAACTTCCTTTCTGTATTCTAGTGCAAACATGTGGAGCCAAAATTAAAAATACAATTCCTTTTACAAGTGTTCAAAAACAACTATTTAGGTGTAAATTCTTAGGTGTAAATCTAAGAAAAAATGTATAGGATTTATATGCTGAAAACCAGACCAGCTTGATGAAAATGGAAATCAAAGAATACTTAAAGAAATGGAGAGGCATATGGTGTTCATGTATTAGAAGACTCAACAATGAAAAGATGTCAATTATTTCCAAATTGATATACAAATACAATGTAGTTCCTTCTAAAAAAAAAAAATCCCAGTAATATATTTTGTTGACATAAACATTATTATTCTAAAATTTAAATGGAAAGGCAAAAGAAGTAGGACCTCTAAAACAACTTTAAAGAAAGAATAAAGTTAGGGGAAACAATCTACCTGATTTCAAGATTTATCACATAGCTACAGTTACTGAAAACATGAAGTATTGGTAGAGAGAAGGGCACATAGAATATGGAACAGAACAAAAAACCTAAAAACAGACCCACACAAATATGTCCAACTGATTTCTGACAAAGGTGAAAAAGCAACTCAGTGGAGAAATTATGGCCTTTTCCATTAATGGTGCTAAAGCAACTGGGCATCCATCAGCATAAAAAAAAAAGAACTCGATCTTAGTCTCACATCTTGCACAAAAATAAACTCAAAACAGATCATAAACTTAGTGAAAATTTGGAAGGGAGGGGTATAGTCATAGAAAATCTTTAAAACCCATAAGCTTTGTGTAAAACCATGAAATGTCTATGAAAAAAACTTTCAGACTTTCAGACCTAGGGTTAGGCAAAGACTTTTTAGAATTTTAGAATTGAGACCAAAAACACAACACACGAAAGGAAAACTGATAAACTGGACTGCTTCCAAATGAAACTTTTTCTGCTCTGTGAGAGACCGTGTGGATGAAAAGACAAGCTATAGACTGGGCGAAAATATTTACAAACCTCATATTTGACAAAGGACTTGTACAAATGACATATAAAGAACTCTCAACACTCAACAGTATATAAACAATCCATACAGAAAATGAGCCAAAGAGTTGAAGAGACACTTTACCAAAGAGGATATATAGATGGTAAATATTCATATGAAAAGCTTTTTAATATGATTAGGCCAAAAAACCAAAGCCATTGTCATGGTTAGCCATTAGGAAAACACAAATTGAAACCAATGGGTAAACATTTAAACTGTGGTACGTACCCATGTCATGGACTCTGATTCAGCAATAGAAAAGAATGAACTACTGACACACACAACAACCTGTATGAATCTCCAGAGAGTTATGCTAAGTGAAAAAAACCAATCTCCAAAGGTTACATATTGTAAGAATCCATTTACAGAACATTCTTAAAATGCCAAAAGTATAAAAATGGAGAATGGATTAGTAGTTGTCAGTGGTTAAGGGCCATGTACGGTGTAGGATGGTAGTGAATGACAGATCTCTGTGGTGATGCACATATTCTGTATTTTGACTGCATCACTGTCCATATCTTGGGTGTGATACTGTACTATATTTCACCAGATGTCACCGGAGGGGAGACTGGGTAAAGGGTACTGGGATCTCTCTGTGTGCCTTCTTATAACTAGATGGACATCTATAATTATCTCAAAATAAAACATTTAATTAATTTTTTTTTTAAGTTCAGCCTTTGGGAAAATGTTGTGTGACTTTAGGTAAGTTACTTCCTTTCTCATAGGACTAAAAGGATTAAATTAAGAGATCAATGGGCTAAGGATTGTGCCTGGTAGAAAATAAGTGCTCAACAGATGATTATCGAAATAACTAGTCTTAAGAACAATGACAGTGGGGATAGATGAGTTTCAGGTTTCAGCGGGTCAGGTTCTGGCTGGAATTAGTGATCCACTTTGGTGGGGCTAGAGAAGGAAAGAAGGAAATAGACCTGCTGTGAAAGACATTTAAACGACAGCATTAATGGATCTGGGTGACAGATTAGATGCAGTGATTCTGAGGAACAGGGAGTCTGTGATGATTCCCAGGTGTATCACTTCAGCAAATGGGTGGTTAGTGGCGCTATTTACTGAGCAGATGTGGAGTGTCAACAAGAGGAAATGAAGGGGAGTTTTAAGCAGAGATGCCCAGTTAACAATCCGTTATATTCGTCTGGTGTTCGGAATACTACTCTGAGATATAAATTTAATTTGATAGTAACCTGTATGCATACGGTAACTGAAGGCTGGAGAGTATATGGGATCACCTAGCTCTGGTGGCATAGTACCTAAGGCATTTGACTGCTAACCAGAAGGCTGGCAGTTCAAACCTGCCAGCCACTCCTTGGAAGGAAGGCTGGGCAATCTACTTCCTAGTAATACCGCCTCAGAAACCCAAGGAGGGGTTGCTGTGAGTCAGATCCGACTCAGCAGCAGTGAGTTTTTGGTTTGGTAAGGGGAGAGTGAGAAAAGCCACAGCTCCACAAAGGAATTCCAACCTTTAAAGATTGGGTAAAGAAGGTTGGTCTAGCAAAGGAGACTTGGAATGGTCAGAAAAGGAGAAAAACCAGGCACATGTGGTGCCTATTCAAGACAAGAGGAAGGTGTTTCAAGAATGAGCGAGTGGTCAGCTGTGACAAAGAGGTGGAGGGGTTAATTAAGAGGAGGAATGAAAAATCACCCCCTGAATTTAGTGATCTCGGTGTTATTCAAAGCTTTTTGAGAATAGCTTTGGTGAAAAGACAAAGTAGGCTGCATATTCAAACAGACTTAAGACATGAGTAGAAGGTGGGTGGAATGGAGACAGTAGTGTAAACAGCCATTAACAGTTTGGCCCTAAAGAAAAGGAGAAATCACAGTGAGTAGGACAGAGTTTGATATCAAGGGAGAATTTTGTTAAAAGTACAACCCTTAGGAATTGGAAATGGAAAGCAACTGATGGGAGGAAGAAGGTGAAGATGCATACGAACAAGGGTAAGAATGATCTGAGTAAGCAGGAGAGGATGTGATCCAGAGAATAGGTGGCAGAATTAGCTCAGATAGAATGGGCACTTCATCTCCTTTAAGAAGGGAGAAGAAGGAAAGGACTTATGGAGATACAGGCAAATTTGGAAATCTATTGGCAGTATGTGCAGACTCCTTAATAGCTTCAATTTTATTGTGAAGGAGAAGGCAAGGTCATCTTCTATGAATTCATTCTCAGCCCAGCCTAGTTCCTGGAACAGAGATATTTAATAAATAAATTTATTTAACAACAACAACAACAAAATAAACAACTACTGTTTCCTGAATGCAGTTACTCTTTGGAATCAATAGACAACGTTCTTCGAATTTGCCACTAGGGGGCAGTGCTGCAGCCAAACGTCTGTCTCCTCAAATCCTTTAAGCCAGTAAAACTGGAAAATGACAATACATTGTAAGTCATAAAATAATTTTTCAAGAAAATCTTACTGCAGCTTTATATACATGTACACATGTGAGGGTGTGTGTGTGTGTGTGTGTGTGTGTGTGTAGTTCCTGGGTAGTGCAGTTAACATAATGGGAAAGGTTGGTCGTTTTAGCCCACTCTGAGTCACCTCAGAAGAAAGGCCTGGCTATCTACTTTCAAAAAATCAGCCAATGAAAACACGATGGTGCATAGTTCTACTCCGACACACATAGAGTCACCATCAGTTGGGGGTGACTTGACAGCATCTGGTTTTCTACACACATATACAGATACATACATACTGGGAAATGTCTGGCCTTCATGTACCCAAAGGGAGAAGGAGTGTTCAGTTTCTCCTGTCAATCTACAATATCATGACGACCCACAGGTCATTTTTTGCATATCTTCTATAGCACACAGAAAATATTGGGTAGACTATTATAGTTTCTTATAGTTAATTAGATAGGAAGTGTTGAGGGAGGAAAGCCCTAATCCCTGATAACACTTGCCATAGTTTCTTTCAAGTTGTTTTTCCCTCCTACACTTACCACCATCCCAGATTAAACCAAAAAGGTATGTTTATAAAGTTTTAAGTAGTTGTAATCTTTTCCCAAACTGCTACCTTAGATGCTTAGTACATTCTTATAAGGAAGTTTTTATCATTTACAATGCCACCTGCCTGTTACATAAATCGTAAGCAGCAGCTATTTGGGAGGACGTGTGTGGTGGTTCGAACCTAAGCATCTGGCGCCACAAAAGAAAGGCCTGGTTGTGCTTTTGTAAAGATTACAGCCAAGAAAACCCTACACAACAGTTCTACTCTGTAACACACGGGGAAACTATGAGTGGGAACCAGCTTAATGCCAATGGGTTTCTTTTGTTTTATTTTTGGTTTGGCAATGAAACTGAGAAATTCTTTCCAAGTTTGTGTCCAATTAATTTGGGCCTATAATGGAGTTCTAACTTACAATCCTGCCCAAAGCAAACAAACCAACCAACCCACTGCCCTCAAGTAGATTCCGATAGAAACCGTATAGAAAAACAAAACAAAACAAAAATACCCACCTCATTGTCATCGAATCAATTCCAACTCATAGTGACCCCCACTGGGTTTCCAAGACTGTAAATCTTTCTGGAAACAGACTGCCTCATCTTCCTCCTGCAGAATAGCTGGTAGGTTTGAAATGCTGCACTTCTGGTTAGCAGCCAAAGCCTTAACCACTATACCACCAGAGCTCCTTAGTGACCCAATAGGCTAGAGTAGAATTGCCCCATAGGGTTTCCAAGGCTATAAATCTTTACAGATGCAGACTGTCACATCTTTCTCCCACAGAGCAGCTGGAAGGTTCAAACTGCTCACCTTTTGGTTAGCAGCTGAGCACTTTAACCACTACACTACCAGGGATGCTTTCCTAATTTACAACAAGGTGCAGAAATTCTCAACACAAAGTAGAATGTAAGGGCAGACTGTTTCCTAGGAGTTTAGGGTTACTCAGAATGGTTCAGATTCAACAGGGAACTGAACTTTCACAGTGGAAAAGGCTTCCAGTGATACCAGTGGAACACATCACATCCTAGTGTAAGAAAAGCTGCTGCTGGTTTGGTCAGTTGCCTTATGGGTTAGAGCTTCAAGGAAGATGAGAAATAGACTGAGATAATTATATGACTTTAGGGTGTCAATTAGTTCAAATGTGTGAAAAAGATCCTGATCCAAAAGCCTTGAAAGTTCAACTAAATTTTGCTCAGCAACAAAAATACCCAAGGAATGGGTCATAGAGAGTCTGGGTAACAGAGTTCAAGTAGTCACCAGTCAAATGTAGATACAGTGTTCAATTAACTGCTTGTAAAATGTTTCCAAAAGAAAATTTCAAGGTTTTTTAGTGCAGTGTTCTAGTTGACAGTTAAAGATCACATTTCTACTGGACACTTTTACTAGCTAAGGAGCTCTGGTGCCACAGTGGTTAATGCATTCAGCTGTTAACCAAAAGGTCGGAGGTTTGAACTCACCAGCTGCTCTGCAGGAGAAAGGTGAGGCATTCTGCAACTGTCAAGATTTACAGCACTGGAAACCTCATGGGGCAGTTAGTTGTACTTTATCCTACAGGGTTGCTACAAGTCAGAATCGACTCATTGGCAGTGGGTTTGGGTTTATTCTCCTAGTTGGTATGATACCACTTTATTATTTTGAGGAGCTCTTTGGAGCAACAGATTTTGTGTTGTGTGTTTAATATTTCTACAAATGTTATTTACAAATCCCTCCTCCTTAACCCTAATAAAAAACTCAATTTTCCTGAGGAAATGATAAAACCTTGAAGAGGAAATTGTTCCTTTCATAGTAATTATAATACTGAGGCTACATGGACATCCCTGAAAATGAGCTTTAAAACTGAAATGAACACTTTATTCCCCAATTGCTGTTATATTTTAAATCAGTGTCCACATTCAAAACTCATGTGTGTGTTGAGTCCTTAGATTTTTTTTCCAGCAAATGACCTAAGGGCCTGATTTCATATTCATTCTCTCTCTCTCTGTCTCTCGCTCTCTCTTGCACTCCCCAACAACAACACTTCCTTTGAAAAACAGAATGTCATTTCCTCAGTCCAGAGGCCAGAAGTCTCTTGGTTCTGATCTGGGAAGGCAAGACAGGAAACTCTGGTAAGCTTCTGCCTCTTCCCCCATGGACAGCCACTGGTGCAGCTGACCGAGGGCAGGGTCTATTCAGAGTTCCCTTGATGCACTGCAGCTGGAAGGCAACAGCTCACTTCCAGGCTGTGGGAGTGATACCAGAGACTCAAGCAACAGAAATCACTCTAACAACGGCGCTTCGGCACTTCGTAATTAGTGAAGAGGAAGACGAGATGGGAGATCTTGAGAGCCTTTAGCGACCTCACTTCCTTACACCTGAGATTTTATGCCAGATTATTTATATATATATATTATATATATATATACACACACACATACATATACATATGTGCACATAGATCCTCTCCTGGGGGGCGAGGCACATAGATCCTCTCCTGGGGGGCGAGGGGAAAAACCAGAACGCCTCACCGCTCAGCACCAGATTGTGCTATCTCTTTTTTGATGTTGCCAGCTTCTTACACAGAAGGGAGCGGCTGTCCCAGCAATTTCAGTAAACAATGTCAGTTAGCACCACCTGGCAACTGAGAACCTTGATCTCTCCCAACCCCAGACAACAAGGGCTGCACTACACAAAACCTGGGCCAGTGAGAGGAGACCAAACTGCAGTGTCACCACGGGGGGGGGGGATGGGGGGTTGTATGTGAGAGACACACAGAATAAAGAGAGAGAAGGGGGGACAAACAAATGAGTCACTTAATATAAGTGCCGCACGTGCTGCTGACGCTGCCCAGGACGCCGGGGCTGTGGACTGGAAGGAAACAGACAGCTCCTCGAGAAGGGCGGGCAGAGAAAGGGAAGGGGGAGAGGGTGTGAGGCGCCTCGCCCTTTGCGGGGGCTGGACCACGCGGCCCCACGGCCTACCACCCCCTCTTCCGCTTACTCCCTCAACCCCACTTGCACAAGCCACTCAAGGGTACCACGCTACCCCAGCCCAGGGAATCAACTCTCTCGGTCTCCCCAAACAATCAATACCCACTGCCGTCGAGTTGAATCCCGAGTCACGGAGACCCTACAGGGCAGAGTACTACTGCCCCATAGGGTTTCCAAGGTTGTAAATCTTTACGGATGCAAACTGCCGCATCGTTCTCCCGCAGAGCGGCTGGTGAGTTCTATCCGCCAATCTTTCGGTTAGCAGCAGAGTGCTTAACCACTGAGCTACTACAGCTCCTCAAAAACAGTCAACACAAACTTCAATCCTGTATTTAGTTTACAGGGAGGTTGGCTGGGGAAGTGCTGTCGACGCGCCCACCCAGCGGAGAAGTAGGAGCCGCAGCCGCAACCTGCTGCCCCGCCCGCCCCGCCCCTCGGCGGCGCACCTGTGACAGGTGTGCAGGTGCCCCACACACACACCCTGGCGCGTGGTGCGCCAGTCGCTTCTCAACCTCCTGAAGGCCCGGGGCCAGCCCTTAGCCGGCGCAGCCCCTCCAAGAGCCCCCAGCCCCTCCACAGGCCGCCGGGCGCCCCCAGTCCGCGCCCTCGGCGGCCGCGCCCGCTCGCCGCCTGCACTCACATAGCGCCTCAACTTCTTCTCGGGGGGCGATTTCCTCAGCCAGCCGGTGCACACCACGTCGCCGCCACCGCTCATGCTGCCGGCCGACTAAAGCCCGCGGCCGGGTCGGGCAAACAAGGGCGCGGGCGCGGGCCGCTGGGTCGGTCAGCCAGCCGGCGGTGCGCAGCTCGCGGCGGAGGGGAGGGGCCGGGGCAGCCGGCAGCCGCGGGGCGAGAACTAGGCTGCGCGGCGCGAACCCGGAGAGCTCGCGCCCGCCCGCTCTCGCACGCGCGCACGCGCCCAGCGCACTTTCGGCCTGGCCGCGGAGGGGCCACCCCAGCAGGAAGCTGCCGGCGCGCGCTCGCCACGCCCACAGCTCGCCGCGCCCCCCGGCGGGCCGCCTTCAAAGGCGCAAATGCTGCCCCCCGGCCCCCGGAGCCTTGAGGTCCTGGCGGAAGCCTAAAGCTGTCACGGGCCTCGCCCCCAACGTCTTCTTTTATTTTTTTTTTCCTGAAGCCTCTAGCAGCAAGTCCAGGAGGGCTGGAGGAGTCGGACGCGCCCCGGTGGGGGGGGGGGAGTGGGAGGGGCCTGCGAGCAGTCGATTACAGATCGATTTTTCACCGAGGGTCAACCGGGACCGGAGAGCTGCTAGCTTTACCTATCCATTCCCAGAGTTTCAGGTTTCAGCGGGTCAGGTTCTGGCTGGAATTAGTGATCCGCTTTGGTGGGGCTAGAGAAGGAAAGAAGGAAATAGACCTGCTGCTATATGCTGGACGCTTTTACATTCATTGTTCACATGATTATTTTAGCAAAACTATGTATTGGGCGGGGAATATTACTCCCGTTTTACAGATTAGCCTAAAGTCTAGTATAATGTGGAGCCAGGTTTCTAATTCTGATGGTGTGAAGGAGAAGGAAGGCGGAGTCCTGTTCATCTATCCTTTAAAGTGGGGAAATTGCAAATCAACTTGGGAGCCTCTTACTGCCAGAAAAAACGTCCAGCTGGCTCTTACTCTACCTCTGGAAAAACAGAATTCAGTAGAAGAAAACTTGTATGATTTGCAGAATCAGGAAATGAAGGAAACAAAAATGCATCATGTTTGGCGGTGAGTCTGCAAAAAGCGTTTAGACCCTCAAGAACACGGATCGACACGGCGGCTGCAACAATGAGCTCAAACATAACGAGGATAGTGAGGATGGTGGTGCAGGACCAGGCAATGTGGTTTCTTCTGTTGTACATGGGGTCGTTATGAGTCAGAACCCACTGGATGGCACCTAACAACATTTCAAGGTGAATTGGAAGGCATGGTGGTATAGGAGAAGGTATAAAATCAGGGTCAAAATTCTCCAGAGTTCCAACTCGTTCACATAGGCTATGGGGTGGGGGGCTCATATGTAAATTGAAATGGAATGATACCTCTCTTGCAGATTTCTAAGGAGGTTTAATTGAGATAAATATGTGGAAGCACACACCTGACAACCCAGCCCTTTGAAAAAAAACAAACTTTAAGTAGGTGCTCTTTTCAATTTGCAAAGTGCCTTTACAAGCAGCATTAAAAGGTAGATCCAACCCAAAATTCTCTAAGAAGTGGGTACTGAACCAGTTGTCCTTCTGAGGAGTGAAGATGGGGCAATCTACTTCAGTAGTGATACTGTCTCCGAAACCCAAGGAGAGGTCACTATGAGTCAGGTGCGACTCAACGGCACATAACAACATTCACTGCTCAGAATCCCTGGGTGGTGCAAACCATTAACACGATAAATTGCTAACCCAAAGGTTTGAGGTTTGAGGTTTGAGGTTGATCTACAGAAAAGTCAGCCACAAAACCTTACGGAGTACAGTTCTACTCTGACATTGACACACAAGGGGTTGCCATGAGTTAGAGTCCACGAGACAATTGGTTCAGTATCCACTTCTCAGAGAATTTAGAGCAGTGAATGTTATTGTTAGGTGCCATCGAATCAGACCTGACTCAAAACGACCCTTCCTTGAGTTTCCGAGGCAGTGTCACTACTGAAGTAGATTGCCCTATCTTCCTTCCGAGGAGTGGCTGGTGGGTTTGAACCGCCAGCCTTCTGATTAGCAGTCAAGTACCTTAGCCACTACGCTACCACAGTTCCAGCAGTGAATAGTAATCCATTAAATCAATGGGGAACTGTGTTATGGGCAACCGAGTTAGAGAAGCAGCATTTTACGTTGTCCTATGCAACACCTGACTAAGGTTATTTTGTTCATTTCTTCATATAGTTCCCTGTCTCTATACAGTTGAGCTACTTATTATAAGCAGTTGGACATGCATCTGGTTTTATAAATCTTTGTTGGGTTGGATGTTCATCCACTTCAATCCGTGTGTAAAAGCTGATTCTCTACGATATGCTTGGTTAGCTCTTCTAGGTACCCTGGGAGATTTAAAGATCTGCTCCCCAGGACCCAATGTTTCATGGACTTTCTTCATTGTCAAGTCTACTGCTAGGTAGAATTAAAGGCAGAATGTTTACGCTATACAGATGGGACCAGAGCTCCTTTGGCCTTCCAATTCAGAGATTCTTCAGCCACATACAAGGGCCACCACCAGATTTAACCTCTGGCTTTGAAAGTACCCTGAAATACTGTGAATTATGAAAATATCAAAATACTCAAAGCCTGCCAAATCAATCAGGAGGCGGTGACTCCCAGCTGAAATAAAGCAAGCATTCTGACTTCATTCACATCTGAGTCATAGCACCAAGTCTCAGGGATTGCGAACAGTCTGAGAAAACTGCATGATTTGGCTGCAGCTGATGTTTGTGACAAGTCAGGCATACATATGCTTTATCTCTCCCTAGAAGAGTAATCTTTTATTACATATCCTTTGATAGTTACCTGATTCAAGACACTAACTGGGAGTCTGTACAGTAATGGTTAGCTGAGGGTTACATTTTGCCAGAAACACTTTAGGGTCTTATTTTCCTTATCAAAAGCTCCTGAGTTGTTATTTACAATTCTATGGGGAAACAGAAAAGTTTGGTGCTTTGGAGCCAATGCCAGAAAGAGCCTTTGAAATATTTAACAGTTACAGAGCGTATCCGCTTCAGAAGTCTTCTTTGAACATCTCTCTTTCTCCCGCCACCTCCCCCCCCCCCCTTCATTGACTGCCAGCACTTAACCCAGAACCTCAGCACGGGTTGCACACAGGAGACCCACCGACTGCAGCTGACATTCTCTGGCTGCACCCCGGTGTGGCTCAATCTTTGGAGACTGAGATGCATGCCAGGCCTGGAAACAGCCCTCGGACAGAACGTTCCTGTCTGGGCCTTTACTAAGTCCTCTCCACCCCCTCCTTTTTTTTTTTTTTAATGCTCCCTGTTTTTTTTGCTGCGGAGAAATGGAAAACAAATTATTTGAGTGATTTATTTACATGATGGTAGGCGCCATCTACCGGAACTAGATGGGGCGACATCCGCCTGCACTCCCCGCCTGCCCGCCTCCCCCTTCCCTGCGTGGACATGCATCACTAGACTATAATTTAGGCAATTTCGATTAAAGACCATGGGGGTATTTCCTGGGGGAATTAATGACCGGCTCCAAGGAGCGCTCTGGGCCATTAATTTTATATTCTCATTAAATCCGCAGGAAATGACCAATTTATGGGGGGGGGGGTGGCCGTGGGGAGGGACGCTGCAGAGGTTACAGAAATTCACACCTGGGAGGAAAGCAAGAGTACTATGTCTTGCCGCTTCCCGCCCCTCCTCCCACAGATCCTGGGTTCTAAAGGGTGCACTGTGGCTTTGTGTGTCGTCAGCGACAGCCTGCCTCCGTGCCTCTCTGGGAGTTGAGGGTTTGTGGCCAGCGGCAGGTGCATGACTGGTGGAAACGCTCCCAGGACAGGGCTGGAAGGAGAGCTGTCCTCAACAGCACACCAGGCTAGCGTGATTAATACCACCCACGCCAAGCCTGACGTCAGGGATTGGACAGGGGGTGGGGATGGATGTGTTTGTGTCCTAACCCTTTTGCCTTTTATCCCCTTCAATTTAGTTGACAGGTTAATTTCGGAGCTGAGTGCTGCTTGGCAAGAACAGTGTGACCAGCTCAACCACCTCAACAAAGGACTTTCAGGACACTTGTTTCTCAGGCAGGTTGAAACGTATGCCTCTTTAACCCTAGCTTGCTTTCAGCTCACTTTTAGCCATCAAATTACCCTCTGACTTACTCAAGTCAACTCTTGGCATCTGGTTGGGGCTGAGATCTGGTCGTGTACTTGGGGTGTGGTTGAACCTATTGGGGTGTCCTCCCTGTCTGTGGCTGCTCAGGCTGAAAGTTTCTTGATACTACACCTAGTGGGAGGCATTTTAGAAATAAACTTTATTAAAAAGTTTCAGCAAGTCCAGTTTCCCAGTTTTTCCTTTGTAAAAAATCAGAACCTGCGCTAATTGCTTCGTGGCAGCTAAGCTTCTGGGACATTTCTGCTGCTACTGGTGAGGGTGGTAACATTATTGTGTTGCACAGATCTTGCTGCAAATCCATAGCATCCTAAGAACAGAGACTACCAAAGCTCCTGGGAAAGTGCCTTAGTACTTCAAACCCTAATTTGCATGCCAGCCTTTTCCTTCCTTCCATGAAAAAACTCCTACCTTGAATTAGATCTTGAACACATCAAGACTTCTCTCTCTAAAACTCATCATCCCTAAGTGATATGGATTCAAAGGAGCTCTAGAGGACAAAGGACAACTGCCCATGGGGTTTCAAGGTTGTCTAAATCTTTTCAGAAGCAGGCTGCCACACCTTTCTCCGGAGCAGCTGGTGGGATAGAACTGCTGGCTCATCTGTGGTTAGCAGATAAGCTCTTCACCACTGCATCACCAGGGCTCCTCACACCATCGCTACTCTCCAGCATAGTTGTTCATTTTTTGTATTCATACTGCACCTAATATATAAATTCGTTATCACACTGTGCTGCAAATGTTTGTCAACAAACTGAGTTCCTTGAGGTCAGGGCTGTGTCTTCCTCCCAGCATGGCTCTAAGTACACAATAGATGCTCATTAAATGTTTATTGTGAGAATGACTCAACCAACCTTTGAAGGATGATAGGTGGGGGCTGGGACCCCTAAAGCATCCAGATCTCTCTAGTCCATCCCTAACAGAATAGTATCTGCAAAGGTACTAAAACAACTGTAGATCAGCGACTTTGGAAGGGCTGAGCAGGTGGTGGGACTCTCATGCATTTCCACTTTAAAAACTGGCAGAAGCTTGTTTCAAAAACAATGGCTCCTTTGGCCTTATTTGACTTCTTTTAGCCCCAGGCTCCAAAGAGCTGTGTTAACTCTTAATTTCCAAATCCTGAGACACTGTTTTTACAGACTTCTCAGTGCCTTCCTCTCTGGGACTATGAATTAAATCTCTTTGTGGTTACTCTGGTATCTGGTTTCACTGTGACAGTCCTATAGGGGCTCTAGCACTTAACCCCTTGCACCAGATAAACACTGCCAAAGCTGTAGAAATTATGTCCATTATGTCCATTGACTCAAAATGGTTTCATATAACAGATGACCAGAAATGCATTTTCTTCTGAATTGGGTGCTTGCCAAGTGGCTGTTCAGATTTGGTAGCCTTTGTTCTGGTGGAGATTCAAAGGACTTAGGAGTTGGTGATCTTTTCTAACCCTCTAATTTTTCCAGTTACCCAAAATGATTGACCCATACAGCCAGAGGTGTGCAGGTAATGTTTAACAACATATTCTGGAAGGGGAAGGCTTCATTTGCCATGTAGGCCAGATTCTTTAGTGTAAATACTCCCTTCCCAATGGCTAACTTCAAGCTATCAGCTTCATGTCCTTGAATAGAGTTGAGAAGAGACTGCACAGTCCCACACCATTATTTAGTATTTCCAACATACAGATACAATAAAACTCACCACCATTGAGTCAACTCTGACTCACAGTGACTCTCACTGGATTATCAGAGGTGAGAAATCTTTATGGAATAAGATTGCCCCATCTTCCTTCCATGGAGTGGTTGGTGGGCTTGAACCACCAACCTTTATGTTAGCAGTCAAATGTAGCAAAATAATTAGTAAGTGATGAGGTTTAGGTATTTATATCATTTGTTATAAATGTAACTTACTTGCAGCCTTTTGTGCCTGGCTTTTTCACTTAGCATAATGGTTTCAAGGTTCATCCATGTCAAAGCACTTATCAGTACTTTTTTATTCTTTTGTATGTCTGAATAATATTTCATTATATGGATATATCACATTTTGTTCATTCATCAGCTGATGGACATGCGGGTTGTTTCTGCTTTTGGGCTATTATGAATAATGCTGTAGTAAACATTCATGTACAAGTTTTTATGTGAATCTGTATTTTCAATTTCTTGGGATTATACCTAGGAGTGAGATTGCTGGGTCATGTGGTAACTGTGTTCAACTTTTAAGTAAGTACCAAATGGTTTTACATAGTGGCTGTACCATTTTACCACCAGCACTGTAGGAAGGTTCCAGTTTCTCCACAACATCCTCAATATTTCTTTTTTTTTTTTTAAATTATAATTAATTTGAACAATGTTAATTTTAAACAAGCTCCCAGATTCTTGACAATATAACAGTTGACTGGTAGGAGTCAGCTCTAGCACATCACACTGCATACAGCCACCAAAGAAAAATCTCACCATCCTTCTTTATACTGTAGTCAGTTCCACTTCTTTTTTGCTGACAGAAGCAATGCTTAACAAAGTTGGCTTTCCTTCTTCTTACCCATCCTATAGAAAACTGAAACAAAAGGTCTCAGGTTCCCTTTTCTTTTTGAATTAAGAAGATTTTGAATACTGGAAAATCACATGGTTTTCAGCTCCCACCAAGTACTCTGAGCAGAGGAGGGTGTTTCCCTTCTACAACTGTGTTGAGAAACAAAAACCAAAATGCATCTTCCTGACACCCAGATATATCTTCTGGATGAGTTCTCAAGTCGCTTCTTCAACAGGGCAAACAGCTGTGGTCTGTTTAAACATAATTTGATGTAATCAGGGTTAATTTTGATGATGCAGTAACTCTGAAGACTGTTTTTTAACTGGATTACTGTTGGGTCAACAATCATGTGGCATTACATTTAGTGGCTGAAACAAAAGCCAGAATTAAAACAGCTTCTACCCCCCAACCCCCATCCCAAATGACAGCTCCACAGGGATTAGAAATTATGCCATGTATTTAATACAATTAACTAAAAAAGGAAAGTAGTTGCAGTCAGATTACATGCAGTCTTCTCCAAAGTCCAGAGTGTTGACTAAGAAAATAGCTGGAAATTTATTTTATTGTTTTCTTTTCCTAGAGTGGTTAGAATTACGTTGGCAGCAATATTTAATATTTTCATAACATTCTATGCAAAAGACCCAAGATTTTCTCCTTAAATTTTCCTGAATTGGACAAATGATGATGATTTTAGCAGTCCACAGTTACCCTCTAATTTCCATGCGTGTTTTAAAAATGATTATTTTGAAAGAGCACTAAATTCAGGGTGTGGTGTGCCAGGGCTGAATGACTATGGTACACAAAGCCCTACACACATTTGGAACTGTTTCCAAAGGGCAAGACCTTTATAAATTTGAAAGATTTGCTCATCGTTGTTTATGTCCAGCCCAGTAGCAATGTCTGGGTTGCTCTAGGAACACACTTTTTATTTAGACTTTTTCAGTCTTCAGTTTTGGCTAGTCTGAACACAGGAAAGACCTACAACAAAGGTAATTTTCATACAGTTCTGGAAAGCAAAATCTTCTGAAATAGATGCCATGGAAAGGTGCCAAACATACTGGTTCTTCAAAACCTCTCCAATCCAATTTTGTAGTTCTAAAAAAGGTCTGATATGTATTTAATCGCTCTGTAAATAAGCCTCCATTCATTTGCTTTCTGTTTTGTTAATTAGGGTACGAAGAAACTTGAAGGCAAAAAGCCACTTAGCTTCCTGTTGCATCTTAATTTATCTGGAAGTCCCCAACTCAGTAATTTCCTGATTAACATATATTTTGGGATTATATGTGGGTGTGATGGAAAAAGTAATGAGGTTAAAAAAAGAATAAATGAGTACTGAGAGAGAATTCCTTCTATAAGTCAGCTAATGTCTTCGGCTCTTATAGTTGCAAAAGTATATATAACCATTTCAAACTCACTGAAGCCAGAAGGGAATATATTGGTAATAAAGTGAGGTACAGCCCATAGAACTCGAGGAAAAGTTGAAGTTGTGCTTAGGAAGGGTAGCCACTAGGCAGCTAGTTTGTATGTGCGTCTATGTCTTTCTGTCAGGCCGTATTATTTTTCATCTCCAGAACACTTTGCTTTCATTTCTTTCTCTGCAGACTGCTTTCTCTATCTCTTGAGGTACATGGCTGCCTTACTACTCCTGGTTCAAGTACCCACTCCAGACTTTCTAGTGTTCTTAATCCTAATTTCCTAAGAGAAAACAAGACTGACCCTTTTTAGGTCCATGTCTAGTCTAATCAGCCAGGGAATTTCAGGTTCTTAATATGACTGGTAGGACCCCACTGGCTGGGGTGAGGTGGGAGAATTCTGATAAAGGATGACATCTCAGATAGTGCTTAACAGAGACAAGAAAACCAATTTTGTTCCTTTCATGTCATATCCAGTATGATTTGAAATTCTGGAAACACTTAGGAAAGTATATGCTTCTGTTGAAATATAAAATACATTTATTTAAAATTAATATATTATATAGGAATGGTTATTTATGTACTTGTCATTGAGTTCTCAATAAGGATTTTCTGAGTATCAACTACCTTGCATTCAGCATATAAAGATACCAAGGTAAGTAAGACTAGGGTCTTAAGAAGGTCAAGGTTATTCTGGGGAAGAAAATTAGGTGGGCAGATGCCATGATAGTATGTGGGCATTGTTATGATGAGGTGTGTTCCAAGGATTGTGAGAGCAGATTACCCAAAATGGGTCAGGGTCAGGGGACTGAAACTACAAAGGATTATGTTTTACTGTTTTTGGGTGCCCCACAGAGTAAGTACAGGAAAACAAAAAACAAAAAACCCCGAACCCACTGCCACCAAGTCGATTCCAACTGACTGTTCTGGCTACCTAGTACTGCTCTGACAAGAATATACCACAAATATGGAAAGCCTGAACAAACAGGAGTTTATTCTCTTACAGTTTGGGAGGCTAGAAGTACAAGTTCAAAGTGCCAGGCTCCAGGGGCTGTGTGAAAGCCCCTCAACCTTGGGCTTCAGCTCTGCCTCTTACTCCTGGCCCACTGAAGCTAGAGGCATCTCTTCACTCAGACAGCTGCTGGCTGGTGAGGCTAGCAACCCCAAGGTTGACAAATAAAATGGCACAGTCCTGATGTTACCAAACCACATGGCAGGCCATTAATTCAAGTCCATTACAATTCCCAAGGTCAGCATAGCATGGCAGGCTGACGAACAATGACACGGCTACATACAGGGTCCAAGCGTGCCATAAGCTAGAGACCATTCCCAAAGACTTCCCCTTATATACAGGAAGCAGACCACATCACTAGGACAGCTACTCGGCTGCTCACAGTAGATTCCACCATGGAGTTGATTACCAGTCTCATCATGGGAACTACTACATCCAGATGCCAAGCCACTTGACCAGGCCCAGCCAAGTTGACACACAAACTGAATTGCCACAGTGACCCTACAGGGCAGAGGAGAACTGCCCCATAGGGTTTCCAAGGCTGTAAATATTTATGGAAGCAGACTGCCTCATCTTTCTTGCACAGAGTGGCTGGTTGGTTCGAACAGCCAACCTTTTGGTTAGCAGCTGAATGCCTGAACCACTGCACCACCAGGGCTCCTCAAGTAAGTACAGAGTAGGCAGCAATTAAGGAGCCCTGGTGGCACAGTGGTTAAAGCAGCTTGGCTGCTAATTGAAAGGTTAGTAGTTCAAACCCACCATCCATTTGTTCAGCAGAAGAAATATGTGGCAGTCTGCTCTCATAAAGATTATAGCCTTAGAAACCCACTGAAGAAGTTCTGCTCTGTCCTAAGAGTCATGGTGAGTTGAAATTGACTCCACAGCAATAGGTTTTTTAGGCATCAATTAACATTTATTGTTGAATTAAATGATCTAAGCAGGAGCTACTTCAGTTTGTAGGCAAGTTAATTTGTCACTAACTGAAAATTTGAGCAACTCCAATTAAGTTCACCTAGGACTTGGTTCTGAATTCTTCTGTTAATTGAATACATCAATTCAATAAATGCTTAGTGAGCAGTGTATACAAGGCATAAAGCTGGATGCTGGGGATACAATGAGGCAAAAAATAGACATGTACTTGAAGTCCACTGTCTTCCAGAAACAATACTGAGACCACACCATAGAAACTCGTCAGTTAGTGAGAGCGATCATGAAGGTGGATTACTAGCTACTCACATAATTACTTTTGATTCCTGATGTCTTGCCTATGTTCCAGCATTGATTCTGGATTTGGATTTATGCTGGAAGGATAAGTTAACAAATTTATGAAATTTCCTCATTTCTTTTCTTTTGGATAACTCAATGATACCCAATTCATTGAGCAGTTACTTAAAGAGTGCCCACTACATGCCAGATACTCTTCTGCAAGGCACTGTAGTTTCAAAGATGCATGTGCCTCATCTCTGCTCTACTCTCATGGAGCTCGTATTTTTGCAGACAAAACAAATGATGGCATGCAATGACCAGCATTTTTATGAGGTGCTGTAGGAGCATAATGGAAGGAGGGAGTCTGGAAGGCATCGCCCAGCCCTTAGTTTCTTGAACACTAATACTTGAAAATGCAGAAATTCTAGCTGCATTTTGGAGTGTCACCACTCTTGAAATAAAATTCACAGCCTCAGACAGTGTGACTGACCCTGTTAACATGTTTTGCGGTGACTAAAAGGTGACAGGTGTATAGCCTGAGAAAGTCACCCAAGCCCATTCACAGGCATGTGAAGACAAGCAGTGCTGAGTCAGGATGCAGGGTACTCCCCAACCTGATGGGCAGGACAAGAATCGAAGCAGAGAACCTTGTTTTTTTAATTGTGATTTGGGTGAAAGTTTACAGAGCAAATTCACTTTCCATATAGCAGCTCACCTACACTTTGTTTCATGACATTGACTAAAATTTCCCACAATGCAAAAGCTCCCCTCCCACTTCCTCCTCATAGTTACCTCTTCTCTGTGTCCTTCCCTCCCATGCACTCCTGCCCCACGAGCTATCTCCCTGTACATACACAGCCCTTCTATTCTCCCATGATGGATCTCTCCAAAGACTGTTATCTACAATAATATAAATGTTCAGTTCATATGCCTGTCTTTTGTTTGGCTGGAAGCCACAGGAGTGGGTTCAGTTCCAGACCTGAAGAGCAGCTAGGGGCCATAGTCTCAGTGGTTCCATCAGGCTCTATCAGATCAACTAACTGGTCCCCACCCCACCCCACCCCCTTTTTTTA
Organism: Orycteropus afer afer; assembly: GCF_000298275.1. Lineage (NCBI taxonomy): Eukaryota > Metazoa > Chordata > Mammalia > Tubulidentata > Orycteropodidae > Orycteropus > Orycteropus afer. The sequence continues at coordinate 2,111,920 of NW_006921661.1, read as the reverse complement.
AAAATAATTTTGAGTTTTGTTCCACAGTTTTCTTCCACTCTATCCAAGATCTCCTACACAGATACCCCTCCGAGTGGTTGACAGTGGTAGCCAGGTACCATCTAGTTCTGGTCTCATAGTCATATAAGCTGAAGATCATACGGTGTACCAGTCTCTCGGACTAATCATTTCCATGAATCTTTTGTTTTCTTCATTCTTCTTTGCTCTGGACGAGAGACCCATCATTGCATCTAGATGGCTGCTTGCAAGCTTTTAAGGTCCTAGTCACTACTCGCCAAAGTAGGATGTGGAACAATGTTTTTATGCAATGTTATGTCAATTTAGGGCCCTAGGGATTGGCCTTAGGCCTAAGGCAGTCACCTGCCACACACAATGCTGTCGGTTCGAGCCCGCTAGAGAGCTGGGCCGTCTCTTTCTGGGAGCTCTGGTAGCATAGTGGCTAAGGCACTTGACTGCTAACCAGAAGGTTGGCGGTTCAAACCCACCAGCCACTCCTCAGAAGGAAGATGGGGCAATCTACTTCCGTAGTGATGATACTGCCTCGGAAACCCAAGGAGGGGTCGCTATGAGTCGGGTCCGACTCGACGGCACATAACAACAACCACATGCCAATTTAGCTTGAAGTCCCCTGCAATTATGGTCCTGAGCCCACAGGTCCAACTACTTGCTCGTTCTGGGTAGCTGGCTGTGGCCAAGCAGTGACTACAACCTTGTCCCTTGTCAGCTCCACTATATACCACCTGGGAATTCTTACAGAACATTACCAATACACTTCAAGCAGAGAACCTTTTAAAATTTCTGTTCAGAGCTGCTAATCCACTGGGAAAAGTATCAATCAAGAGCTAAATGACAGTCAAACATAAAGATACAAAAGTTTCTACATGGCATTTGTGTGTGTGTGTCTGTGTGTGTGATCCTTTATCAAAAAAGCCTACTGCTACTTTTTTTAAAAAACATCAACCATATATAAGAGCCTTCCAGAACAACTTAGTATTTAGCAAAGTAGGTATAAGGTCTGCCTGCTTTTTCAATAAAATTGGCCTCTGTGGTTTGGAGTGGGGTGAAGAAAGGAAGGAGAGCGCCTTGGTGTTGAGGTGTTACTAGGCACAGCAGGAAATAAGGAAGAGGAGTGTATACAGAGAGAAAAAAAACAGGATGAGATGGTGATGAGAAAAAGTTGGTAGAGCTCAAGCTCAAGAGTGCAGAAAAATCAATCAAAATATAGTATTTTCTTCACCGAGTTAGAGAGTTGTCTAATAATTACTTATCTTTTACTGTAAAAAAAATATTAAAAGGGTTTTCATAGTGAGGAATTAAATTGTTTATATCAGAATCACTAGGAGCAACTATGTGAAAAATGACAAGTATGGGCTGCTCCATCCCAGACCTACTGAATCAGACTTTCTGGGGGTGGGACCAGGGTAATCTGAATTTTTAACAAGCATCCAGCTGCCTCTTATCTACAATAAACTTTGACAAGTCTGTACAAAATGGAAGTCCTTAAGACCAGTGAACATGTTCTGTTAATCTCTGCATGCACATAGTCTAGCACCCAACCTGGCATAGTGAGTGCTCAATAAAAGTTTATTGAAATGAACTGAATACACTGAATGGATTTTTAAGGAAAAAAATCACTAATTTCCACTGCTCTGAAAGAGCTGATTTCTTTCTCTTTTTTCATGTTCTTGTAGTCCATGTAAAGTAGCTTTCACACTATTGTAATTCAAAACCTGTAATTGAAAATTCTGTTTAAAATTTTTAATGGCTATAAAATATTTCACTCAACATGCAATAAATGTCTTAGTTCATACTATTTTGTGTTTTTCTTTGAAGTTCTGAAAAGGTTTCCTTTAGTATACCTTACAGGAGCTCTGGTGGAGTAGCATTAGCCTGCTAACCAAAAGACTGGGGGCTCACACCCACCAGCTACTTCACAGAAAAACTAAAAGGTGGTCTCCTTCCATAAAGATTTACAGCCTTTGAAACCCAATAGAGGTTGCTATGAGTTATGATCAACTAGATGGCAATGAGTTTTTGGGTTTTGTTTATGCAACCTTTCATACAATCTTTACTGTTTCTCATAACACCCTGTAACATAAGCATTATCCTCATTTTGCAGATGGGTATACGGGCTTAGGGATTAAATAAATTGTTCATGGCTCCACAGCTATTAAGCAATATGTCAGATTTAAACCAGGATTCTCTCTCTCTGTGCCTAATACCTTTTTCAAAACATGAACTATCCAGAGTATTTTCTGGCAGGAATGACCCAACAGTTCCCTGATGCAAAAACCTGTAATGCAGAATGAGGAAGATGGAAATTATATTTAAAGAGATCATGGGCTGACCATATCCTAAATGTATATAAATCAGTTCCTTCCTCTTGGTATACTGCAAAGCAAATGTATACACACACACACACACACACACACACACACTTAGGGAAAGAATGTACTGTTCTTTAACAACAGTACCTCATACTGTCTGCATAGGATCCAAGCCCATTTCTACAATCCCCAAATGAAGGTGGTAGGGACTGCCCCTAAACATTCTGAAACGTAATTAAGATTCTTCACGAGTATTATGTACACATGAAGAGGAACAACTACTATAAGCTGCAAGGCAGATAGAAGGAGGCACTGGAGACTTTAAAGCCATTCTAATATCAAGACTAGTATTGCATGATATTTGTGTAGGTGTGGAGTGAACAGTGATGGGAAGCATTCTATTCTACCTACAGAAAGACCCATTTTAAGGAGGCTGTGCCTGATGAGTAACATAGCAGAGTGCAGCACTTCAGCAGAAGGAGAGATTGCCCAACCGGGTAGCTACAGGTACTCTGTTCTGGAGGAGAAGGCTGGGGAGAAGAAAACATTTATTTATTACATTTGCATGGTATATAGAGGCAGGTTTATGGTCTGTGGTAGCTGTGTGTCAACTTGGCTGGGCCTGGTTTTAAGTGGCTAGACAGCTGGATGTAGTTATTCCTTTCTCATGATGAGAATGGTAATCAACTCCATGGTGGAATCTACTGGAGCAGCTAAGTAGTTGCCTCAGGGATGTGGTCTGCTTCCAGTATATAAGAAGACAGCTTTGAGAAAGGTCTCTGAGCTTTTTGGCATGCTTGGACAATGCATGCAGCCGAGTCTTCATTCAGCAGCCTGCCACGTTGTCTGCCAGTCTTGGGACTGTTCCTGGACTTGAACCAGGGGCCTGCCATGCTGTCTGCTAATCCTGGGACTGTGCCATTTTACTTGTTGACTTTGGGTTTCTCAGCCTCAGCAGCCAGCAGCTGCCTGAGTGAAGAGAAGCCTCTAGCTTCAGTGGGCGGGAAATAAGAGGCAGAGCTGACACCCAAGGTTGAGGGGACTTCACGTAGCCCCTAGAGCCGGCACTTTGAACTTGGACTTCTAGCTTCCTAAACTGTAAGAGAATAAATCCCTGTTGGTTAAAATCATCCATTTGTGGTATTTCTTTTAGAGCACACTAGAGAACCAAAACAGGCTCCTATGAGGCAAAACTTTCTAACAATCAGCGCTCTCCAGAGATGGAAAACTACTTCTTAAGGTAGTGAGTTTTGACTCACTGAAGGGATAATGAATGGGGAAAGTACTAGAAATTTGGGGAAATATAATAGTTATGCGTCAAAAGGAGTATTGTTATGGTTAAGCATTTGGCTGCTAACCAAAAGCTTAGTGGTTCGAACCTACATGTGTGTGTGTATGGGTGTGTGTGTCTGAAGATCCTGCAAGCTACTATAAAAAATTACAGCCTAGGAAACTCTATGGGGCAGTTCTGCTCTGTCACATTGGATCACCATGAGTCAGAATCAACTGGACAGCATGCAACAACAAGCGTTTGCATCGCAGATGAGGAAAGGTATATGATCTTAAGAGAGATTTCAAATCTGGGATCCTAGGAAAACACCAATCCAGCAATTCTTGTTGAGCCAGTATACAGAGAAGGTCATGAATTAAAGACTCATAGCTATAAACAGAGCTCTGGTAGCGTAGTGCCTAAGGCACCTGACTGCTAACCAGAGGCTGGCGGTTCAAACCCACCAGCCACTCCTCGGAAGGAAGGTTGGGCAATATACTTCTGTAGTGATACTGCCTTGGAAACCCAAGGAGGGGTTGCTATGAGTCAGGTCTGACTCCACGGCACATAACAGCACAACAACAGCTGTAAACAGCCTAGGTTCTGCAAAACAAGCTCTTGCTGTGTACTTGTAGCATGAAAAAATCCTTTCTGTTCTCAGAGTATCATCATGAAATACTAAAAGTCTGTCACTAGGGAGGATATTCATAACTCCCATCAAAGTTCTTTCATTTACTTTTCTATGTATATTCTAGGATGACCGAATGGGGAAGGTGTGGTGGTTAAGTCTGTGTGTCAACTTGGCTGGGACTGGCATGATGAGATTGGTAATTAACTCCGTGGTGGATTGGTAATTAACTCCATTGGTAATTAACTCCATCTATTGGAGCAGCTGAGTAGCTGCTTTGGGTATGTGGTCTGCTTCCCGTATATAAGCAGCAGCTTTGGGAATGGTCTCTAGCTTATGGCATGCTTGAACCCTGCATGTACATTGTTCAGTAGCCTGCCATGCTCTGCTGACCTTGGGACTTAAAATGAACTTGAATGAATGGCCTGCGTGTGGTTTGGTAACATCGGGACTATGCCATTTTATTTGTCAACCTTGGGCTTGTTAGCCTCAGCAGCCAGTAGCTACCTGAGTGAAGAGATGCCTCTAGCTCCAGTGGGCCAGGAGTAAGAGGCAGAGCTGAAGCCAAGGTTGAGGGGCTTTCACACAGTCCCTAGAGCCTGGCACTTTGAACTTGGACTTAAAGCCTCCAAACTATGAGAGAATCAACTCCTGTTTGTTAAGGCCATCCCATATGTGGTATCTTCTTGTTAGAGCAACGCCAGGTAACCAGAACAGAAGGTGAGGAAAATATGAGTATAAGGTCATAAAAATGTTGAGGTTAAAAAACTGAGGCACAGTGCACTTTTGTACATTGCTGGGTCTCTATCAGGTACACCAGCTGCTGTTGAGTTGGTTTCAACTCATGGTGACTCCATGTATACAGAACAGAACTACATTCTGTAGGGTTTTTGTTGGGTCTGTTGTTGTTGTGTTGTTATTATGTGCCATCGATTCAGACCCGACTCATAGCGACCCCTCCTTGGGTTTCCAAGACTACGGAAGTAGATTGCCCCATCTTCCTTCTGAGGAGTGGCTGGTGGGTTTGAACCACCAGCCTTCTGGTTAGCAGTCAAGTGCCTTAGCCACTATGCTACCAGAGATTCTCATATTTATTTTCACTGTTTCCCTTTAGTAGAATGTATTTGAGCTCAATCGCCATCATCCCTCACATTCTTAGGTCCCTGCTTCCTGTACAGGCAAAGGAAATCAGAGGCCAAAATATTTGTTTTTCAACAGGTTTAGTAAACTAGTAAACTCCAGGGCTCAAGATGCAAGATTCTTAGGTTACTAGGAGATTCTGATACTCCTTCAGATTCTTTGGAGGCTAAGGGCAGTGAACATTATTTGTAGTCTTACTTTCCCTCAATATTAGGAGCTCCTCATAACAAATAAATTAATCTTTCAACAAACTAAATGAATTTGAGGCACAGTGAGATACAAAGGAACAAAGTCTACAATATATTGTTTTGTTGAGCTAAGTAAATAAGATATATGAAAACATTCTGCAAACTGTAAAGCAATATACAAATGGTAGTTATATGCTTAATAACAATTATGATCAGTAGAAGTGTAGCAGAAAGTTATTAAGATTCATGGGCTATGCTGATTAAATGACCTGAATGACAGTTTAAGAATCACCTAACTCCTGGCTTCTTTACAAGGCTCCCCCAGAAGCTACCCAACACAGTTTGCTAATAATGCCTGTAAATTCACTGGACTCCAAAACAAACTCTGCACAAAAGTTAACTGGAGGTTCAGCTAATCAGAGGGGCAATCTAGGGCTCTTGGTAGAATACCACAGTTTCTGGAGGGATGCTGATCATTACCTAATAAAGGAAGCCCTACTGAATCATTTCACTGCACAGTGACTAAGGTTACTTTCTGCTCTTTAATGCTATTTAAAAATCTTTTAACTTGCAAAATAATCTGGGAAGAAAGTACAGTCAGATATCTTTCCCACCTGTTTTCTTTTTATCATACATACTTTAGATTGCAGACTGAATACAAATATTGATCAGAAGCCAAAAAGCCCCACACATTTCTTATCAATTCAATCCAGGCCAATCTGTCTTTCAGCTCTGCATTTTTATGTTCTTGCCTCACTACTTACTAAATAAATATATGAATAAATAGCAATCCAATCTGAACAAGCATCTTTCATCTATAGTTATCTGAACTAAGAGATTTAAAGATGGTTAGAGTTAATCCATCTCACCAATTGCATCTTCAATGCCTGTTCAGTCATGCTTGACTGTCTAGATTCAATTTATAGAGACTATGAATGTATAGCATTGTAGAGGGAGGCTTCTGGCAGATCCTGTCTGAGGGACAAAAGGTCAAGCTGTTCCTTAGCTGCTCTGTGACAGCTAAAGAGTCTCTGGGCTGGGTCACAGGGTGGGGGAGTGATGTCTAGATCTGGAATGGATCACTCACACAATTCAGTTCTTGTCAGACCAAAAAATATGACAGCACAACTTCCCAGGCAAGAGAACAGCCAGATGGAAAGTGACTATTTTTCTTCAGCGATTTAAAAATCTAAAATGCGAATGGAGATTAATGATGGAAAAAGCACCTACGTTTTAGAATTCCCTCTTACTTGGGTGGCTGAGGTTACTATTTTGGGGTGATGTTTGGAAATCTTGGGAAAACAGAATCTGATTTTCCTTGCACTGAAAACTGGTTACTCTAGTGAATTAACCCACCCTTAAATAACCTTTTAACTCACAAATTGAGCCCTATGAGAATATTATTATAAGTATAGATGGTTCTTGACTGTTCACCTCGTATTTTTATTCATGCTACATAGAAACTTTTAAAATGCCATTTGTATGTATAATTTAGATATTCATATAGAGCACATAAGTGGACATTATAAGGTTTTTCCTGTTGATGCAGGGTGTTTTGGCATTTTCAGCATCTTTGTCTGACACCAGTATTTATTTTTGTTCAATTACTGGTAAAGCAGAAGTGTTAAGCCAAATAAGGAAATTATTAGGCTTCTGTAAGTGGCAAATGTTTGGTTCAACGAGATATGCAGTGTGTGTTCAATTGTGAAGGAAAAGAATGAATGAACAAACAGGAAGTTTTGGAAATACACTGCTGATCACTCTTATCAAAAAGCAAGGAATTTTTTTTTTGACTCCTTGAAAAGGGCCCTTCCCCCTACACATACATCCACCTTGAACCAGAAGTCCATTATTCAACTTTCAGTGATTTGACTTCTGTGTATATTTTCAGAGATCTAATGAGTACTAAAATAGAGGAACTGTGCATGGTATAAAGGGCAGACTCTAAATAAATTATTTTTAGTGACTATGTGCAGCAGAGATTCACACAAGATTAAGAGCTAGAAGGATCGCTCATCTATTTTAAAATAATGGTTCTGCAGATGAAATAACTGGAGGCCACAAGGTTATCTTCTTGCTGGTGCTCCACAGCTAATTAATGGTGACACTGGGATCAGAAACTGAGTTTCTCTTAATTTTCCAGTCTTTCCATCACTGTTCCTACTTTTTCCCATCACTGTTGTTTTTGATGCCATGTCATCATGTTACTGTTATAATTCTATCTGGCTCTTGAAAAATTACTAGAGGCAGGATTCCTAAATGCCCTGAAAACTATATTGCTTTCAGGCTTGGGGTTTGCGAATGTCCGTGACCCTTGCTCCACAAAATTAATATGATACCAAGTAAGAGGTGGATGCCAAATCAATATTAGCTGACGTAAATATTTTTACATGGTTTCTGCATTTTATCTTCTACATCTAAGGTTAAATGAATATCATTTTTTGCAGAGGTGACTCATGTAGTAAGCTTATGTATATCTGCCCAGTTCTTTATGTAACTTAATAGCATATGTCATAATTTGAAATAATACATTTAATTATTGTGTATATTCTCTACTGAATTGTAAATTCCATAAAGGCAGGAGTCATTTGTTTTGTTTACTATTGTTTATCTAGCACCTACCACAATTCTTAGTACATACAAAAACTCAAATAAGTAATACTTGTTGAATAAACAAACTGATTTCTCTTTCTAAACCACTGAGGCAAGCCTTATGGATGCCATAGTCATCCCTTTTATCCTGTCCTGAACTTAGTATCTAACCACAATGGATTAAAGCACCAGGGAAGTAGACCTGAGTTGAAATTTTAGCAAAAGCTACAAATTAAGAGACTCAGACATGGAATGAGCCATTTTGCAGAATGGTTTTTCTTGGTTGTGATCTTTACAGAAGGAGATTGCCAGGGCTTTCTTCTGCAGCACTGCTGGGTGGGTTCGTACTGCCAACTTTTAGGTTAGTAGTTGAGTGCAAACCATATGTGCCACCCAGGGACCATAAATAAATATCAACAGTGATTAAATATGATTTTTTCACTTTGTTCAAAGAAAGATTTCAATTCACAAAGCAATTTTATCAAGTCAATTAATACTGTATGAATGAGACCCTAAGAAGGAATATTTGCTTCTGTAGTGTTTAGTAAAGCACTGAGAATAAGATGGGAATTAATCACCAGTTAAATGGCAAGGGAGAAAAGATCCAACATTTTATTTTTAGCCACTAGCTGTTTATCAAAGGTTACACAAGGGCAATGATCTAATGATTAAAAACAAAATAAAACACACTATCTCATCCTGTCTCAGAGTTTGAAAGGACCTCTGAGACCATGTAGTTCAATTTCTTCATTTCTTCTTAATTGAGGTAACAGATTAGAGATTCTACTTGCTCTAAGTACCTCTTCTTGAAGGAGCTGATTTGTCCATGAAGTGCCTTCAACATTCTAAGAAAATCATGATCATTTTTATTTTTCATATGCTACACTCCATGGCAAGACAATTATACATTGAAAACTTCTGCATTTCTAAAATCCAGACATGCAGTATCCTGCATGCATATTCATGTGTAGCACCTCTGCGACAGGGTGACTGTGCTTAACCAATCTTCCAGCTATAAAAGACACGAATGAGTAAACCTTGGAAAAGGGATGACATCTTTGATATTGTCAACTCCCAAGATGCACTGCAGGTAGCGTTCGAATCCCATCCCAAAACCTCCATGTGGCACAGTTCCAAATCGACGAAGGTCCAGATACCTGTTTTTTTTTTTTTAAAAAAAAACAAAAACAAAAACCAGAATCATCAGCTATAAATGTTGTATGAGATCAGATGTTATGATTAGAATTCTGTTTAAAAAGTATTTTGCAATCATTTATTACTGTCCGCATCACTGTGGTAGACTAGTCTTTCCTTCCACAGGCAGAAGAAGGAAACAGAAGTTAAAGTGACCTATTCAAGATGACCCAGATGTGCTGCAGTAGGATGATCCCCCTCCCTTTTTTTCCTTTTTAAGTTGTTTATCATTTATTTACAAAAAGCTTGCCTTAGGAAGTTTTCTAATAGATTTCTTTACTAGTTTCCCTGAAAATAAATTCCTTTTTGATTTCGTGCTATGCTAATGATAGTGTTTTTTTCTTTTTTTTTAAAAAAATCACATTGTTAAATACATAGAGAATGAAGAGTTTTGCCTGATACATTACCTAACCACCCACCCCGAAAAAAAAAATTCTAGATTAGATTAGCTTCACTGAGGGCAGGAACTGTGTCTCAATCTTGTATCTACAGCCTGTTATATAGTGGTTGCTCAATACATGAGGCTTCATTGTTTGAAGACACAAAAATTTACTCTTGAGCACTGGAGTGAGCAGAAACTTCTAGTTCTCTGGTGCAGGCCTAATGGAAGGTGTTCAGAGTCATTTTTCTGAAAGGTAAGAAGCCTCTGAAGTCCTCCTTCCATGTAGCTTTATATTCCTAGGTGGGCTATGGGGCCCACTGAGTGTGTATAAATCTAAGTAGATGGCCTTACCTACTTAAGTGGATGGCTTCTGATCTATAGATTTATAGAATTCTGATTCATATAAACTATTACTGAGCACCACTCATTTATCACATTTGAGCTAGATGATTTCCACTTGCATTAACTCTTGAATATCTGTTTCCTTCATCTTTTATTGACTAATGATATCATGCCCCACAACATCTGGTGAAGAACACATTATCTCCCATTACACAGATGAAGAAACCAGTCTCAGAGAAGTTAAGTAACTTTCAACTTAAGACCACATGGTTAGAAAATCATAGAGGCATGATTCAAACTCAGATTCCAATGCCATAGGCTGGGATAAAGTTATTTTAGGAAGGGAAGAAGATGACAATGACTCTACAAATAAATATTTTTACTATGTCATGTATGGGAGAATTCTTGATTTAGAGAGTACTGATTAAAAGAAGATTACAGATTCTTTAATGATTTGCAAAACGTCCTCTAGAATAAGACTCAAGTGCCAGAGCTGGCAGTCATTTGGCTCATTGAGAATTAAGACTGCTTATCACCTATTTTTCTATTCCAATAATAATGATTACTTTATTAGTATTTTAAGGAGTTAAAATTAAGTACTTATCTTTCTAAAATAAAAAATGAATTACAACCAGTTGAGTTGCAAGCCAGTGAGAGATCAGGGGTTTCTAATGTAAAACCACAGGTTAGTAAGAACTTTAAGGGATAATGGGAGACAGAGTCTTCAGTAACTGAAATGTTTGGTTAATGAATTAACCTTAAGTTTAGAAAGCATGAAGACAGGGTCTATTTTGATTTAGTGACAAAGGACATGAAGGGCATACCAAACCACCAAACCACCTGGCACAGACATCTGCAGGACCTGAGCTGGCTGCTGACTCTGGAGCAATAGCTTTAGGCAGTTTTAAATTTCTCATACATCTATGTTAAAATATTATCAGCAGAGGCATTCAACTTGTACCGTTTTTTTCCCCCTTTGCTTTGATAGAAAAATCTGCTTTTAAGAAAAAATTTTCTAATAAATATGTGTGTGTTTGATCCTTCTTAAACTGGTAATAGGGTAGCCAGATTTTAGAAGAAATTGTACAAAATTTGTAGAACTAGTTACAGATTTTATTTGCATGTGGCATGTAGAAACAAGAAGTGAGTAAGTTCTTAGACACCTGGGGTGGCTACTACCCCCAGTATGCTGGAACACTAGCAGAGATAAGATTTTTAAGGTTCCTTTTATCTTTAAAAACATGACTAATGTATAAAAGGGAGCTCTGGTAGCATAGTGGCTAAGGCACTTGACTGCTAACCAGAAGGCTGGCGGTTCAAACCCACCAGCCACTTCTCAGAAGGAAGATGGGGCAGTCTACTTCCATAGAGATACTGCCTCAGAAACCCAAGAAGGGGTTCCTATGAGTTGGGTCCGACTCAATGACACCTAACAACAACAACAACAATGTATAAAAGGAAGAAAATTCAAGTAACAAATACTTATACTGGAAATGTGAAAAGTTTTAAAACTTCAGCTGGGGAAAGTATAGCCTTGAAAAGATTAATAATGGCCAGAAAAAGACCAAACTCAAACCAGTAATTAAAATTTCTTTTTAGCTGTTTATTATGGTTAGTTTTTACTTAGTATGAATATACTATTTCATGGACAGAAAGAAACTCAGGTGAAGTGCATTAGCTCGCTCAATCAGGCTTTTGAACCTAACAACAAGACTCAGAACAAAAGAATGAAAGGGAAAAAGAAATTATTATCCACTGAGTTTCTATTCCACGTAGATATTTATTTCCTTTCATTTCATCCTCAAAAACAACCCTGTGAAGTAGCTATTCTCACTAGTCAAGAAAACCAAGACTCAGAGATATTAAATTGCTTGCCCAAGGTCTTTAGTGGTAAACATAAGACTGGCATTCAGGTGTTAAACATAAACTCAATTTTAACTTCTTTCACATCTGTGAACTTTAGTTCCTTCATTACTGAGAGAAGCAAGAAGGTAACCTGCTTCTTCCTATTCCTGAGGACAGCAAAAGGACTAATAATATTGTTGATGTTGTTACATTAAGATCCTGAAGGAGTGCTATCACAGACACATAAATACACACTTTGTATCTTCTTAAACATATCTGAGGACATGCTCTGCAGAAAGAACAACTTGGGTAAGGGAATGTATGAATGCAGAAAGGTGAGCTTCCCTAAGGCAGCGTAGATGTCTATAGCTAATGAGAATCTTAGGGATCACTCGGCCCCAGACTTTGATTTCATACACAGGAACTGAAGCACAATGGTTAAGAATAAACATTTTCAATTTAGAGAGAACTGGGATCAAGTCCCAGCTCCACACTAACTGTATGATCTTGTTTAAGTTAGATACCATCACTAGGCTTCAGGCCTAGCGGGATAATAAAATGGCGATGATATAAGTATGTACATCACAGGGTGTTGTGTTCATTACATGAGATAATATACATAAAACATAGTTATGTGGCATATAATAAGTAGTAAATAATCAATAACCATTATTACTACTATTTTCAAGGATCCCAGGCAGGTAAGTAATCTTTTGAGTCTGTCCATTGCTCTTAACACTCTTCCTTACTGTCTTGGAGTGGTTTTTAAATACAGAAAAAACCCATCTATGTAACACTCAGACAAGAAACCAGAATAAGAATCATTAGGGGTCACACTTACCATTGGTAGGCTTCTGTAAGTCTTGATCTGCAAAAGGAAAACAGCAAAATTCTTTCAGGGAATGGCAATAAGATAAATATAAACCCATTGCTGTCAAATTGATTCTGACTCACAGCAACCCTATAGGACAGAGTAGAAATTCCCCATAGGGTTTCCAAGGCTGTAATCTTTATGGAAGCAGACTGCCTCATCTTTCTTCTGTGGAGTGGCTGGTGGGTTCAACTTGCTGAGCTTTTGGTTAGCAGCTGCGCAGTTGACCACTGCACCACCAGGGCTTCTTCAAGGTAAATATACTATCAAACATTTATTCTGGGTTTTGTGCAAAGAGCTTTCTTTAAAGAAGTATACAACATAGCCTGTGCTCTCAAATAACAGGCAATTATAGATGATGAGCTGAAACTTTATTATATGGAAAATTAGCCAGTAATCCAAGGGATTATCAAATAAGTGATATAGACAATACAGCTATAGAAACAAAATATAGTGCAGAGCCCAAAGGAAAGGGTTCATCTGAGATGCACTTAGTGCCCTGTCACTATTATTAATAGTAACAAAAGCACTCATTACTACTTAAGGTTGCTGGGAAGCACACCGACACCAGAGAAGAATATGACTTTCACTCCACAACATTAAAGTAATAAAACAGATTCTGCAGCTGCCTTCATTATATGGTTGTAAATTCGTTCTTGTCTGATTTGAGAAATGTTAATAAAATCTTAAGTTAGTATTCATTAAAATTAATTTCAGCCCTTTAGAAAAGTGTATGGGATCACAGAGTAACTAAAGTGATCAGGACTCATAAAAATTCAAATATACAAAAATACAGAAAACATGAAAACAGTCACAGACAGATCCCTGAGATAGAGAAATATACATATCATTTCACTAGGAGAGATAAATTTGGATACTATTAGATATTAGGTAAACATTTAATCTGCTATGAGGAAAGGTTTCCTGAAGGAAGGAAGCAAGCAAAGAAAACAGATCAATTAATCTTTCAACAGATGAGGTATCTTGCCATGTGTGATTTTAATTGTCCTTTTTATAAAACTCAGAGAATCCTCAGATTTTATCTAAATTATTAAATAGTATGACCTTCACTGCAATTCCACAATTTTCCCAGGACTTTCTAACACTATAGTAATAATAAGGAGACTGCTGAGTCTGAATGATAAAAACAATTTTTCCCAGAACTATTTATCCTCTTTCTTCTGGATCCTAACCAACAGAACAAATCAAATGATGAGGATTACAAAGTGAAGTTACCCAATTTGTAGGTTGGGATCTTAGAAAAGGATCACCTATTTAAGTACTTCTCCAGGAGGAAAAGGCCATACAAATGGCTAACAGGACATATTCAAACAATTATGGCTTTTCCAGGTTACTATGAAACCCACTATTATCTGGAGAGAAGGATTACGCTTACAGACATAAGAAAGTCTTCTTTTAATTTTTAAGTTTGTCACAGCAAAGGTGAGTATCATGGAAAACAGAGATTTATAACCTTGGTTAGTGTAGGAAGTTATTGTGGTTTGTTGGCAGACCATGCATATACAGGAGTGGTAATTCAATTAGAAACAGGATTTCTTACATCCCATCTCCAAAACATTTTCTATGTGTTTATGGGATTTATTTCCCAAGTTACAAGTAGTGAGTTGAAATAAAGTTAATCAAACAGCTAAATCAAGAACTGTAGGTAGTAGAGAACTTGAAGAAGGAAAACTTGCTCATTCTAAACATTAGCTTAGCACATTATTTTCACTAGCTTTCTTTCCCATCTTTATTCTCTTCCTAATTCAGAGTCTGTCTTTGTGTCCCTGTAGGAGTGTGCCAGTCATAACTGAGAGTAAGTTGAAAAAGCACAGAGAAGAGAAAAGTAAGTGCCCAGCTACAAAGGGAAATCCCCCTTCTTTCATCATCAATTTTTTAAAAAACAACTTTCATAGGGAGAAATATATGCAAATAGTGGGCAAACAATGTTGTAGCCTTGTTTCCTGTGACAGTTCCAGTCTCTGAGAAAGGGAAGCTCAGAGAAGTTAAGTAATAACTTGTACAAGGTCACAGAGACTCTGAGCATCAGGTCTGTCAGGTGCCAAAGCCCAAAGCCCATGAGTTTTTCTGTTATTTTTCCATGACTGCCTTTGAGTGTCTCACCACTAATGTCTGAATAGTGTTTCTTTTAGGTCTGCTCAATACCTGGCCAGCTGCTGTTCCAAGAAATGGAACCGTTCTTCTCTGAGGCCTCCTCCAAAGAGCTCCCCAACTCCAGGGACCAGAAGATCAACAGCAGCAACCTAAAAAGGAAAAGAAAACCATGAACAATGTTACATTTTCCATATGATCCCAATAATAGTGTCTCAAGCAAGTGGAACTTTTTACATTTTGACAACCAGCTATTTAATTATTTAGCAGAATCTTGTTTGTTTAATCTATCCATGCCTGTTTCAATATAAAATGTTTAATATTATCCTTAGAATACATGTTACACATAATTGAAGATGGACAATTTCTTCCCTCCTCTTATACCATTTATGTGGTCTACTTTACAAAAATGTGTTTTCTTAAAAAAAAAAGTGACATAAATGCTAATTATAAAAATATAGAAAGTACTTAAAATTATGAATATTAAAAAATCACCCATCACCTGCAGAAGTAATTATATTCTGGTACATTTTCTCTCAAGGTTTTTTCTTAAAGGTTTAAAAAGATCATGTCATGGGTGTGTGTTATGGCTGACTCACAGCAACCCTTTGTACAACAAAATGAAACACTAAGCAGTCTTGTGCCATCCCCACAATTGTTGCTATGTTTGAACTCACTATTGCAGCCACTGTGTCAATCGTTTCATTGAAGGTCTTTCTCTTTTTTGCTGACCCTCAATTTTACCAACCATGATGTCCTCCTCTGGGGATTGGTCTCTACTGATACCACGTTCAAACTACGTGAGAGGTAGTCTCACCATTTTCTCTTCTAATGAGCATTCTGGCTGTACTTCTTCCATGACAGATTTGTTCATTCTTCTTGCAGTCCATGGTACATTCAATACTCTTTGCCAACACAATTCAAATGTAATGACTCTTCTGTGGACTCCCTTATTCACTGTCTAGCTCTCACATGCATATGAATCGATTGGAAATATCATGTCTTGGGTCAGGTGTACCTTAGTCCTCAAAACGACACTTTTGCTTTTTAACACTTCAAAGAAGTCTTTCCAAGCAGATTTTTCCAATGCAATACGTCAGTTGATTTCTTGACTGCTACTTCCCTGGGCATTGATTGTGGATCCAAGTAAAATGAAATCCTTGACAATTTTGATCTTTTTGCTGTTTATCATGATGTTGTTGCTTGGTCTAGCTGTGAGGATTTTGGTTTTCTTTAGGTTGAGGTGCAAACCATACTGAAGTCTGCAGTCTTTGATATTCATCCATAAGTGCTTCAAGTCATTTTTGCTTTCAGGAAGCAAGATTGTGTCATCTGCATACCACAGGTTGTTAATAAGTCTTCCTCCAATTCTAATGCTGCCTTCTTCTTTATATAGTCCAGCTTCTAGGATAATTTGCTCTGCATACAGATTGAGTAAGTATGGTGAAAGGATACAACCCTGACACACACCTTATATACAGTGTCCCCTTGTTCTGTTTGAACTACTGCCTTTTGGTTGATGCACAGATTCTGCCCTATAGGAGCACAAGGAACTGTTCTGGAATGCCCATGCTCACAATACTATGGTAGACATGAAATATAAAATATACCACAATAGTTCTCTTATCTAATATTACTGAATAAAATCGCTTCACACATTTAATGTTTTAATGGCTGCAGAGTTTATTGTTTACAGTATCATAGTTTATTTCAGTGCTCTCTTTCTGTTAAACATTTAGGTGTACATGCACTGTTGTTTTCTGCCCTTATAAACAATGTGGCACTGAAGAGATCAGAATACAAATTTTTCTTTAATTTGTAGTATTTTGTCAGGACATATAAAATATACCCTGAGTATTAATCAAAGAAGTACAAATTAAAACAAGATACCATTTTTGTTATAAAAATGGCAAAGGCAAGAACACAACATAAACAATTTATAGATAAGAGAACAGGCAAACCGATACTCTCATACACTTGGTACAACATTTCTGTCAGCACTTTGGTAACAGGTAATCAAAAGCCTTAAAAATGCAATATGCTTTGAGTCAGCAATTGCAATTCTAGGAAGTAATCCTAACAAAATAATCAGAGATGCAAAAAAAAAACATTAACACAAATGATGTTTATTATGGCATAACTTACAATAAAAAATTCAAAAGTACATCAATAGGAGACTGTTAAGAGTAATTTTAGACATTTGCTGTTGTTACTGTTAGGCACTGATTGTGGATCCAAGTAAAATCAAATCCTTGACAACTTCTATCTTCTCTCCATTTACCATGATGTTGCTTATTTGTCCACTTGTTAGGATTTCTGTTTTCTTTATGTGAGGTATAATCCATACTAAAGGCTGTAGTCTTTGATCTTCATCAGTAAGCACTTCAAGTCATCTTCACTTTCAGTAAGCAAGGTTGTGTTGTCTGCATATTGTAGGTTGTTAATGAGCCTCCCTCCATTCCTGATGCTGAGTTTTTCACACAGTCCAGCTTCTCGGATTATTTGCTCAGCATACAGATTGAGTAAGTATGGCAAAAGGATACACAGATAGGAAGAAGACTAGCATTCACATAAAGAGATGTTAATTATGTTGCCACTGTGATAGGATTATGAATTTTAAAAACTGCTTTCTTGATTAGATAGGAACCTTCTGAGGCAGTGAGTTTCTGGTAAGGGGGGAAGAACAATGAGAAAAAGAGGATGAGAATGGTTGTACAACCTGAATGAAGAAAGTAATACATGTCACTAAATTGTACATGTAGCAACTGTTGAGTTGGTATATGTTGTGCTGTGTATATTCTCAACAACAAAAATAAGATAAAAATTGCTTTCTTCTCTTCTCTTGTCATTTCTTATTTCCTACACAAAAAAGAGATGTATATTATTTTTGTCACAGGAAAATAACAAAAAATTTTAAATGGGAAAATTATTGTTGTTATTATATGCCATCGAGTCACACCCAACTCATAGTGACCCCTCCTTGGGTTTCTGAGGCAGTATCACTACGGAAGTAGATTGCTCCATCTTCCTTCCGAGGAGTGGCGGGTGGGTTTGAACTGCCAGCCTTCTGGTTAGCAGTCAATGCCTTAGGCACTATAGTAGCATGATATTTTAATTGTGTATTTCTTCAATTACTAGTGATTTTTAATTTGAAAAAATATTTATTTGCTATTTGTATTACTTTGTAACTTGGTAACTCCTTTTTTGGCCAGGTGGACGTTTGTAGCCTGAATTTGAAGGCATAAAACCAAAGAAAGATTCAATGCACCAATGCAACAAATGTAAAACTGGGAATGCACAAAATACATTTTAATCTTTAATAGGTCAAATTATATTACAAACTCTCATGTGAAACTTTACCTCATTTTACTTTACTACTAGGACATCTTCCCGGCGTCACTTTCATGACTTTTGATTGAGATATAGTTCGTAGATAATTGCGATTAATAAAAAATGGAAGAATGTGCCCCAAATGCTGTATACTCCTATACCCCATCTTCACTGCTGCACAGACATATCTCGTTGTATTGCACTTTGCTTTTGTGCTTCACAGATACAGTGGTTTTTACAAATTGAAGGTTTATGGCAACCCTGTGTCAAGTAAATCTTATCAACGTCATTTTCCCAACAGCACATGCTCACTTCATGTCTCTGTGTCACAATATTGTACTTCTCACAATATTTCAAATTATTTCATAATGCTATTGCACATTTAGCAGACTATAGTATAATGTAAACAACTTTTATATGCATTGGGAAACCAAAAACTTTCTATGACTTGCTTTATTAAGATATTTGCTTTAGGGAGTTCTAGCAAGATGGTGGACTAGGCAGAAAGACTGCACAGACCCTCTTCAACAAAGAGACGGGAAGCCAATTAACACAGACACAGAAGATAATCTTGGACTCCCAAGCCTTGAACGGAAGGACATACAAGTGGACTAAATCCCAACTAGCAGAAGAATTTGCGTGAAAATACCAAAAAAGGAGACATACGGAGCTGCAGTCTGGCAACGATCCTGAGTGATCCTGACGGCACAGACAACTTGGAGACTCCCAAGTGGTGGTAGGACCTAAGAATTAACCTAAAAATCAGCCCTGGAAGCCAGGGACTGAACGGAGGACTGCTCTGATGGCTGGGGAATAAACAGAGAATGTGAAGGGAAAAGGCAGGCTGAGCTGTGGACTTTTGCCCATCTGGAGGGCACCGCCATTTTGAATGTTTAAAAGCAACTTGACTGTTTTGGATATTTAAAGAGACAGCGTTCTTGCAGATTCTTGGGGCTTAAGAACACATTCTGCTTGCCACCAACCCCAAGGACGCTCCAGACTTGCAACACTGAAAAGGTGTGACATTCCTCTTGTTACTCATACCTCACAACGGCTTGGCTTGGTGAACGGAGGTGCAGCCATCCCCCACTCCCACCTACCTTCTGGGCCCACAGGAACTCCATCAGAGTCTGTATGCTCAGACGGAGCCTGGGTGCCCTGCCCTGTCCTCCACCAATTTTTTTTCT
>NW_006921661.1:2077566-2089637 GCF_000298275.1 Orycteropus afer afer | reverse complement strand
GGGGGGGGACGACCAAGTTTGCTGGTCCAATAGAGCCTGGTAGAACCACTCAAACTATGGTCCCTAGCTGCCCTTCAGATCTGGAATTGAACCCACACCTGTGGTTTCCAGCCAAACAAAAGACAGGCATATATATAAGTTGAACATTTACCTCAAGTAGATACACTCCTTGGAGAGAACAATCATGGGAGAAAGAAGGGCTGCTTAGGCACAGGGAGACAGCTCACGGGGCAGGAGTGCATGGAGGGATGGACACAGGGAAGAGGTAACTTTGGGGAGGAAGTGGGAAGGGAGCTGTTGCATTGTGGTAAATTGTGGTCAATGTCATGAGACAAAGTATATGTGAATCACTGTATGGAAAGTGAATTTGCTCTGTAAACCTTCACCCAAATGACAATGAAAAAAAACCCAAAAAGATACTTGCTTGATTGCAGTGCTCTGGAAATGAACTTGCAGGTATGCCTGTAATTAAATAGCTAGTATTAGGTACAATTTTTACCATGAGGCTGAATTAAGGAGCTCTGGTGGTGTAGTGGATAAGGTATTTGGCTGCTAACCAGAAAATCAGCGGTTCAAACCCACCAGCTGCTCCGTGGAAGGAAGATGGGACGATCTACTTCTGTAAAGATTTACAGGCTTAGCTATCCAATAGGAGTAGCTATGAGTTGGAATTGACTCAATGGCAGAGAGGAGGCTGAATTAGCATGAGAGAGAACAGAGATTCATTAATGGTTTATACTTTTACTAAATCTCTCGCAACTCAGAAGCTGATGAGGAGAAAGTGTACAAACAGGTGTTCGACATGCTAACACTGCTTAATGATCACATCTCAGGCAGTAATTTTTCTATGAACTTAAGGGGACTACAATGAACAAGCAGGTATTTTAGAATGTAGATATGGAGACTTAGACATGTTTTTTTTTGTGTGTGTGTGTGTGATTTGGGTGAAGATTTACAGAGCAAATTCACTTTCCATACAGCAGTTCACATACACTGTCTCATGACATTGACCACAGTTTAACACAATGCAACAACTCCCTTCCCACTTCCTCCCCATAGTTACCTCTTCCCAGTGTCCATCCCTCCATGCACCCCTGCCCCCTGAGCTGTCTCCCTGTGCATAAGCAGCCCTTCTTTCTCCCATGATTGTTCTCTCCAAGGAGTGTAAATACTTGAGGTAAATGTTCAACTCATATGCCTCAGACATGATATTAGGTAATCAAATCTATGGACAGGTAAGCAAGAAAACCTTACTAACATGATGAGGAAATTCTCATTAACTATACAACTAACAATCGGACTCTACCAGGACTCTGTGGTTATCACTTCTATTCTCAAAGAAAGGAAAAGGTTCAAAGGGACTTTTTATGGTCACAGAAGGAATGGCATCTTCATTTCTAGTAAATGTCTTTTAGATAATGGCTAAAATATGCTAGGAGTTGAGAGACACATGGTGGAAAAACTTTTTCTTGCCTTTAACCTAGAATTTTAAATTTAGAATTATATACAAGCAGGGTTGCAAGAGACTAGTCAACCAAGTGGCTCCCTGGTCTTGCTTGAAAATATTTAATGGCAGGGAATTACTCCCCCTGAAATAGAGCATTCCATCCTTGTTTAGCTCTATAGGAAGGGATGGATATATTCAAAATCTATCATTTCCAGGATTTTGAAGCAGGGGTTGTTCCATGTGACAATGGTGGGCAGTAACTGCTTCTGATACTGTTAAGTACAAGCAAAGCTTAAGAGCCTGGGCTAAAAAAGACTACTGCCTCAAAAACATGATGGAGAATCTGTTGTCATGGAAAAACAGGAAGTAGGTGGTCCAGATCAGACTGATGGCAAGTGATGAGGGGATAAGGCAGCCCTTTGGTAAATTGTTCTGATTTCTCTCTGTTTATAAGCATCAAATAAAAGATGTATTTCTTGTTTGGTGTTATTCCTAATACAACTAAAACAAACAAACAAAAAACCCTTTTAGATTTTAGTACTTTTTGCAGGTTTAAGTTATATTAATTTGGGGTCTGAGTATTCCCAATGTTATTTTTAGAGGAGTGTAAAACACTCGTACTTATCTTTGATTACCAACTTCCTTTGAAAAAGGTGATAGTTGTTCTATTAGTCAGAATAGGCTAGGTTATGGGAGCTCTGGTGGTGTAGTGCCTATGGCTTTTGACTGCTAACCAGAAGGATGGCGGTTCAAACCCATCAGCCACTCCTCAAAAGGAAGGTTGGGCCATCTACTTCTATAGTGATACCACCTCAGAAACCCAAGGAGGGGTCGCTATGAGTTGGATCTGACTCGACAGCAGTGAGTTGAGTGAGTGAGTGAGGCTAGGTTATGCTGTAGTTCCAAACAACTCCAGAAGTGGGCCTCTACTCACTAGATGCCAGTTGCACTCCTCCAGCTGTGATGATCAAAAATGTTTGCAGGGAGACTTCCGGTAAGATGGAGGAATAGGCAGATAAATAACACAGACCTTCTTCAACGAAGAAAAGAAAAACCAATTTACAGAGATATAGAAGATAATCCTGGAGCTCTGAGCTTTGAAAGGAACTATGCAGAAGTGGATTAGGCACCAACTAGTGGAAAAACTTGAACAAAAACTGAGTACTGAGATGGTCGGAGCTACGGACTGTCAGTTACTCTGATGGGACCAACAGCCTGAATATTTCCAAGTGGTGTTGGGACCTGAGAATTGATCTAAAGGTCGACCCTGGTCACAAAGGGCTGCAGGGACAACTGTGCTGGTGGCCTATGACTAGGAAGGGAAACAGCAGGGAGGGAGACAACTTGAGTTGTTGACTTTCTGCTGTCCAGAGGGTGCAGCCATTTTGATTGTTGACATGTGGCAGTCATTTTGGATATTTAAAGTGATCGAGGGCGCAGCTACTTGGAATGTTTATAAGCGGGGGCCATTTTGGATATTTAAAGTGACTGAGGGTGCAGCCATTTTGAATGTTTACAAGTGGCAACCATTTTGGATTTTAGAGTGATAGCATTCTTATTCGAATTCCAGGGACCTAAGAATAGGCTCTGTTTGCCAAGGTTGGCAGGGACACATGAGAGGCTGACAACAGGAAAGGAGACAGGTGGTGAGTGTATAAGTGCTGTCAACTAGCGAACAGAGGCACACAATACCCTGCTTGCATAGGTAACATACAAACAAAACAAAGAAAATGAAAATCATGGGTAAGTCACTCCAACATACAATCACCAATTAAATATAAACACAAGAATGTCACAATGCCTTGGAAACAACAGAGCATCACAGTCCACACAAAGAAGCAAGATAAAGCAGGAGAAACAAGGGACCAGGATACAGACCCAAAACACATCCCTGAGGAAGACACAGCACTGGAACTCCCTGATAAGGAATGAAAAATAATTATATTTAGGTATCTTCAATGAACTGAGGGACAGATCAAGGAAAACACAGAGAAAACCCTAGAACAATTTTTGAAAGACAATACAAGAACAAAATGAGAAAATAAATGAAAAATTAGGAATAATACAAAATCTACACACAGAAATCCAGAATATTAATACAAAATTTTCAGAAATAGATAAGACATTGAACAGGCAAAGGAGCAGAACTGAATCAATGGAAGAGAGAATTAGTGAGTTTGAAGGCAAATACCTGAACACTTCTTTGGAAAGGGATCAATCAGAAAAAAGTTCAAAACAAAATGAAGAAAGCCTAAGGTTCATGTGGGATACCATCAAAAGGAATAACCTACATGTAATCAGAATTCCAGAACAGGAAGACAAAAGGAAAACCACTGAGAAAGTAGTTGAAGATTTGTTGGAAGAGAACTTTCCTGATATGATGAAAGATGAGAATATATCCATTCAGGAAGTCCAACAAACCCCAAACAGGATAGACCCCAAAAGAAAATCACCCTGACATATCATCATCAAACATACCAAAAACAAAGACAAAGAAAGAATCATGAGAGAAGCATGGGAAAAATGAAAAGTTACCTACAAGGAGCAACCAGTAAGACTAAGCTTGGATTTCTCGGCAGAGACCATGCAGGCAAGAAGACAATGGGATGGTATATATAAAACACTGAGAAAGAAAAATTTTCAACCAAGAATTACGTACTCAGCAAAACTGTCCCTCAAATATGATGGTGAAATTAGGACATTTCCAGGTAAGCAGAAATTAAGGGTATTTGTTAAAACCGGACAAGAGATGCTAAAGGGTGCCCTTTGGACAGAGAAGCAACAACAGCCAACAACAACTGACCGTTAACACACATGATGATATAACCTAGAACCCAACCCAACTATGGAAGTATCCAAAGTAAATAAGCCTACAAGATTGTGAACAAGGAATCAGAGACATCAATTGACAAATGAGGACAACTATAAACCAAAAAGGGAAAAAACTGTGCCATTACAGAACTTCTAGATGGTAGGGAAGTCAAGAAAACTACAAGATAGAATGGACTGTTCAAAACTTGGGAAGAAAAATATAAATCACAGGGTAACATCAAAGAAAAACCTTCACATCAAAAAACAGGACCAGCATAAATATTCAGGAAATACTAAAACAATAGCAATGTAGGAAGTGATAATACGATTCATAAACAAAACGAGCTCAGCACAGAAAATTATATGGAACAAAGAAATCGACACCTTGAAAAAGCACATAACAAAAATGACAGCAACAAATTCATATTTGCTGATAATTACGTATCTGGTAAGGGACTTATCTCCGTGATT
This sequence comes from Orycteropus afer afer, assembly GCF_000298275.1. Lineage (NCBI taxonomy): Eukaryota > Metazoa > Chordata > Mammalia > Tubulidentata > Orycteropodidae > Orycteropus > Orycteropus afer. The sequence goes on along the minus strand of NW_006921661.1, from coordinate 2,084,908 downwards.
TACAGTGAGTGGATGACCAAACTACGTTACAAATACATAATGGAATGCTATGCAGCACTAAAGAATAATGTAGAGTCTGCAAAACACTGCATAATATGGATGAACTTGGAGGGCATTTTGCTGAGTGACATAAGTCAATCACAGAAGGACAAATATAGTATTAGTTTGTTGTTGTGGAGGTTCAAGGAAAGGTTTATATATGGAGGGAAACTTTCTTTGTTGTTTGCCGGGGTGGGAGGGGAGGGGAGGGAACATTGCAAAAAAAAAAAAAAAAAATGCAATGACCCATGTCACTTTAGTTTTGTGTATTTCACTGTACATAAATTATATTTCAATAAAATGCATTAAAAAAAATGTTTGCAGACATTGCCAAATGTTCCCAGTGTGGGAGAAGGGGCAGTGGTGTCAGTCATACTTGATTAAGAACTACTGCTTAACAATAATGAATTTGTTACCCCCTACACCCTTATGGTACATGTCCATCCTGGTCTGAAGCTGATAGAACAGCCAGCCTTTTTTTCTTTGCTGGTCTTGTAGCAGATGAAAAATAAGAGTGCAAAAAACTACGTGCTAAAAGCATGTGCCCAGAAGTAATGTACGTATGTCACTTCTCTTCACAATTCACTGGCCAATGCAAGTGACATGACCAAGCTCATATCAATGTGGTGAGAAAGTATAATACTCCATCAGGGAGGAACAGTAAGTATTTGTGTATAATAGTTTACTAAGTTGCTTTTTACCCATTTAATTGGAACCTTGCACTTACTCACTGTTAATCTGAATTAAGCACAGACTAGTAGCTTACTATGTTTTCCCTCAATACTATGAGAGAGGAACTTCTCAGGAAAGAATTTATCAAAATAGTCTATTTAAGGGAGCTCTGGTTGCATAGTGCCTCAGGCATTTGACTGCTAACCAGAAGGCTGGTGGTCAAATCCACCAGCCATTCCTCAGAAGGAAGGTTGGGCAATCTACATCTGTAGAGATACTGCCTCAGAAATCCGAGGGGTCGCTATGAGTCAGGATCGACTCAATGGCAGTGAGTTGTTTTTTTTTTTAAAGTCTATTTAAATTAAAAATTTTACAAGACATCTAGATAGTCTCATATCAGTATCTTTATTTACTCTGTACTAATTTTGTGATATATATGTCCTTTCTCTGTCCATCTATATCTTTTATTTGTCTAGACAATCTGAAAATTCATACTCTCAGGTGGGTAAGTTTCCTGTATGTTTTCTTGGCATAGAGAGTAAAGTTGCTTTCCCTCTTAATAGATCTGTACCTTCTGATTAAAGTATTCCTTTACAATGCCTCATCAATGTTCCTCCACTAAAGGATAGATTTCTTTTTCAGCAAGGACAGATTCACCTTTGTGAAGAAAAGCCACAAAGGTTTTGCTTGATTCTCTTCCTCCATCTAACATTCTTATCTTCTTCTTTATTTAAATTCAGATTCCCTTCAACCACATCAGATCCCCATATTTCCTGCTTTTCTTTTATAATTATAACCTCCATTCTACCTACAGATTCTCCAAATGTACTGCACTCATACCTGTTGCCATCAAGTCAATTCTGACTCATAGCAACCCTGTAACAGGACAGAGTAGAATGGCCCCATAGGGTTTCCAAGACTGTAATCTTTACAGAAGGGAGCTCTAGTAGCATAGAGACTAAGGCAATTGACTGCTAACCAGAAGGCTGGCCGATCCGACTCGACGGCACATAACAACAACAACAACAATCTTTACAGAAGCAGACTGCTTCATCCTTCTCCCATGGAGCAGCTGGTGGGATTGAACTGCTGACCTTCTGGTTAGCAGTGAAGCACTTAACCAGTATGCTACCAGGGCTCCTTGTAAATATACTATATCATAATATAGCAAAATATTTTCCAACTATAAATAAAGATATGCACATCTGGTTTACACAGAGCTGCACTTTCTTCTAGCATGATATAAAAATACTTCACTCCCTAAAGATGAGTGGGGCAATCCTGTCAATTTTCACACATCTTAGTTATGGTTGGGATTCCAGGTTGGATTCTTCTAGCTTGTGTCTCTCCTTTGTTAACACTTTGGCTAATTACTACAGAAAGCACTTGTTCCTCAGGCTCTAGTGGAGATAAAGGTACATGCAGATATAATACAAACCATGACATAAGTGTCAAAAGAGAAGTATGTACAAAACATAAAATGTGAAGGACACGCACAAATTTCTTCCCTTGGAGAAGTAATGAGAAAAACTTGCTTGGGTCTTATGTTTGCCAAGAACAGTGGGGTGGTTTGAGTGCCAAGAGTATGGAAATAAGCAAGTTGCCTAGTACAGTAGCTAGAGATTACAATTTGTCTTTATAGGCAGGCAGACCTGTGGTTTATGGGAAGCAGCTGGCTTAAAGAGTAGGCAGGAGGGATTAATCCTAGTTAGAGGAAGTTCACGGATAATCAGACCACCAAATCCACTCCCATTGAGTCTATTCTGACTCTACAGGACAGAGAACTGCCCCATACAGTTTCTAAAGCTGTAAATATTTACAGAAGCAGACTGCCTCATTCTGCCATGGAACAGCTGGTGGGTTAGAGCTGCTAACCTTTTGGTTAGCAGCCCAATGCTTTAACCACAGCGCCACCACCAGAGCTCCTTAGTTCATGGATAGGTATGTTATAACAGTAGACTTGATTTCATCATAAATAACCATATAGGATGAGAGAAAGTATTAAGAGCCTTAAGAGAAATACAGATAAAGTACCATGAGTAATCATGCAGACCATTTAACTATCAAAAATACAGATACTTATTAACACTAACGGCCTGTCCAGCTAATTCCAGTGTGCCTGGAGGTTCAGAAAACCACCTGTAAAGGTAACTCTAAAATTAGGTTACTGTTGGCACCTTCTGCTCTCTCCACTCTGTGTATCAGGCTCTTCAAATAGCTGGACTCTCTAAGGCATGTCTTAAGTCAGAGTATAGCACCTTTGTCCTTGGGAGATGAAGCTGCAAGCATTTGAATTTCCCTTTAGGAGGAAAAAAAAAAAAAGAAAAAAAAAATCTCCATGTCTTTTAATTTGATGACCCAAAGCATACCTTTATTTATTCCTGATTATAATTTTCATCTATAATTATTACTGAGCAACACAGATCATAGGTAATGACACAGGAACCACCAAAGTATTTCAACTTTCTTGTTAATATTAGTCTTTTTCTTGGAACCTCATTAAATCACAGTCAGAAATCACCTATGAACTTGAAAGTTTAAAGTCCTTCTGAATTGACAATAGTCTGTACTTCATAGAAAAAGACAGAGTTCAAAGAGAAAGGAAAATATAAATAGTATATCTGAAGGCCTGGTGGTTACTGAGGATAATGATCTACATAATAAATAGAAACTAGAATTTTATCTATCATTAGGGAATTAACCTGTTTCACAGTGAAATGTCCTCTTAATTCAAAGTTAACAAATTTTGAGTACTTATGTAACTGAAAGTCTCTATTTTGCTTTTAAGTTTCTTTGGGAGACTTGATGTAAGTAAAAGGACTTTAGTTCTGTTGCCTTTTCACTCTGTGTTACACAGGTAACAATGAAGGCTACAAAGAATTTTGCCTTTAATTGCCTTTGCTAACTTTCGTACCCTTAAAAACAGAATCTATTCCACTTTGGTCCCATCTTCTTCTGTGGATGAAATCTGCTTTAGTCACACAGCTGCAGTGGCATGTTATCTAGAAATAATTTGTGTTGGTATTCAAGCCGAACAACCCTTGTCTCTATTTATGACACTCCCTTCTGACTCCTACTCTTTGATTACAATCAATGTACTTAAAATAAAACTTAAACTTTGAATTAAAAAACATATAGGCTACACAGGACCAACATCTTAAATACATAACCTCTTCTATGCTAACTTCAAAGACAAGGAAAAAAGTTTAACTATTAATGAAAAACACAAATTGCCTCCCTATTCACTTTCTCATAGGCCGTGCTACCAACAAGGGAGCAACATTACACACTATTCTTAAAAGAAAAGGAATGTTCCAGAAACAGGAAACATGCTTGTTGTGGTTTCAGCCTCTTTGAGCTTTCACTGTAATTGCTGACACAGGTAGTATTTTGCCCTTGAAAACAACTAAAGACACAGAAGGAAATAGAGCCTTTCAGTAGTGATGGTGAGAAACATGGATGGACTGCATGTAGTAGCAATGGCTGAAAATGGACTTTGGGTGACAATCTGGTTTTACTGAAAAAGGGAAAAGGTTTATCTTTAGAGGAATTTTAACGGCTTCAAAGGAAGGGAATCTTCACCTTGCCCTCAAACATACGTTCCCTTTCCCTCGGGGAAAAGGTTGATTACCACATTTCTTTCTTCCTTGCTGCTGCTGTGTGCCATCAAGTCGATTCTGACTCACAGTGACACTACAGGACAGAATAGAAGTGTCCCACGGGGTTCCCTAGGCTATAATCTTCATGGAAGCAGATGGCCAGGTCTTTTCATCCACAGAGCAGCTGGTGGTTCAAACCACTGACCTTTCAATTAGCAGCTGAGCACTTAAGCATTAAGCCACCAAGGTGCCTTCTTTCTTCCTTACTCACTGCTGTTGAGTAGGATCGAACTCCTAGCGACTCCTCCTTGGGTTTCTGAGGCGGTATCAACACAGAAGTAGATTGCCCAAGCTTCCTTCCGAGGAGTGGCTGGTGGGTTTGAACCACCACCACCAGCCTTCTGGTTAGCAGTCAAGTGCCTTAGACACTATGCCAGCCAGAACAAGATATCAGCTGGGACTACACAAGGGTTCACATATGAGTTCCTTGGCTTGAAAGAGAAAAACATTTCTATAAACAGCACCACTCTTCTTAAAATTAGTCTGACATCTGGGGATCATCTTTGACTCTTCCCTCTTCCTTGTCTTCTATATCCAGTTACACAGACCCCTGATTATGCTTTGGGAGGGTTTCTCAAGTTTATCTTTTGCTCCATTTACTTAGTTGAAGATCGTATCTCCTCTTTCTAGGTAGTAGATGAGTCCTATCCTACTAGTTTTAATTCCTTCCTTGCCCAATCTATGCCTGCACGCCTCTTGTCAAGTTAATGTTTTTTTTTAATCTTGTCATCATCTTTAAAAAAAGTCAGTGGCTTGCTAAAGCTTACTGGATGAAGCTCAAGCTATCTGTAGCATTCCAAGCTTGCCATAATTTGTTCCTATCCTGCTGGCCATCTTTATCTCCCAATAATTCTCTATTCTCTTTCCAAATATTTTTAGTGCTTTAATTTTCAGAGCAATTTCATAAACATTAGTTCATCTGATCTTTGAAAAACAAGTGATTTGTCCTCTTCTAATGTAAACTTTTTAAAACTGAAATATATCATGTACAAAAAGTACACAAATAAGTGTATAGTTCTACAAATTTTCACAAGTGAACATACCCATGAATCAGCACCCAGTTCAAGAAACAGGACAATATTCAGACCCAGAAAGTCCTCCTCATAACCTCTTTCAGTTATTACCACCAAACTTCTTTCTTGACCTGTATCACCATAGTGTAGTGTCTTAGTTATCCAGTGTTGCTATAATAGAAATACTACATGTGGATGGCTTTAACAAACAAATTTATTTTCTCAGTTTAGGAGGCTAGATAACCGAATTCTGGGAGCTGGCTCTAGGGGAAGGCTTTCTCTGTGGGCTCTGTAGGAATGTCCTTGTCTCTTCAGCTTGTTTCCTGGTTCCTCGGAGATCTTCATGTGGGTTGGCATCAATCTTCCCCCATCTCTCCTCTGATCATTTGTTTGTTGCTGTTGTTGTTATTTGCCATCGATCATTTGTTTAGTCTCTTTTATATTTCAAAAGAGACCCTATTCAAGAAACACCAGACAATAATCCTGCCTCATTAACAAAACAAAGATAACCCATTCTGAAATGGTATTTTAATCACAGATCTAGATGTTAGGATTTATAACACCTTTTTAGGTGACAGAATTCAATCCATAAAAGGCAGTTTTGCCTGTTTTTGAACTTTCTATAAATAATATCATACAATGTAAACATTTTGTATGTTTGACGTCTTGCACACAACACATGTGTGAGATTTGTTATGGTGACATATGTAGCAATAGTTTATTCTCATTGCTGTTAGGTTTTTGTTGTTAGTTGCCCTTGAGTGATTCTGAGTCATGCTGACCCAATGTGTGTGTTGTTGTTGTTGTTAGGTGCTGTGGAGTCATCTTTGACTCACAGTGACCCTGTGCACAGCAGAACAAAACAACGCCAGTCCTGCACCAGCTCACAATCCTTGCTATACTTGAGCTCATCGCCACAGCCACTGTGTCAATCCATCTCGTTGAGGGCCTTCACCTCCTTTGGCGACCTTCCACCTTACCAAGCATGACATCCTTTGTGAGGGAATGGTTCCTTCTGATAACATGACCAAAAAAGATGAGACGAAGTCTGGCCATTCTTGCTTCCAAGGAGCATTCTGGCTGCACTTCCTCCAGGACAGATCTGTTAGTTCTTTTAGCAGTCCATGGTACTTTCAGCATTCTTCTCCAGCACCACACCTCAAAAGCATCAATTCTTCTTCAGTCTTCTTTACTCATCATCCAGGTCTCACATGCATATGAGGTGACTGAAAATATCGTGGCTTGTGTCAGGCGCACCTTAGTCCTCAAGGAGATATCTCTGCTCCTCAGCACTTGAAAGAGGTCCTCTGCAGCCAACTTGCCCAATGCTATGATGTCATGTGACGTCCTGATTGCTGCTTCCACTGGCATCGATTGTAAAACCAAGCAATGTGAAGTCTTTGACAACTTCAATCTTTTTTCCATTTATCATGATGATGCTTATAGGTCCAGTTGCAAGGATTTTTGTTTTCTTTGTATGTTGAGGTGCAATCCATACTGCAGACTGTATTCTTCAATCTTCATCAGTAAGTGCTGCAAGTCATCCTCACTTTCATCAAGTAAGGTTGTGTTGTCAGCATGTCACAGGTTGTTAATGATTCTTTCTCCAATCCTGATGCCACATTCTTCTTCATATAGTCCACCTTCTCAGATTATTTGCTCAGCATATAGACTGAATAAGTATGGTGAAAGGATACAATTCTGACACACTCCCTTCTTGATTTTAAACCATGTAGTGTCTCCTTGTTCTGCTTCAACGACAGCTTTCTGGTCTATGTACAGGTTCCTCATGAGTCAAATCAAGTGTTCTGGAATTCCCATTCTTTTCAATGTTATCCACAATTTGTTATGATCCACACAATCAAATGCCTTTGCATAGTCAATAAAACATAAGTAAACATCTTTCTGGTATTCTTTGCTTTGAGCCAAGATCCATCTGACATCAGCAATGATATTCCT
>NW_006921661.1:2066736-2075279 GCF_000298275.1 Orycteropus afer afer | reverse complement strand
CTGCTCTTCTGGCCTGCTACTCTGGGCGGGCCTGAGTTTCCTCTCCTCACCTAATCCCTTCGGTTGATTGCTCTTCTCTCTGGCTTCCTGGCTTTTAATCCCCTTTCTCCTGCTCTTCCTGCCTGCTGCTTTGGGCATCCCTGAGTTGTCTCTCCTCACCTGTAACCCTGGGGCTGACAACAACAACAATCTACTGCTGTTACATGTTTGGTTTTTATCTTCACTTTTGGGCTATTATGTATGTGCTGCTATGTCTACTTTTGTATATGTCTTTTGGTACACACTTGTACACATTTAGCTAGGAGAAAAATTGCTGGGTCACAGACTATGTGTGTAATACTCAGTGTTAGTAGATATCACTAATCAGTTTCCAAAGTGATTTTACCAATTTATACTCCCACCAGCAGCAGTTCTAGTTCCTAACATTCTCACTAACAATTGCAATCACAGGGTTTTTTACTTTAGTCATTCTAGTTGGTATGTAATCGTATATTTCTGTGGTTTTAATTTGCATTTCCCTGTCCTGTCAACAAATGAGATTAAACTTCATTTCTGGAAAACGCCAAGGCCAGTAAAGGTTAAATGGCAGATATAGGAACAAAACCCAAGTCTCCTTGCAACAAGTCCATTGCTTTTTCTGCCACTCCACAGGAACACTTCAGAAAGATTAGAGCTCTGGCAAAACCCTATCCCTACCTCCACATCTTTGCTCAACTGCTTACTAGCTGTGTGATCCCGTAAAAAGTGACTAAAATGCTGCAGTGATATTCAACAACTTCATGTGTAAAAAAGTGAAGAAGTACCTATTGGCACATGATAAGTATTCAATAAATGTTATTTCCTTCTCTTTGAACCCCTGCAACCTTAAGTTTGTCACATAATAGGTGCTCATAGTAAGTGCTATTGAATTAGAATCTCTGAACCTTGTTAATCTTTTCTTCTATTTTCTTGTCTCCACCAGTTTACGCAGATTTCCCCTCTTAATCCTGCAAAGCTGTTTTTCTATTTGTGTTGTTGTTGTTATTTGCTGTCGAGTCGGCCCTGACTCATAGCGACCCCTCCTTGGGTTTCCGAGGCAGTATCACTACAGAAGTAGGATTGCCCAACCTTCCTTCCAAGGAGTGGCTGGTGGGTTTGAACCGCCAGCCTTCTGGTTAGCAGTCAAGTGCCTTAGCCACTATGCTACCAGAGCTCCTTATTTATTTATTTATTTTTAAGATAAGTAAAATGATAACTTCCCAACTTCCTGAACTTTTTTCTTTAGTAATCATCAGAATATTGCAGCTTCCTCAACAATGTTATTCTACCAGAAGACTTAGGAAGCTCACTTTTATTTCAATTCCTTTAACTAAACAAGATGTTTAAATTCCTTTTATTGAGGCTCATGACCTGTGCTCTTCAAATGATCAAATATGCTTGGTGATTTACAAGTATTCAAATGTTATGGATTGAATTGAATTGTGCTCCAGAAAAATATGTGTTGTAAATCCTAATCTCTATGCCTTTTATGTTCCCATTTGGTCTTTGTTATGTTAATGAGACATGATTAGTTTAGGGTGTGTAAAGGTCAATGTCTTTTGAGATATAAGAGAGATTAAACAAGCAAGGGGAGAAGCAGAGGTAAGAGAAAAGAGATGTCAAGCCACATGCAGATTGTCCAGAAGGAGAAACTCAAAGAGACAAGAACCTTCCTCCAGAGTTGACAAAGATAGAACGCCTTCCCCTAGAGCTCACACCCTGAACTCAGACTTCTAACTTCCTGTTAGAAAGCCACTTGGTGGCTTAACTGTGAGAAAATAGATTTATGTTTGTTAAAGCCACCAATTTGTGGTATTTCTGTTAAAATAGCAGTAGATAACTAAGATAGAACTTGGTACTGAGAAGTGGGGTTGCTGCTGGGGCAGATACCTAAAATGTGGAAGTGGTTTTGGAATTGGGAAATGGGTGGAGGCTGGAAGAGTTTTGAGGTGCCTAAAAGTAAAAGCCTAGATTGCCTTGGAGACTGTGGGTAGAGTTATGGATGTCTAAGGCAATGCTGGTGAGGGGTCAGAAGGAAGTGAGGAGAATATAGAGAAAGACTCTATCATCTTAAGAGAATACATATGGTGCCAGCAACAAAATATTGCTAGAAATGTGGATATTAAATATACTTCTGGTAAGGCTTGAAAAGAAAATGATGAACATGTGATTGGACAATGGAAAAAGGGCAATGCTTTTTATGCAATGGCAAAGAACTCGTCTGAATTGTGTTCAAATGTTCATTAGAAAGCAGAACTTGTAAATGATGAACTTGGATATTTTTAGCTAAGATATCTAAGCAAGATCTTAAAGGGTTCATGTGGTTTCTCCTTGAAGCTTATCGTAAAATGAGAGTAAAGAGATGGTTTTAAAATTAATTGTGCAAAATGAAAACAAAGATTTCTATGAACAAAGAAAACTATGTTGTACAAACTAAGGACATGTAACCTAGAATGTTCACCAAGGATGTGGCTATACAAACTTTTGTTAAAGAGAATAATCCTGCTACTGATGGACCTAATCAACTATCACAACAGAAAACCCATCAGCTTAGACTGAAGGGGACAGAGAAAGAATGAAAGAAAAGAATGCTGTTTGCCTCTTGGAATCCTATAAACAGGAAGCAAGCCAAAGAAGCTATATTTGTTGTTCTCAAAAAAAAAAAAAAAAAAAAGAGAGAGAGAAAGAAAAGGACCATCCCTGGAGCAGCTCTGAGATCAGCATTGTTGGAAATAGTACAGGAAGGAGGGCCCTATTGGCTTAAAAGGGTAGGACCACAGCCTTCTAGGTTCAAAGAGTCAGAGCTCTGCCAACTCAGTTGTGGAGTGTGGGGCTGCCATTCAGGAATGCCAGGGGGATGGGGCTGAGGCCCAAAGCTGAGGGAGTGGGGTTTCCATGCCCAAGAGGCAGAAGAACAGGGTCCGCTGGGGGCTGAGAGAAGGGAGTTGTTATTCAGATGGAGAATAAGGCTGCCAAAAGCCGAGGAAGCAAAGATGCTGTCCCAGTGGTCAGCAGGAAGGTGGAGTGAAGCTCAGGATCAAAGAGCCTCCACCCAGATTACAGAGGGCACTGCCAAGACCCAGAGCCTGGAGGGCAGGGCCACTGCCTGGATGCTCTCAGAGAAAAAGGGTTATTTTCAAGCTTGAGAACTAATATAAATTATTCTGCTGGGTTTTGGACTTGCTTGGTGCCTATTATCCCCCTTTTCCCTCTAATTTCTCCCATTTGTAATAGAAATGTCTACCTTGTACCTGTTCCACCATTGTATTTTAGAAGCAGATAACTTCTATTCTAGATTTCACAGGTTTACAAATGAAGAGGAATTTTGCCCAGAATGGAGTATGCCCAATGTCTCACCTACATTTCATTTAGATGATTCAGAAGATGAGATACTTGACTTGATTAAAAACTTCTGGGATGATGTGATAGGGTGAATGTGTTTTTCCCGTGGGAAGGGCATGAATTTTGGGGAACCAAAGGATGTAAGAATACACTAGGCATTTCTCAAGCTAAAATAACTGAAGAAAATATTAAAGCCTTGAGTTGCAATACTGAAGGATTCTGTGGGCAAAATTATTTAACAATCCAGGAATCATCAAAAGAAGATGGAAGGAATACATAGGATTAAAAAGAATTGGTTGATAACCAACCATTTCAGGAGGGAGCACATGATCAAGAACCAACTGTATGGAAGAAAGATGTCCAAGCTGCACTGAAGCAATTGGTGGAAAACAAGTCTCCAGGAATTGACAGAATATGCATCAAAATGTTTCAACAAAAGGATGCAGCACTGGAGGCACTTACTCATTTATGCCAAGAAATTTGATAGACAGCTACCTGGCCAATTGGCTGGAAGAGATCCATATTTGTGCCCATTCCAAAGAAGGGTAATCCAAAAGAACACAGAAATTATTGAACCATATCATTAATATCACACACAAGTAAAGTTTTGCTGAAGATACTTCATATTGACAGGTAAATGCCAGAAATTCAAGCCAGATTGAGAAGAGGGCATGGAACCTGGAACCAGAGATATCACTGCTGATATCAGATGGCTCTTGGCTGAAAGCAAAGAATACCAGAAAGATGTTTACCTGTGTTCTATTAATCATGTAAAGGCATTCAACTGTTGGATCATAACAAATTATGGATAACATTGTGAAGAATGAGAATTACAGAACATTTAAATGTGCTCATGAGGAACCTGCACAGAGACCAAAATGCTGTAGTTTGAACAGAACAAGGGGATGCTGCATGGTTTAAAATCAGGAAGGGTGTGTGCCATAGTTGTATCTTTTTACCATACTGATTCAATCTGTATGCTGAGCAAATAATCTGAGAAGCTGGACTATATGAAAAAGAAAGCAGCGTTAGGATTTGTGATAACAAGCTGTGATATGCAAATAATACAACCTTGTATGCTGCAAGTGAAGAAGACTTGAAGAACTTGCTGATGAGTATCCAAGACTACAGCCTTCAGTATAGATTACAACTCAATGTAAAGGAAACAATAATCCTCACAGCTGGACCAATAAGCAACATTATGATAAATGGAGAAAAGACTGAAGTTGTCAAAATTTCATTTTACTTGGATCCACAATCAACACCCATGGAAGCAGCAGTCAAGAAATCAGATAACATATTGTACTGGGCAAATCTGCTGCAAAAGACACTTCTAAGTTGTGTTTGACCCAAGCCAAGGTATTTTCAGTCATCTCATATGCATGTGAAAGCTGGACAATGAATAAGGAAGACTGGAGAACAACTGAGGCCTTTGAATTGTGGGGTTGGAGAATACTGAAAACACTTTGTATTGCCAGAAGAATGAACAAATCTGTCTTGGAAGAAGTACAACCAGAATGGTCCTTAGATGTAAGAATGGTGACAATTCATCTCATGTACTTTGGTTATGTTGTCCTAAGGAACCAATCCCTGGAGAAGGATATCATCATGCCTGGTAAAAGGAGAAGGTCAGTGAAAAAGGGGAAGACCAAAGGAGGTAGATTGACACAGCAGCTGCCAACAATGGGCTCAACCACAGCAAGGATTGGAAGGATGGCTCAGGACCAGTCACTGTTTCATTCTGTTGTACGTAGGGTTCCTATGAGTCAGAACTGATTGACTTAATGGAACCTAACAAGAACAACAAAGGAGGGAATGTTATGGATTGAATTGTGTTCCCCAAAAATAAGAGTTATAAACCTTAGCCTCTAGTGTCTGTGGTTATAATCCAATTTGGGAATGGTCTGTCTTTGTTTTGTGCTAAAGAGGCAAAAAGGCCGCCTCTTCTGACCTCCTCTAACCCCACAAGAGGAAGAAAGAATCACCATCAGTAGCCCAAGGCCTATTCCTGAGAGGCCAGACATGCTGCCTCCCTCCAGCCCTTCCATCAATCCTGACACCAACTGTTCCTCCCACAGCACCCACCACCTCTCTGCTGGGTTTGATGAATTCATTGCAGTGGCCACACAGAATTCACAGATTATCAGGTTTATTAGGGAAGCAACAGGCTACCACTCAAGTTCAGAAATGCACTCAAGTCTCTCGCAGCCAGACGTCTCACTCAGCAGCCAGCAGTCTCTCTCTCAGCAACGCATCTCTTGCATCTCTCTCTCAGCAAGTGCATGTCTCTCAGGAGCATGCTTCTCTCAGCTGCATGTCTTTCTTAGCCAGCAGTCAGAGAGACTCCTTCTGCCTCTGGGAGGGCTCCTTTTGAGCCTGGCAGAGTGGCCAAACTAACCAGTCCCAACATCAGAATTCTAAACACCTGAGAGAGAGTGAACTTCCCAGGAGATTGCTTCATGCCATTCTCAACAGAAATACCCCAGGTGGATAATTTTAACAATCAGAAGCTACTCAGTTGCTCACAGAAAATTCCACCACGGGGTTTCCAAAGACTTAAGGCTAGAAAAGCCACACTAAGTAATTTACTACACTGTATTATGTTAATCACGCATGGTCAGTGTAAAGTGTGTCTTAAATCAATCTCTTTTGAGAAGTAAAAGAGATTAAACAAGCAAATGAGAGAAGCAGAGATAGGGGGACAGAGATGTCAAGCCATGTGTAGATGTGAAGATTGCCCAGAAGCAGAAGCTCAAAAGACACTAGGATCTTCCTCCAGAGTTTACAGAGAGAGAGCCTTCCCACAGTGCTGGCACCCTGAATTCTGCCTTCCAGCTTCCAAAACAGTGAGAAAATAAGCTGCAGCTGTTAAAGTCACCCATTTGTGGCATTTCTAGCATTAGGTAACTAAGACATCATATGTGACTGCATGAAATCAAAGGTCATCTAGTTCAATTCCCTGATTTTGCAGAGGGAGAAACTGAGGCTCAGAGCTTGGAGTCACTTAAGGTAGTATAGCTAACTAGAAAGAGAGCTGGATTTTAAACCCAGAACAACTAGTTTTTAATCCAGTGTTTTTCCTTATATCATGGTATATACCTTAATTTTTCTGGAATGGGGGTGAAAGGAGGGAAAGGAAGAAAAAAAACATTAAGGGGTAGGGGAACTCTTAACTTTAAAAAATACATCATATAACTGTTTTTCTCTAGTCAAAAGTAAAAGACTATATTGAACATTTCCCTACTTTTCTCTTTGGACTCCCTAGAGAAGGCACTTGTGAAATGCCAACAGTCTTAGTTTTTTCAGATTGTATTATACTCATTGCAAAAACTCTGGAAACTCTACCACAACTTGTTATAGAACCTTACCAAAAGAAACAAAGAATTTAGTTACCTGGCCCAAAGCCTGTTAATTGACCACTGAGAAAAATAAATTAGGGGTAGAATATGGTTGAAAGATGATAAAATTCAAGAAATCTAGGTTGCTAATGAATTAATGTTATAATCCATGGCTAATGTAGATAGTTTAAGTAAACTGCAACTGAAGAGTTAAGCTCTGAGAGACTGAATGCTATATAAACTATAGAAGTGCACAAGAGTCCCAGTCTAATGCCTTCAGGGGTCAAGCTGTGAAACCATATTACTAGAGAGACTGTGTCTTAATTGAAATCTTCTTGGTACTTCTAAAGGTAATATACATTTATGAGTAAAGTCTGCAATAGGCCTGCATTTTAAGGAATCTTAGGTTATAGCATGTCATGATATGACAACACACAAAAAAATACTATAACATTATTGTACTTTATCAAAATAAAGATTTTATCAAAATTTAGAAGGAAAGGAGAAAGGATTTCACACTTACTGACTGCTTATTACCTCAAACATTGTGCTGTGTACTTTTTATATATTAATTTAATTCTTGCAGCTCTGGAAAATATTATCATCTCACTTTTACAGATCAGGAAGTAAGATTCAAAGAAATTAGGTGGCTCACCTAAGATCACATAATTTATAAGGCACAGAGCTGGGACTTCAATCCAAGAATGCCTGATTCTGAAGCCACTGCACTTTCCTTTATGTCATGTTGCCATGACACAAAATTTAGATCCTCTGTTATTGTTATGTGCTGTCAAGTCATGTCCGACTCATAGCGATCTTAAAGACAACAGAACAGACCCTGTTTAGTCTCCCAGTAATGTTCCTTAGCAAATGAAGTCACTCACTTACTACTTATCCACTCTGTTTCTAAAACTCTGTTGGGTTTGAGTGATTCATCCATCCATCCCATCACCTATTCATTCACCAAATAAATATTAAATGCCTGCTATACTCCAGGTATTATGCTAGGCATGAGTTGAGATTGACTCAAGAGCAGTGGATTTGGTTAGGGATACAGTGGTGAGGGAAAAAGACATATAGCTTCTCTAGTAGAGGAAAGAGTCATTACTTAAATAGTCACATAAATAAATGTAAAATTATAACTGTGTTAAATGTTATGGTGGATTAAAAGTTAGTAGCTCTAGGTCTGAAACATCATGGTACCATGACAATGTCTAACAGAGGTCTCTGATTTAGTCTGGAGGGTCAAGGAAGATTTCTCTGAGGAAATGACTGGGTAGAGATCTGAAGAATAAACAAAAGTATTTATTTGAAAAAGATTATTCCAGTTTGAGGGAAAGTATGTGGTGGGAGGAAGCACTGCATGTTTAAGATCTAGAAGAAGGTCATAGGGATATACCACATAAAGCAAACAGTAGATCAGAATAGAGAGGTGGGAGTTGCTAGAATGCACTGGGCCTTGCAGGCCATGTAAAGGGTTTTGGCCTAAAGTAATGCGAGGTCACTAAAGAGTTTAAAGAAGAGAGATAACACGATCAGACTTATATTTTCTAAAAGCTCAAGCTGAAGGAAGAACTAGCAGAGTAAAGAAGGATAAGACGACCAGTTAGGATGCCACTGAAATAGTTCAGGAAAGAGATTTAAGGTAGCTTAGTCTAAAATGGTGAAAGTGAAAAAGAAGGGAAGTAGATGATTTGAGAGATACATAGTAGTGTAAAACTGACAGAGTGTGAAGACAAAAAATGAGGGAGAACAACAATGAGATACCATCTTGCTCCAGCACTAGTAGCAAAGTTCAACAAGACAGAAAATAACAAATGCTGGCGAGGTTGTGGAGAGATTGGG
>NW_006921661.1:2049616-2065291 GCF_000298275.1 Orycteropus afer afer | reverse complement strand
GTTGCATTGTAAATTTTGGTCAATGACATGAGACAAAGTATATGTGAACTGCTGTATGAAAAGTGAATTTACTCTGTAAATCTTCACCCAAATCCAAATAAAATAAAAAAACAAAACAAAACGAGGGAGAAGAAATTTCAAAGATGACTTGGGTATCCTGGTTACAATCAGATGAAAAGAGAATACTGAAAAAAGATAAGTTTGGTGGGGGAAGGGGAAGAGAGGGGAAACATTAAATATACATAACTCTTCAATGTTGTTGTTAGATGTCGTCGAGTCATCTCTGACTCATAGTGACCCTATGTATAGCAGAATGAAACACTGCCCGGCCTTGTGCCAGCCTCATGATCCTTGCTATACCTGAGCCCATCGTTGCAGTCACTGTGTCAATCCAACTTGTTGAGGGCCTTCCACTTTTTTGTTGACCCTCCACTTTACCAAGCATGATATCCTTCTCCAGAGAATAGTCCCTTCTGACAACATGACCAAAGCAGATGAGACGAAGTATGGCCATTCTCACTAACAAGGAGCAACTCTTCAATAAGTATTTAAAAAATTAAATACATTCTTACTTTATAGTATGGCTAATTTCAGGAAGGAGGGAGGAATAGACAAGATAAGAGAAAAAGTGAACCAGAAGTTAAAAAAGGCAACTAAAGTTAAAAGTGAAAAAGGACAGAGGGTAAGAAAGGGGAAAGGGTAAAGACAGCAGAGACGTGACAGGCAGATAGAGCAGATACAGTCAGATGATAGTTGTGACAGGGAGAATCTGTCTAGACCTCCTCAATCCCTTCATACCACCCCTCCCCTCCATTTCTATTTGACACCCCAAACTAGTAACACTCTAAGCCTCCTGTGTTGCCATGCTGGCTCTTCCTTTCCCTTATCACGCCATCACTTTCATCTCTGGCCCAGTTTGCTTTCCCTCCCTGTAGTCTCCTAAACAGTACTTGACAGTAGTCCTGGCATTGCTGGACAGTGTTTTAGGTCACTTCCTCTCAATCACTTTTTTGAAAGAAATAAACAACTATATTGCATCTGCTAAACTAAGAAGGGCACCTTGTGACTGAAACGAGGAAGTATGTTTATAGAACATTGGGAACTTCTGTGGGAATACACTTTAAAACGGGTGTTTGAGAAACTTCACATTTTAAGAGATAAAAAGAGAAATGGTTATGATTTAGGAAAATATGCTGAAGGCTTAATTAAATTAAATTAAGGAAAAAACCCAGACTCTGAGAGGAAAGGTCCCTAAACCTAATCTATTCAGTGTCTTTTCTTACTGTGTGCTGAGGGCTGTCTTCATTATCTCTCATGTAGAAGGGCTTGAGCACTAATGGGTAATTAATGACAAAGACTGGTATGTTGCCACAATGCTTCACCAGGTACTTTTCATGTTCACTGTGTAGATCAGCACCCCACTGTAAAGAGAAAAAACGAAATTACCAAAGGAGAAGAGAGAACTGAAATGTACAATTAAGCACCTGAAATAACCTGCATTGGTTCCCAAGGATTTGCTCTCCCTGAGGTTCAGTGATGTTTGGAGCTGTCTGCTGAGGTTACACAGCTGACTAAACTAGGGAGAGATATGTGTTAACAAGAATATCCAAGGGCCTGGAAAGATGAAAGCTGAAACCAGTAGATAAACACTACGCTTTTTGTCCCCATCTCAGAGAGCAGCATCTAGCAGATGAATAGCATCTGCAGGAAAACAAAGCACTTTCCACAGCACATACAAACTGACTTCAGAATCATGGTTTTTACTAATATTGCCTAGAGCCTTTCCACAGTTACTGTTCCTAAGACTCCGGAAATTAAATGATGGAAGATAATATTACTAATATTGAGTCTATCTTTGGATAGATGGCTTTTCCTGAAAATTTTTTTAACTAAAAGAGTCCAATTCATCAGAAGCTCTCTGATGAATATTTAATAGCATTGCTCATCTATTTACTTAATAAATACTAATGTGCCTATAAATCCCAGATACTAGGCTATGTATAGGATACAGTGATAAGAAAAACAGATAGTCTCCCCCACTTCACAAAGCTTCCAAGGTAGCAGACAAACATTAATACAAAATGATACAATGAATTAATTGATTATAACAAGCACAAGATGCTATCAGAACACATAAGAGGACCTCACTTAACCAGGATGGGGTTCGTATTAAGGAATAGTTTGAAGATGAAGCTATTACATTCTTAATATTATCCTTATACTACTACTTGTCAGCAATATCTTAAACATAGCAAAAAGTACTAGAATAGGAATCAGCAAATTTGGGGTCTAGTTCTGCCTCTAACATTATGTACATGCTCAATGATAAGTCATGTGGCCCCTCTGGACCTATATCCTTGCCAATAAATCAAGAGTTCTTAAAAAAATCAGTGTTTTCCCATGCAATCTTCAGCTTATATGACTACGAGACCAGAAGAACTAGATGGCTACTACTGGCAACCACTCGGAGGGCTGTCTATGTAGGAGATCCTGGATAGAGTGGAAGAACGATGTGGGACAAAACTCAAAAATTATTAAACAAAAAAAAAGGGACCAGGTTTTCTGGTCTGACAGAGCCTAGTGGAACCCCGGAGACTAAGGCGCCTAGCTGCCCTTCAGGTCTAGAACTGAAGCCACTCCTGTGGCTTCCAGCCAAACAAAAGATAGGCATATGAGTTGAACATTTACATTAGGTAGACGCACTCCTTGGAGAGAACAATCATGGGGGAACGGAAGGGTGGTGTATACACAGGGAGACAGCTCATGGGGCAGGAGTGCATGGGAGGGAAGGACACAGGGCAGAGGTAACTACGGGGAGGAAGTGGGAAGAGAGTTGTTGCAGTGTAGGAAATTGCAGTCAATGTCATGAGACACAGTGTATGTGAACTACTGCATGGAAAATGAATTTGATCTATAAACTTTCACTCAAATCACAATAAAAATTTAAAAAAAAATCAGTGTTTTCTAAAGTAACTCACAAGTTAAAAGGCTCCATGAAATTCAAGTGAAGAAGAAACCTGTTTAATATGCTTCCTAAATGCTTTTGACCGTAACTTCTTTTTTCTGTCACCTTTTAACATTATTTAGAACACACTTTAGGAAACAATGAACTAGTTGATTTTTATACTAATGTTCTATTATTACCATTCTTTTTAAAGATTTTCATCTTCCTAAACTTGTCAAACTTTTCCAACACTTTTTTTTGTCTTTCCTTTCTGTTTTTCATAACACTTTAATGACTATTTCAAATGACAAGTAACCCTACTGGTACAGCAGTTAAAACATTCAGCTGCTAACCAAAAGGTTGGTAGTTTGAACCCACCAGCCACCATGTGGGACAAAGATGAGGCAGTTGGCTTCTGTAAAGATTACAGCCTTGGCCTAATGTGTCTAGTGCTTCTGTTCTACCTCCTAGTTCCTTGGGTAGTGTCTAGGGTCTTAAAAGCATGTAAACCATCATCCAAGGCGTAACACTTGGTCTCTATTCACCCAGATCAACAGAAGAAGAAGGAGAGTCAGGAATGAGGAGCATATGGAATGTGTGACTAGTTGCTTCCATAAACAACTGATTCCTTTATCATGAGACCAGAAGAAGTGGATGGCGCCCAGCTACTATTACTGAACATTTTGATCAAAAATTCCACAGAAAATAGTGATGGGGCAGTTCTACTCTGTGCAACAATGTCACCAAGAATCAGAAATCAACTCAATGGGTTTGGCTTCATATTTAGTTTTCATTTTAAATTTTTCAAAAAGAGAGCAAACATCAAATAAAGCTTATCTACAGATGAGCAAATACTATACATTCCTAGTAAGAGAAATAAGGTTATTTTCAAATGATTCTCCATGCAGTAAAAATAAGGACAAGAGAGAAATACACTGCCATTTATATTAAAGAATGCCCACCTGTGGCGTGAAGGTGAAGTTCTGGGACGCCTGCTTTAAAATCTCCACAGCTTCAGTGTAAGACATGCTAGAGGAATACAAGGAAAGGTCAGTACACTTGTGGCTGTTTTTATTTTTAACCTCCTAAATTTGACTTATTTTGTTGTTGTTGCTGAGAATATACACAACAAAACATACAGCAATTCAACAGTTCCTACATGTACAATTCGGTGACACTGATCACGTTCTCTGAATTACGCAACCATTCTCATCCTCCTTCTCCGAGTTGTTCCTCCTCATTAACATAACGTCACTGTCCCCTGAGGTTCCAATCTAATCTTTTCAGCTGCTGTTGTGTATATATATATATATATATTACACAACTTTTGTCAATTCAACTTTTTACAGGTGTATGATTTATTGACAGCAATTACAATAACTGGCTATGCAATACTAATTGATATGATTTTTCCATCATTGTTAACACTCCTTTTCTCCCTCCCTGCCATCCCTGGTAACTACTAATAAACTTTGGTCTCTATATATCTGCCTTTTCTTGTCTTTTTCTAAAAGTGAGGTCATACAAGAGTTGTCTTTTTGTGATTGGCTTACTTTGTTTAGCATAGTATCTTCAACCTCCATCTATACTGTAACATGTATCAAGACTTCAAAACAAATGTACATGAAATGTTGAATGTAAAACAAACTCTGCTCTGTAAATTTTCACCTAAAGCACAATTAAAAAAAAAAAAAGACTTAATTTCTCCCACAGGTTAGCAGTATTCCATTATATCTATGTACCACATTTTGTTTATCTATTCCTTTGTTGTTTCTGTTCATTCAGGTTGTTTCCACCTTTTAGCTATTGTGAACAGTGTTGCAATGAACACTGGTATGTATACAAGTCTCCTTTTGAATCTCTGCTTTCTAGTCTTTTGAGTATATATGTAGGAGTGGAATTGCTGAGTCATGTGGTAGTTCTATTTTTAGTTTTTTGAGGAACTAACATATTATTTTCCACAGCTGTACCACTGCTTTCCCACCAGCAATGGGTAAGGGCTCCAGTTTCCCCATATCCTCCACAACATTTGCTATTTTCTTTTTTTTTTTTTAATCTTAGCCATCCAAGTGGGAGTGGAATGGTATCTCATTGTGCTTTTGATTTGCAACTTTCTGATGGTTAAGGACACTGCATATTTTCACATGTTTGGTGGCCGTGTGAATTTCCTCTTTGGTGTAATGTCTACTCAAGTCCTTTGTCTATTTTATGAGTGGACTGTCTTTTTGTTGTTAATTTGTCAAAGTTTCATATATATTTTGGTTATCAGATTCTTGTCTGATAAAATTTCTGAAGATACTCTCCCAGTCAGTAGTTTCTTCTCACTTTTTTTTGTAAAGTATTTTGATGAATAAGTTTTTAATTTTTATGAGGTCCCATCTACTTATTTTGTCTTTTGTTATTTGTGCTTTTGTTATATTAGATAACCCATTTTTGAAAGCTAAGCCTAATGGCTTTGCCCCTGCTTCTTGTTCTATGAATTTTACAGTTTCAGTCTGCACATTTAGGTCCTTAATCCATTTTGAAAATGTATTTACATACGGTATGAGGCACGCATCCTGTTTCATTTTTCTGCATTTGGAAATCCAACTTTTCCAGCACCATTTATTGAAGGGATCCTTCTTTCCTCATCAAATGGACTTAGCACCCTTGCAAAAATCAGTTGACCACAGATGTGTGGGTTCACTTGTGGTTGTTTTTAACTACTACATTTTAAACCTAAAAAAGGCCTATTCCAATACAGTCTTCAAGGTCATAAATGAGTATGGTGTAATCAAGAATTAATGTTCATCTAATCCTATGGAAGTGAAGAGTGAAGAGAAATAGTCATTCAATAACCTCATTCTTGATCTACTTACAATGTATAAAAAAGAGACATTTCTTTAAGTAAGTAGAAGTACTCTCTAAGTTCATGCTATATCAATGCCCTAAAAGTGTAAAATATTGAAGCTGAAGACTTGGCTAAAAAAAATCCACTCATTCATTCATTTAACAAGCATCTCTTGAGTTCCTACTATGTACTAGACAGTTGTGGTAGTTAAGGTTATGTGTCAACTTGGCTGGGCCTGGTTTTGAGAGGCTGGGCAGCTGGATGTAGTTATTCCCCACGATGAGACAGATAGGTAATCAACTCCGTGGTGGAATCTGCTGTGAGCAGCTGAGTAGCTGCCTTAGGGATGCGGTCTGCTTCCAGAATATAAGAGGCGGCTCTGAGAAAGGTCTTGAGCTCCTTGGCACATCTGGATCATGCATTTGGCCAAGTTATCAGTGGTCTGCCATGCTGTCTGCCGATCTGGAGACCATTTAACTAATGGCCTGCTGTGTTGCCTGATAATCTAGGGACTGTGCCATTTTACTTGTTGACCTTGGGTTGTCAGTCTCAACAGCCAACAGCTGCCTGAGTTATGAGAAGCCCCCAGCTTTAGCGGGCCAGGAATAAGAGGCAGAGCTGAAGCCTAAGGTTAAGGTATCTTTACCCAGCCCCTAGAGCTGGCACTCTGAACTTGGATTCTAGCTTCCTAAACTGTAAGAGAATAAATCCCTGTTTGTTAAAGCCATCCATTTGTGGTATTTTCTATTGGAACGGCACCAGAGGACAAAAACAACAGTATTCTCTTGTGTTCTGTCAAGTCAATTCTGCCTCATAGTGACCCTACAGGATGGGGTAGAACTGCCTCATCGAGTTCCCATGGCTATAATCTTTACAGAAGCAGACTGTGACATCTTTCTCCTGTGAAGCAGCTGGTGGGTTCAAGCCATCAAACTTAGAGTTAGCAGCCAAATGCTTAACCATGGTGCCACCAGGGCTCCTTGACACATTCTAGACACCGTAAACAAAGACAAATCCCTTGACTTCATGGACCCACTAATCCTCTGTGGTGAGTATCTGCATGTGAAGGGGGGAAGTAAGGATAAACAAATAAATAGAAATAATATACTATTAGGTTGTTGTTGTTGTTATGTGCCATCGAGTCAGACCCAACTCATAGCGACCCCTCCTTGGGTTTCCGAGAAAGTATCACTACGGAAGTAGATTGCCCCACCTTCCTTCCGAGGAGTGGCTGGTGGATTTGAACCGCCAGCCTTCTGGTGAGCAGTCAAGGGCCTTAGCCACTATGCTACCTATCTTTATAAATCTTATCTTTATTTATGTTTGGGGGTTGGCATGAGAATGATAACATCAGCAGATTACATGCAATACTGTATGTACAAAAACAAAAAGCAGATGATTTTAAGTGTGGTTTGTAGTAACTTGAATACATCGAAAGTTGGGGACTACCTATAACGTGTTTTATTTAACTCTCACTTAGACCAATGTAACAGTCTCCTAATTGGTTTGCTGCCCCCACTGTTGTCTTGCTACAACCTATTCTCAACAAGGAGCTAGAGTTGTCCTGTTAAACTCAGCCAGATCATGTCATCTTTCTGGTCAGACACTACAATGGCTTCCCCACTTCATTGTGTAAGTGAAAACCCAAACTCCCCACAGTGATCTACAAGGCCTCACATGATTTGCCTTCCTCCTTTCTCACTTTATCTCCTTTCCTTATGCACTCTTCACTACTACTTGAACACAGCGGGCATGCTCCAACCTCAAGGTTTTTACACATGCTATTCCCTCTGCCTAGGAGCTCTGGTAGCATAGTGCCTAAGGCACTTGACTGCTCACCAGAAGGCTGGCGGTTCAAACCCACCAGCACTCCTCGGAAGGAAGGTTGGGCAATCCTACTTCCGTAGTGATACTGCCTCGGAAACCCAAGGAGGGGTCGCTATGAGTCGGGGCCGACTCGACGGCAAAATAACAACATATTCCAGGTCATATTTTGGCTCTTGTGGACTTGTTTTCAATTTCAAGTTGAAGTTGCATATGGACAGTTGATGGTCTGTTCCACAATCAGCTCCTGGCCTGGTTTTTGCTGAAGATATTGACCTTTTCCATTTCCTCTTACCACAGATGTAGTCAATCTGATTCCTGTGTACTCCATCTGGCAAAGGTCACGTGTATAGCTGCAGTTTGTGTTACTGAAAAAAGGTATTTGCAATGAATAAACCGTGGGTCTTGCAAAATTTTATCATGAGATCTCCAGCATTATTTCTGTCACCAAGGCCAGATTTTCCAGCTACCAGAGATTCTTCTTTGTTTCTAACTTTTGCATTCCAGTCACCAGTGATAATCAACACATCTTGATTGCATGTTCGGTCAATTTCAGACTGCAGAAGTTGGTAAAAATCTTCTATTTTCTCATCTTTGGCTTTGGTGGTTGGTGCATAAATTTGAGTAATAGTAGTATTAACTGGTCTTCCTTGTAGGCGTATGGATATTATCCTATTACTGACTGCATTGTACTTCAGGAGAGATCTTGAAACATCCTTTGTGATGATGAATGCCATGCCATTTCTCTTCAAATTGTCATTCCTGGCATAAGAGATCATATGTCGTCTGACTCAAAATGGCCATAACTGGTCCATTTCAAATCACTAATGGCTAGGATATCAATCTTTACGCATTCCATATCATTTTTGACAACTTCCAATTTTCCTAGATTCATACTTTTTTTGTACATTCCATGTTCTGATTATTAATGGATGTTTGCAGCTGTTTCTCCTCAATTTGAATTGTGCCACGTCAGCAAACGGAAGTCTCAAAAGCTTTACTTTATCCATATCAGTAAGGTTTGTTCTATTCTGATGATGCAGCTCTTTCCCAGTCATATTTTGAGAGCCTTCTGACCTAAGTGGCTCATCCTCCTGCACTGTATCAGACAATGTCTCTGGGCTATTCATAAAGTTGCACAGTAATGTAACAGACAGTGTTTTTCTGCTATTCATGAGTTTTCTCTGGCCAATTCTCTGAGAAATGGATGGCCTCTTCCTTCTTCCTAGTCTGCCTCAGTCTGCAAGCCATGCTAAAACTGTGCACCATGTGCAACCCCGCTGGTGTTTGAAACACTGGTGGCACAGGCTCAAGCCTCCCAGCAACATGCCACCACAGTACAAAAAACAGACAGACAAGTTTGTCTCCTTTAGCTGTTCAAAACCTCTCCACTCCACGTCCACACCCCCTTACCTGGATCCCTGCTGTTGCTCCTCACTCTATGCTAGTCCCCCTGGCTTTTCTCTCCTTTCCTCTGCTCTCCCTCCACTTGTGGGTGGGGCCTGGGTCCCTCCCCTTATAGTGTGATAAATACAAGGTAAAGTATAAATAAAGTTAAGAGAAATTATACTTACATTAAAAAGTTGTTTTTCAGCATATGTTCTAATCTATCCTTGGTAAGAAAAGAGGAAAAAGTAAATTTACTCAATGTCATTGAGTAACTTATTTAAAGAGTAGAAGAATTCTGCTTCATCTAGAAAACTAATTACCTTTTGGCCAGGAGCTATGAATTTGTGACAGAGTTCAACATCTTCAGGACAATTTGAGAGAACCATCATTGTGGTAGTCTTGAAGAGTCCCTCCATAACCTACAAAGAAATGACAGAATTGCCAGACAATTAAGTGGCTTTATATGAAAAACTTATTTCAGGGCGCTGTAAGGACTGTCCTCCACTTTTCTAATAACTACAGATTCACTAGACCTCTTAATCCTAAATGTCTGAAAGCAAATTCAGTTTTCCAGATTATTAGAAGAGGCACCTCAACTTCTGAGAGAAGTGGGGAAAAAAGAAAGAAAAATCTTTGAATCATACATGAACAGTATTGATACTGGTATTAATGTGAGATGCCAAATGAACAGCTAACACTGACTGGTGCCTCTCTAAATTCCATTATCCTCTGACCTTAGAATCAGGATAGCTTACAGAATTGTGAGGATTAAATGAGACAGTTCTTTTATAAGACTTTCCTCAGCACCTGGTTCAGAGATGCACACAACATACATTAGTTATTGTGAAGAGTAAGAGAACTTTGAGAAGCAATCCAGTTATATGAAATTTAAAAATGTACTAAGCAATCAGGTTTTCTTTTGAACGTCACCTCAAGATTTTATCGTCTCAACAATAAAACAAGATGGAGCCTAGAAATGGATCACTTGGCCTATCTCTTCTTATTTCCTCTCAGTCCCAAACACTTGCATCTCTTAAAAGCCAGCATTCTCTCATGTCTCAGTTGGGCTCAACACATTCAAGCCTCAACACAACATTCGGCCTACCACATCCACTCTGCTTCCTATCATAACGCTGCTTTCCCTGGACATATACAGAATCTTTGCCCTTCCTGTGCTGTGTCACTTTGTGAGGTTGGTTCTTGCCACACTTCTTACGTTGGGGTTTAGGAACATTCACCATGTCTATGGCAGTGCTATCAGCGTAAAAGAGTAGCAAGTAGGTTTTGAATAAAGTTTTTCTTTTTGCCAAAGCAAACTTTACAATTAAACAAGCAATGAGCTATATCTAAATATATACATTTTGCCTTGCTTAAGCAAAAAAGTAAAAATAACACAAATAAGTACACAAGTCAGTATGTAAGAATTCATTTTATCAGAGGTGCCTATGGCAGCTTCATGGGAAAAATTTACTCTTAGAAGAAAAAAGTGACTGAAATGGAAAATATTCCTACTATCTTTCTAATTAGAACTAAAATTTCTGATTTGAAATTAGTGAGATTGTATAAACTAAGACCAAACCAAAACCATAACCATTGTTACTGAGTCAATTCCTACTCATCCATAAGGTTTCCAAGGCTTAAATCTTTACTGAAGCAGAATGCCACATTTTTCTCCCACAAAGCAGTTGGTAGATTTGAACCACTGACCTTTTGGCTGGTGCACAAACACTAACCATTGTGCCACCACGGTGCCTGAGATTTATATATATATATATATATATATATATATATATATATATTTTAATTGCCATCTAGTCGATCTAGACTCATAGTGACCCTATAGAACTGCCCTATAGAGCTTCTGTGACTTTAAATCTTTATGGAAACATTCTGCCACATCTTTCTCCCATGGAGTGGCTAGGGAGTTCGAACTGCCAACCCTCTGGTGAGCAGCCACACATTCTAACTACTGCACCATTAGAGCATCTTTAGATAATATAAGGCCCTGTAAATGTACATAAAGATACATACATGTAAAAAAGACAGACAGCCTCAAAGGCAGGGATCTTCTTTTTCTCTGTTTTATCACTGGTACAGCCTATTAAGGCTGGAAACACCGTAGAGGCATAACATCTACTGAAGTAATTGAATATGATTAGATACAGGACAGTACTTAAATACTAAGTGACAACCAGATATATTTTATAATGCTTTGGTCTTCATTAGTGGCATTTATTATAGATGTTTTGCTACACTATACTCCATTCCTGGTTTGTTCTATTTTCCATTTCTACGTTCTATTCAACCAACATGCATATCTAACAAGGTGACAAAAAGTTTGCAAACGTAGGTATCTAAAATAGTAATGACAACTAATTTGGGAGATGGAAAAAGAAGTTGGAATCAAGACTTGACACAGCATAAAACTGAAAGTGGTACACAGAATTAAATTAGAAATTTCTAAGGACTTGGTATTCTAAGGAGCAGATAGATGTTTTAATTTAGACTTTAAGGAATTCATGTTAAAAATGTATACCATTAAAATAATAGAAATATAAGGTATCAATTCCAAACTAAAAGAAAAAAGAGAACAAAGGAAGCCAGAGGAATTTAAGAAGAGAGACTGAGGAGGAAGGAGTAACTTGTGATAAGGGAAGGACAAAAAGGAGGCTAACTTTCCTTTTCCTTGAAGCTATATAACCTTCATTTACAGTGAGATAAAGAAATCAGTAACTGAATGATTTATGAAGGGTCATATCCTTCTGTCACTACACAAAATTCAGGCATACCAGGAGGACAAAAGCTCAGATAGTGTGCTGTACTACTGAGGGATACAATACACCTATGTATAAGGTGAAGACTTTGACCACTGGGTGGTTAAAGCGGTGTCTTTCATGGGCAGTAAATTTCTATTTGAAGAAGAAAATCATTGGCTTCCCTAACCTTGACATTCAGATTATGATCTATAAACATATTCAAAGAAAGCAGAAACTTAACTGAAGGACTGAACATATCTTCCAGATGTCTTTAAAAATGATTGCTCAATAGCATTAAAACATTAATACTTAATTGCTTATAACTCAGAGAAAAAGATCCTTTGTTACAATATTTTGATTTACTATTTAAGAGACCACTGATCCATCATAATAATTTTCACAGAATGTAATTATGAAAGTGAAAAAAAGAAAAAGAAAACAAAGACAATAAAGTGCCTAAGAACAAACATTTTTAAAAAAAGGAAGAAAATCAATAGAAATAGCAGATTACTTTTTTGGGGAAGGGTGTGTGTGTGAACACTTTTTGTTCTATTTTTAGGAAAAAAGTTTATATTCTAATTAATTAAATCTTTCAACATTGTATGCCTTAAGCACCTACCACTCAAGGGAATTCTAAACAAATAAGAACTCATGTAGCAAATCCCCTGACAACCGAACTTGAATTTTCTTGCTTATCTGATCACGTTTCTATTTATTACTAGCTTCATGTAGGGCAGCATCAAGATTCTTGTCATTCAAATCTTTTAACATTAAGAGAAAACTGTTCAGGTTAGGTGACTATTTAAAATTCTGCTACATAAGAATTAACTGGAGTTAAAAGAACACTTGGAAGGAAATATCTCAACAATTTGGATCAATTAGATATTCTTAATCAGTATTGTGTTTTATTGCCTGACAAACATTAATGACACATAATTCAGTACTCACTATAAATAACAATATGGAATAATCAACTCTGGGGCTCCAAGTGACATATTCATCATGTTGGCCTACCACCATAGAAACCATATTTCACAAACCCCAAAAGGAGACACAAAGTCTAACAAAAGTAATAGAATACATGAAACTTGTTTGAACTTTCTGTACCAGAAAGTCTGGAATATTGGGTCACAAAATCAGTCAGAAACCTTCTAGTATAACTATATAATGGACTGTCTAAGCTGCAATACTTTTGAGAGTAAAAAGAAGAAATAGTAATAATTAAGCCAGCATTTTTTTTTTTTTTAAATATACATATAATTTTCTCTAGCTGGCCATGATGGAGCAACCTCTCTCTAACTGATTAAAACTAAAACATCTGGACAGAATATAAAACCAACTAGGTAAGGACTCGAAACAATAGCAGGAGGACTGGGGACTGTGCAAAACCTGAATAATGACCTATACTGTAATGGGTAATAAGATACAGAGTATATTTTATTTTAGGGTATCTGTGGTTTAAGTGGAATTGGATTATTTACTAAGTGAAAAGAAAGAAATAAAAAATATAATAATAAATAAATAAATAAGAAAGAAGACAGAGGTAGTAATATTGCTATAATTTGAAATTCCAAGTAGGATGTTAATCAAAATGGTATTGGATAGAGAATTCATAGTAACATAATTATTATTTACTGGGTACTAACTATGTATCCTGAACTATGCTAAGTACTTTATACACATTATTTACCTAAGCCTATCAACTACTCTATGAAGTAGGAATTATTATTCCCATTTTACAGATGAGGAAACTGAGCTTTGGAGAAATTAAATCCCTTATTTAAGGTTACATAGTAAGTAACAAACTAAGATTCAAAATCAGGTCTAACCAACTCCAGAATTTATGTGTTCTCTCTGGATTACGGCCTTAGCCTCTTCTCCAGATCATTCTACGTACTGCTGCTACAGAAATGTTTCTAAAATATAACTCTGACCATGACCGTTCCAAACTTAGAACCCTTTTTCCTTTACCTTTTGGATGAAGTTCAAACTCCTTTGGATAAAGGTCAAAGTATGGCATTCAAATACAAGGCCCTTCATGACCTGACTTCTAATTACTTCTCTACCCTTATTGCTTGTCCCCCAGAACTGAGCTCTGACAAAGTCCTGTGGGTGCTTTCAAGTATCACTTAAAGATGGTTTATTCATTTGCCTAGCAAATAACAAGAATACAAAGAGTTACTATTTACTGTGCCTGCTACTGCCCCAGACCCCATACTAGGTATAGAGTATATCTACATCATTTCATTTACTCAACACAGTAATGTTACAGAATAGGTCCTATCATTCTCATTTTATAATTCCGGGGCTAAAGATCATGAAGGTTAGGTAACAAAGCTGATGGCAGATGAGCAAAGCTGATGGCAGAGCTGATGTAAGAACTAAAATCTGACTTTTGTACTTTAAATTATGACACTGAAGTACAGTAAATGCTTATAAAGTCATTCTTCATCTTCATTTTGTGAGTACCTGAAATGTACAGGTATCTGAGGTAAGAATGTATACAGAAGTATTTTAATGTCATAGATGCCCAGTATTTACAAGTGTTTTAAAACCTGAGTACCTACCTGCATGAGATCTTGAAGGCTCTCAACAAAAGAAATTTCTGCTTCTACCATATAAAACTCTGCCAGATGTCTCCGGCTCTGAGAATTCTCAGCACGGAACGTTGGACCAAAAGTAAACACTTGAGTAAAAGCTCTGCAATTGAAGATTAAGAGCATAAAAATAAGATTCACATGATCTTAAGTATTTAAAATATTCAGTGAGCTCTAGAGGGAAAAAAGAAAAACACTAGTTTTATGCCTCTGTCTTGTCCACAAAACCATACATATTAGTTGCTATATTTCTCTAATGGGTGATAATAATAGTTTCATTAAAAATGTTACATTTATAGAAACCATTTTATCCTGAAGGAATTGGCAAATGCTTTACAAACCTTATGGCTTACTAAATATAGAAATATAACCACTTCTGGTTGTGCTCTCTTGCGGCTGCCTTAAACAGCAAGCAACATTACACAGCAATCAAGAACAAAGTGAAGGAAAAACACCATTGCCCAAGAAACCAACAAAGAATCTGGATGGTTAACAGCTAAAACTAGAATTTCATGCAGAAAAGGTGTGGTAATTATTTCTGAATATATGAAAAAAGGACAGAAAATTACCACGTATGGCAATTCACCTTGTTCAAAGTCTAGTCAATTCCTTCATGACCACACAAGTGTTTCAATCCATGGTGAATGACCCATGAAATTTGTGGGGGGAGGGGGAAGGGTAGATTTTGAGGAACTATCTTTATCTCTGGTTTCAAGAAGGACTATAGCTTAACCATCTAAACAGGAAGAAAATTTGTATTTAAAAGCAGAGAAGTAGACATTATATCTTCAATCTGACATTTTCAGTCTGTCTCCCTTATATTGAAACAAGGCAGCAACTGAGATAAGATAAAGTATAAATACTCATATACTGATATTTCTTGAGAATGTCTAATGTCACTGAATTTTAAGATTTTGCTAGAACAAAACAAGAGGCCTGGGGCTCCTTGGCTATAATCTTGAGTAGTTTTCACTTGCCCATCGCCAAATATATATAAAGATCAGAAAATACAGTTTAGACTGATTTTTGTATACAAATGTTACTCATTTTGTTTTGCTTTGTGTGTGTGTGTGTGTGTGTGTGTGTTTAAATATAGCAAAATAATTAGATGGAAACCAAGAGTTTTATTTTTTCTTTTAAAAGGCCATTTCAGTTAAGATTCAGTTGGAAAGCAGCTTAAGAATTTATATTTTGGTTCTAAAGCCACCTTTCTGAGAGCATGATCAGTTAACTTCTGAGAACCTTAGTTTTTAACAGAAAAATAAACAGTAAGAACTCAAAAAATATTACTATGGTTACCTCTCTCTCAAGATTCAGATCCAGGCTTATCTACTA
>NW_006921661.1:2048242-2049516 GCF_000298275.1 Orycteropus afer afer | reverse complement strand
AAAAAAAAAAACCCAATAAAAAACCCTTACTGCCATCGAGTCAAATTTGACTCACAGCGACCCCTCCTTAGGTTTCCGAGGCAGTATCTCTATGGAAGTAAATTGCCCAGTCTTCCTTCCGAGGAGTGGCTGGTGGGTTTGAACCACCAGGCTTCTGGTTAGCAGTCAAATGCCACAGAGCTTCCAAGTCTAGTTAAATCTACCTAGCTCCAAATAAAACTCATCTCATTGCCAAAAACTAACAAAAGCAAAATGAACAATTTGTATTTCTTTTTACATTTCCCCCACCTCAGTTAATAACCTATCCACCTAGTCATCCAAGACAGATTTCCTTCCTCCCTCCCTCCCTCACATTTCTCATATAATATTGATCACAAAATCCTACTGTTCTCAAATTTCTCTATAAAGCAATTCTCTATCCTCATTGCTACTGTCTTAGTGCAAACCCTTGGAAATATACAACAGCTTTTAAATTAGTGTGTGCTACTTTTTTTTTCTTCCCCTTGACCCCAAACTTCTGTGAGTTAAATCTGTCAACCCTAATGCAAAATTCATCAGAGATTTCCCACTGCTCAAACCAAAAACCAAACCAAACCCACTGCTGTCAATTCCAACTCATAGCAGAATTTCCAAGCTCCAAGATGGTAAATCTTTATGGAAGTAGATTGCCCAGTCTTGCTTCTGTGGAGTGGCTGGTAGATTTGAACCACCAACCTTCTGGTTAGCAGTCAGATATCTTAGGCACTGTGCTCCCAAGCTGGTTATTTTTCTCTCATATACCTGTAGGTCTTTGCATAAGCTATTTCCTTTCCTGGAATATCTACCCCCAGTTTTTCTGTCTCCAAATACATTCTTATCCATCCTTCAAAACAGGGCTAAAATGTCACTTTCTCTTTGAAACCTCACCACATTTATTGATCCCTCCTATATACTACTGTAACACTTCGTTTTTATTTTATAGTATGTATCACTTTGAAACATAACTACATATTTTTTTCCTACATTTTATTTTGTTGTTGAGAAGATACAGAGCAAAATATAGACCAATTCAACAATTTCTACATGTACAATAGAGTAACACTGCTTATATTCTTTGAGCTATATAACCACTCTCAACCTACTTTCTGAGTTGTTCTTCCCTCATTAACATAAACTTATTGTCTCCTAATGTTCATATCTTTCGAGTTGCTGTTGTCAACTTGTTCAGATCTCATATAGCTAGTTCTTAAAAGAGCATAATGCTTAAGATAGACCTTTTTTTTTTTTTTTTTTTT
>NW_006921661.1:2034607-2047094 GCF_000298275.1 Orycteropus afer afer | reverse complement strand
GCAACAAACCCGAAAGCAGAACAGAAGCACTGAACACATTTTTAGGCCAATTAACTGGGATGTCCCATGAAAACATGACCCTAAACCTCCAAACCAAGGAACTGAATCCTGTGAGGTGTTTGGTTGTACATAAGCCACCTCAGCAGCTACTATTTTTTTTTTTTTTGGGTGGCAGTAGTGTCTGTAAACATATCAATCACAAACTTTTGCCAATTTAACTTTTACTGGTGAACATCTTATCGGCAAAAATTAAAACCTTTGGCTGTACAGCCCTACCCTTCAACAAGGTGATTTTTCTATCACTATGTAATTATGCATTTTTGTATCTTTCTCTACCATTAAGAAATTTTCCAGGAAAGGTACCATGTTTAATTTATGTTTCCATCTCCAGTGCCTCAAACATGTTGAATGAATGACTGCCAATGATGATGACAGGCTTCTTCAGTTATAAACTGGAAAAAACCAAAACATCCTCACACAATGTTACAAATAAAATATGGGAAAATGCTCAGATGTATTTTACTGAGGCTGTTACTACAGTACTTGAAGTGGGTCAGACAATCCAGTTCTTCCCCAAATGATGAATTTAAAAAAAAACAACAAAGCTTCGTTTTTATAGTCTGTATGCAGTGTCTAGGTAGGTTGGTAATTAGTATATCTAAAGTAAAAATGACATTTCTGTTAATGCATCACAAGAAATTGGATAAACAGATGTTCACTAGTAATAAAAGGTATTTTAACATGACCCCCCCCACTAAACTATGAAATTTTCCAGGGAATAAACACAAGCTATATGGAATAGCTGAAACTTACTTTAGGAGCCCTGAGGAGGACTTCTAAGAAATGGGCAGTCATCTTTCAGAACAGCTTAGCTGAAGTACAAAGAAGGCCAATGGGATTGTTGTTTGAAAGAGACATGGGATTAGTAATACAGTACTAGGTACAGAGAAAACAGTGGTTTCTAACAAGAACTCCAAATTCAAGCCACAGGGCATCTGCTTCTCACATAGGCTACTCTATGCAGCATGCACCAAGTAGCAACAGGGATTTCTCACTTAACAATGGTTAATAATTCTCCCCAGAAATGCAGGGCAAGCTGTCTAGTATAAAATGTAGAAGTTGTTGTTAGGTGCTATCGAGTCATCTCTGACTCACAGTGACCCTATGCACAGCAGAAGGAAACACTGCCTGGTCCTACACCAGCTCCACGATCCCTGCTATACCTGAGCCCATCATTGTAGCCACTGTGTCAATCCATCTCATTGAGGGCCTCCCCCTTTTTCATTGACTCTCTACCTTACCAAGGATGATATCCTTCTCCAGGGAATGGTTCCTTCTTACAACATTACCAAAGTAGGTGAGATGAAGTCTTGCCATTCGCTTCCAAGGAGCATTCCGGCTGCACTCCTTCCAGGACAGATTTGTTGATTCTTTTAGCAGTCCATGGTACTTTCAGCATTCTTTGCCAGCACCACAACTCAAAAGCATCAACTCTTCTTCGGTCTTCCTTATTCCTTGTGCAGCTCTCACATGCATATGAGGCGAATGAAAATACCACGGCTTGTGTCAGGCACACCTTAGTCCTCAAGGGGACATCTTTGCTCTTCAGCACTTGAAAGAGGTCTTTTGCAGTGGATTTGCCCAGTACTATAGGTCATCTGATATCCTGACTGCTGCTTCTGTTGGTGTTGATTGTAGAACCAAGTAATATGAAGTCTTTTACAACTTCAATCTTTTTTCCATTTATCGTGATGCTACTTATAGGTCCAGTTGTGAGGATTCTTGTTTTCTTTATACATTGAGGTGCAATCCATACTGCGGACTGTATTTTTCAATCTTCATCAGTAAGTGCTTCAAGTCATTCTCACTCTCAGCAAGCAAAGTTGGGTCTTCCTCCAATCCTGATGCCATGCTCTTCTTCATATAGTACAGCTTCTCAGATTACTTGCTCAGTGTACAGACTGAATAAGTATGTTGAAAGGATATAGCCCTGGTGCACTCCCTTCCTGATTTTAAACCATGCAGTGTCCCATTGTAGAAAAGGATTACAAATTTGATTTTAGCTATAGTAAGGATCAGGTTCCGATTGAAATACCCAAGAGTTAAGTACCGGAAGTCCCGGACTTATGTCAGGGTTCCAACACTCCGTCATAAGTTGATTCTGAGGTAAGTCTATAAATACTTCGCTTTTTTTTTTTTTTTCCTTTTTCATGATTATAGCCTTTTATTGTATTTTTATAAATCCAATCTTTGAGGGTTGGAAACATTACATATAAACTCACTGCTGTCGAGTTGGATCCCATAGCGCCCCTCGTTGGGTTTACGAGGTGGTATCACTATGAAAATAGATTGTCCAACCTTCCTTTTGAGGAGTGGCTGGTGGGTTTGAACTGCCAGCCTTCAGGTTAGCAGTCAAATGCTCAGGCACAATGCCACCAGATACAAACGTCTACAACTGAACATTTGAGAATGATAGCCTCAGCAAATCATATACTGCAATACTGTATGCAGTACATATAAAGGGACCAGTCTTGGGAGAAGAATATCATGTTTGGTAAACTAGAGAGTCAGTGAAAACAGGGAAGACCCTCAAGAGAAAGATTAACACAGTGGCTGCAACAATTGGCTCAAGTATAGCAATGACTGTGAGGATGACCCTGTTGTACAAAGGTTGCGATGAGTTGAAACTGACTCCATGATACCTAACAACACAACACATATTATTAAAGGTAAGATTTATAGAAAAAAAGAACCAAAACCTCATACAGTCCTAAGTGCAGTTGGTGGTAACTTGAATACATAGTAAGTTGGGGATGACCTGGATTTTTCATATAGGATAAGAACTGATGGCCATGGGGCTTCCTCTAAATGAACAGAATTGATAAAATTAGCTGGAAGGCATGTTTAAAGTTGCCTAGTTATGGCTCCAGTCTTGTAGCAGATGAATGTCTAAATCATTCAATAATGATTATCCTGTCAGCTTCCAGTTTCCTATTATAAAAGTGTTGTTGGTAGTGGTGGTGGCGGCAGCGGTGGCGGCTGCAGTGGTGGTGATTCCTGCTAGTGACTACTAGTGAGTGTTTCTTTGGGGCCAGGCTTTAAATATGAGACTTTTATAGTTAATGCCTTTAACAGCTCAATAAAATATCTTTATCTCTATTTTTCAGACTATGAAACTGAAGTGTAGACCCTTCCTAAAGTCACATACTCAGTAAGTGGTGAAGGTCAGATTCAAAGCCACATCTGACTCTAAGCTCATAGCCCTAACCATAATATTAACACAAATAATTCTTATAATTGAACATTTATAAAAACCAGAAAACTAGAAGGAAAAGTAATAATTCCCTTTGTCAAAGGTAACTAAGGTGGGTATTGGTATATTTTCCCCTTTTATGAACAGTATATTTGTTTCATGTGTTAAAAATCATAGCTCTCCAGGATCTGTTGCTTTTATGATAATAATAATAAATTCTCATCAATATTTTGTAGGCTTTAACAAGTCAGTTAATCTTTGTGATCTTCATTTTTTTTAAATAGTTTTAGGCTCTATTCATAGTTTCTCTGAAAAATCAACTATTTTCATTCAGATACTCATAAAGTCAGAAAGTAACATATGATCTGATAACTAAAAGATTTGTAAAGATCATTTACTGAATTCAGGAAGAAGAACTCAATCATTCTGATTCCCACACAGCCCAAAATTATCTAAACACCTTGAAATTGGTCATCTATATATTGATGACTAACTGAAGGAAAAAATCACATGTGGTAGTTACTGACTGTGAGCTCTCTTTGTCTTTGCAAGACAATGTCTTCAAAGCTTAGAAATGTGAAAGAGAGTTGACACTGTTAAAAACCTCAGGGTGTGTGGTGCTTACTAGGTTACTGGCAAAACAAAGCTTAATCCTGAGCATACAAATAAATGGTACAGGGAAGCTTGGCAGACTGAAATTCCTAACGTAGTATTTCAATTAAAACTCTACTGTATTTGGGCACGCCACAAAAAAAAACTTCAGTCTTGCTTCTTCTGGAAAGAATTACTGAAGAACTTCCAGTTAAAGTTGAAATGATTATGACAAGCCTGTCTTATAATTACATGGCTGATCTTCAAATTTTTAATAAAATGACATGAGAGTGGTGATGAAAGGTGGTTTAATGTTGATTTCTAGTATCTTTTGCAATAATTTAAAGTTGTTTCTTAGGTCCATTGAAATGTCTTCTGTTTAACCTTATGCTAATTTCTTTTTTCTTCTATAGACATGAAGGCCATCCGCATCAAGCCTTGGACCAACCAACCTTTAAAATAAGATATGCAAACAAGGCCATTTCTAAAATAAGATACAAAACTAGGTGAAAGGTCAGTAATGCTGTGAGAAATACCGGCAGAAAAAGAAAACACTCAGCACTAAAAACCAATCTTGTGCCAAATTACTGGGAGAGGAAAGCTATATAAGGAAAGTCCATGCACTTGGAGTTAATGTGTAAGATAACAAAGGTACATTCAAACACACATCTACCAAGATAGTGATAAAAACAGCTTTTTAGAAATTAAAAAGTAAAATTACATGCACATAAAAAAAAGTTCTAGGAAAGTCACGTTCTCCCTTGTGTGGAGTTTTATGAAGACTGCAGTTGGCAAGTGAATTACTGCTATAAAACAGTCACTGATTGCTTGTACATTAATTCTCTGGCCCTGAAAGCTAAGGTCAAACCTTCATATTTTTGAAGAACAGAAGAACTATTGTTTTTTGGCAGGGGAAAAAATTATCATTCAGCATTTAGATTGATCTACAACTGTTCCTAAATCCCCTCCTGGCTCAACATCTATATCACTCTTCTACTGCCAGGTCAGTAAAAGTTCACTGAAATGAACTCACAGTTTTAATCTGGCTTTTAAATAGTCTTTACCAAGTGATTTTCCCATCATCCAGAAAATGATTTGTTTTACTACTGCTTTGTGTCCACTGGATTATCAACAGTGTGACATATTTGTAATTCATTAATTTTGTACACCAAGCAGGGCAGAAGGAGCCCTGGTGGCATACTGGTTGAGCACTCGGCTGCTAACAGAAAAGTTGGAGTTTGAACTTAGTCCGCAGGAGAAAAGAACTGGCAATCTGCTCCCATGAATTTACAGCCTAGAAAAAACCCTATGGGGCAGTTCTGCTCTGTCACATGAGACAGTTGGAACTGATGGCACCTGTGGTAGTTAAGTTGTGTGTCAACTTGGCTGGGCCTGGTTTTGAGTGGCTGGGCAGCTGGATGTAGTGATTCCCCATGATGAGACTGGTAATTAACTCCATGGTGGAATCTGCTTTGAGCAGCTGAGTAGCTGCTTTAGGGATGAGGTTTGCTTCCAGTATAAAAGACGACACTCTGAGAAAGGTCTTGAGCTTCTTGGCTTATCTGGATTCTGCATTTGGCCAAGTCATCAGTGACCTGCCATGTTGTCTGGACTGTTTAACTAGTGGCCTGCCATGTTGCTTGACAATCTTGGGACCATGCCATTGTACTTTTTGACCTTGGGTTTGTCAGCCACAGCAGCCAGTAGCGGCCTGAGTTAAGATAAGCCTCCAGCTTCAGTGGGCTGGGAGCAAAAGGCAGAGCTGAAGCCCAAGGTTAAGGTGCCTTCACCCAGCCCTAGCACTGGCACTTTGAACTTGGATTCTAGCCTCCTAAACTGTAAGAGAATAAACTGTTGTTTGTTAAAGCCACACATTTTTTTTGTGGTATTTCTGTTACAGCAGTACTTAGAGAACCAAAACATCACCTAACAACTTCAAATAAAAACAGGACAGTAGATTCCTTGCACCTCCTTTCTAGCATCCTCTATTCCTCCATAATACAATACACTTAGTAGAACTATAACAATGGGGAGATAAAGCACTCACCATCTCAACAATGTATGTCAAGATGAGTTAAGGAGAGTACGTTCTAAAATCTGAAAATTATTCTTCATATTATTGCTAAACATTTCTGAAAAAAAAATAAATTTTCAGAAATGTTTAGCAATAATATGAATTGACGGCACATAACACCAACAACAATATTTGATATGGAACCACATTTGAGGTCCAAGCTTCTGAATTTGCTCGAGTGCCTATCATACATATTGTGTTTTTTCCATGGCCACTACCCTGCCACACTAGACCTCTTTGGCTGTCTATCCCTCTCTCTTACCTGCTGCTTTACAGAACTAGTGCCCTACTTCTTGCCTGCAGGTAGAGCTCCTCTCTTTTGATGAAATAAATGGTCCTCTTTCTGAAAGGTACCAATGCACACACCAGTTTCTGTTAACTTTCCATATGCATGTATCTCTCAGAATCAGCTTTTCTAGGCTCTTCAGTCATTTCTGGTAAAACTACAAGCAATCTTATTCATCATCCAAACATGAGGCTAAACCAACCATTCTCCAATGATCCTGGCTTCCTGGGAAAGCATATCCAAAACAGATACAAGGTGAAATTACCAGTGCCTCTATCTTTGGATTTGACTTTATAAATATAACTTTAAATACCATAAAAAAAGCAACGAGCACTGTATAATAAACAAACAAACATCTTAATGATATGGTTTAACCTATATGAAAGGTGGAGTCTTGAACCATTTGAGCAATTATCTTTAAATTCAAGTCACACTCTACCTTTAATAGCTATACATTAAATACCAGTATTATCAAATCAAACACATATTCTGCCTAAAAAAGGCATGCATGAAAACTTTTGAGATAATTCTTTGTGTAGTAGTTCCTACAGTATTGTGTACCTAAAGTTCTAATTTATTGAACCTCACCTCATACCATCCTGTCCTAAAGTAGAATCAATTACCCAGTTGAAGAAATTAAGAAAAAGTCATTAAATGATATTCCACAAATAAAAAACAGATCTTTATCTCAGGATCTTTATCATAATTCACATGCTAATCTGTCTCTTAAGTGAGAAATAAGGCTGATTTGGGTTTTGCATATTCTCCAAATTGTGACAGCTGCAATGTTTCTTACTGATGAGAATGGTCAGACTTTGTCTCTCGCACTTCAGTCATGTTACCAGGAGGGGCCAGTCTCTGGAGAAGGATATCAGGCTTGGCAAAGTAGAGGGTCAGCAAAAAAAAAGGGGAAGGCCCTCAATAAAATGGATTGACACAGCGGCTGCAACAATAGGCTCAAGGACAGTAAGGATTGTGAGGATGGGCAGCATTTCATTTGGTTGTATATAGGGTCACTAAGTTGAAACCAACTTGAGGACACGTTACAACAACAAAAAATAACACCTCTGAATTCATGCAAAGAGGAGTTCACATCCACCACATGACAATGCAGAATGAAATTTCATTTTCATATACTAAGAATACTTTTAAAATATTTAAGTATTTAGAATAGATTATTCCAAGTTTGTTGATGCATTTCCTGATGCAGACTTTTTTCTTTTTTTAAAAAATTTAACTGATTTTCTTTTTTCATCGGGAACAGATTGATGAAGTAAGCTAAAAGTACAGAAATAATTCAAGCCACAGACCATAACAGCAAAAAAGAAACACATACAGCCGCCTAGGGCTTAGCTATCTGTTAGTGCCTTACAATAATTATTATCTACTGTGAAGATATATTGACTTATTTCTTCACGCAATACTTATTAGACAGCTCATCATTATATAAAATACAGCAGTAAATCAGGATTTCTTGCCTTTTGTGTGTGTGTGTCTACACACAGATAGGGGAGATCATACATCTACAAGAACAAGTTAAGATTATAAAATTATAAAAACTTGAGAGAAAACTCTTTTTAATTTTTTTCAGACAAAATACAAAAAGTATGAACCACATTAAAAAATGGGTAACTCTGGTCTTCAAAAGACATCATTAAAAAATGGAAAGGAAAGGTATACTGGGAAAAAGTATTCACAATATACACAGCTGACAAAGGATTTGTATTCATATAGAGAGATATGACACATATTGAGAACTCTTACAATAATAATAAGAAAAATAGCTTAATGAAAATAGGCAAAAGAAATGAAAAGATACAAGAAGATACACAAATGGTCAAAACGTGTAAGAAAAACATTCGACAGTATTAGTCATTAAAGAAATACAAAGTAAAATCACAATGAAATATCACAAACTCACCAGAATGTCTAATACTGACAATGTCAATTTTTGGCAAATATGTGGAGCATAAAGAACTTTCATCTACTGAGAGCAGGCAAGTAAAATACTTCAGAAAACTCCTTGACATTTTCTAGAAAATTTAACAAAACATACACTCATCACAGAACATGGCATTTCCTAGGTATTTGTTATTAGGTGCTGTCAAGCTGGTTCTGACTCACAATGATCCTATGTACAACAGAACAAAACACTGGCCAGTTTTATGCCATCCTCACAATCATTGTTGTGTCTGAGGCCTGTTCTGGCTACCTATTACCTCTCCCACAAGCATATACCACAAATGGGATGGCTTGAACAAACAAGAGTTTATTTTCTTAGTCTGGAGGCTCTAAGTCTGGGTTCAAAGTTCCAGGCTCCAGGGGCTGGGAAGCTTTTCATTACTCAGCTGCTGGCTGCTGAGGCTGACAAGCCCAAGGTTGACAAATAAAAAGGCACAGATTCCATGTTACCAAACCGTACAGCAGGCCATTAATTCAAGTCCATTTAAAGTCCCAAGGTCAGCAAAGCATGGCAGGCTGCTGAACAACGACATGGCTACATGCAGGGTTCAAGCATGCCATAAACTAGAGACCATTCCCCAAGACTTCTCCTTATATATAGGAAGTAGACCACATCCGTAAGGCAGCTATTCTGCTGCTCACAGTAGTTTCCACCACGGAGCTGATTATCAGTCTCATCATGGGGAATACTACATCCAGCTGCCCAGCCACTCAACCAGGCCCAGCCAAGCTGACACACAAACTTAACTACCACAAGGCCACTGTTACAGCCACTATGTCAATCCATCTCATTGAGGGTCTTTCCTTTTTTCAATGACCCTCTACTTTACCAAGCATGGTGTCCTTGTCCAGGGACTAGTGCCTCCTGATAACATGTCCCAAGTATGTAAGATGAAGTCTCTCCATCCTTGCTTCTAAGGAGCATTCTCATTGCACTTCTTCCAAGAGAGATTTATTCATTCTTCTGGCAGTTCATGGTATATTCAATATTCTTTGCCAACATCAAAATTCAGATCCAACAATTCTTCTTTGTTCTTCCTTAT
Organism: Orycteropus afer afer; assembly: GCF_000298275.1. Taxonomy (NCBI): domain Eukaryota; kingdom Metazoa; phylum Chordata; class Mammalia; order Tubulidentata; family Orycteropodidae; genus Orycteropus; species Orycteropus afer. Next base: position 2,037,885 of record NW_006921661.1, on the reverse strand, counting down.
TTACTTTCCAGCTTTGACACACATATGAAGCAGCTAGAAATATCATGGCTTGGATGAGGCACACCTTAGTCCTCAAAATGATATCTTCGCTTTTTAACACTTTAAAGAGGTCTTTGCTAGTAGAAATGCCCAATGCAATAGATCATTTGATTTCCTGACTGTTGCTTCCATAGGCATTCCAAGTAAAATTAAATGTGTGACAATTTCAATCTTTTCTCCGTTTATCATGATGTTTATTGGTCCATTTGTAAAGACTTTTGTCCTTACTGGAGAGAATGGTCAGACTGCCTCTCGTACGTTGTTCATGTTACCAGGAGGGTAACATTGAGGTGTAATCCATATTGAAGGCTGTACTCTTTGATATCCATCAGTAAGTGCTTCAAGTCCTCTTTGCTTTCGGCAAGCAAGGTTGTGTCATCTGCTTATCACAGGTTGTTAATGAGTCTTCCTCCAATACTGATTCTTGTGTTCTTTTTCCCATAGCTCAGCTTCTTGGATTATTTGCTCAGCACACAGACTGAATAAATATGGTGAAAGGATACAACCCTGATGCACACTTTGCCTGATTTTAAGCCACATAACATAGTTCTATTTGAACGACTACCTCTTGGTCTATGTATGGGTTCTGCATGAGCACAATGAAGTGTTCTGGAATTCCCATTCTTTGCAATGTTATCCAAATTTTGTTATGATCCACACAGTCAAATAACTTTGCAGTCACTAAAACATAAATAAAAATCTTTCTGGTATTCTTTGCTTTCAGCCAAGATACATCTGATACCAGCAATGATATTCCTTGTCAGAAGAACTAACAAATCTGTCCCAGAAGAAGTGCACCCAGAATGCTCCTTGGAAGCAAGAATGGCCAGACTTCATCTCACTTACTTTGGTCATGTTGTCAGAAGGGACCATTTCCTATAGAAGGATATCATGCTTGGTAAAGTGGAGGGTCAATGAAAAAGTGGAAGGTCCTCAACAAGATGGATTGACACAGCTGCAACAATGAGCTCAGGTATAGCAAGGATTACGAGCCTGGCACAGGACCTGGCAGTGTTTTGTTCTGTTGTACATGCGATTGCTATGAGTAGGAGGGACTCGATGGTAACTAACAACAACAATGTCCTGTTCTGCACTGGCTTGAATTTTCGGCAGTTTCCTGTCAATGCGCCAGTACAACTGTATTTGAATTATCTTCAGCAGAATCTTACTTATGTATGATGTTAATGATACTGCTTGATAATTTCTGTTTTTTGTCTTCCAAATTTCTTGGCATAGGTGAGTGAGTGCTTCCAATGGTGCATCCATTTCTTGGAAACAACTCAACTGGTATTCTATCATTTCCTAGAGACTTGTTTTCCTAGGTATTTACTCAAGGGACATGAAAACCTACGTCCACATAAAGTCTTGTGCATGAATTTTCATAGCAGCTTCATTCATAATAGCCTCAAACTGGAAATATCTAAGTATCTATCAACAGATGAATGGAATAACAAATTGTGGTATATCCATGCAACTGAAATATATTCAGCAATAAAGAAATAAATATCTGGAATAGATTATTCCAAATTTGTTAATCCATTTTCTGATGGAGTTTGTTTTTTAAAAATTGACTTACCCAACTGGATGAATCTCAAAAACATTATGCTGTGTGAAAGAAGCCAGAAACACACGAGTACATACAGTATGATTCCATTTATATGAAATTCTAGAGTGTAACAAGAATGACAGAAAGCAAATCAATGGGTGTTTAGAGCCATATGCAGGGGAGAGAGATCGACTGTAAAAATGAATAAAGGGACTCTTGGGTGATTAAAATATTCTACAGCTTGATTGTAGCAGTGGTTACAAAAGTTTATATTTAAATGAGTTTTCACAAATTTATAAATTGAAAATAAGACACATTTTTATTGAATGTAAATTATATCAGAATATCCTAACCCACTGGCATGTGGGATTTTGACTCATAAAGGTCCTAGAGGCCAGAGCAGAACTGCCCCATAGGGTTTTCCAAGGCTGTAAATCTTTACAGAAGCAGACTACCTAACCTTTCTACTGTGGAGGAGAGTGCTTTAACAACTGCAGCACAAGGATGATTGGAAAACAACAATCACAACAGTAATGAGGAGAATTTATTCATATACCGTTTTAGTTACCTAGTGCCGCTCTAACAGAAAATATACCACAAATGGGATGGCTCTGATAAATAGGAGTTTATTTTCTTAGTTTGGAGGCCAGAAGTTCAAGTTCAAAATGCCAGGCTCAAGGGGCTGGGTGAAAGCCTCTTGACCTTGGGCTTCAGCTCTGCCTCTTGCTCCTGGCCCAGTGAAGCTGGAGGCTTTCTTCACTCAGGCAGATGCTGGTTGCTGAGGCTGACAAAAACAAAGTTGACAAGTAAAAAGGCACAGCTTGATATTACCGAACCACATGGCAGGCCAGTAATTCAAGTCCATTAAAATTCTCAAGATTGGCAGAGCATGGCAGGCTGTTGAATGAAGACTCAGCTACATGCAGGGTTCAAGCATGTCAAAACGCTGTAGACCATTCTCACAACCTCTCCTTATATACAAGAAGCAGATCACATCCATAAAGCAGCTACTCAACAGCTTGCAACAGATTCCACCTGGATTTGATTGCCAGTCTTATCATGGGGAATAACCACCACCAGCTGCCCAGCCACTCAACCAGGCCTGGCCAAGTTGGCACACAACCTTAACTACCACACACTGGTAGTGTTTAACCAGTTACTTTATTATTTAAGTTATAGTCTGGCCCCAATGCAATGCACTGCCGTCAAGTTGAATCTGACTCATAGCAACCCCTCCTTGGGTTTCCAAGGCGGTATCTCTATGGAAGTAGATTGCCAACTTTCCTTCCGAGGAGTGGCTGGTGGGTTTGAACTACCAGCCTTCTGGTTAGCAGTCAAATGTCTCAGGTACTAAGCCACCAGAGCTCTTAATTTGGCCACAAGTAGGATATAAAAGGTAAAGTTTCAGGCTGAAGGAACCCTAGACATAGCACAGCACTCACCCACTTCAAAGAATACAGAACACAGTCAAAATTAACTGGCTAAAGTTTATGCCCTAATCTGCTCTGATTTCTTTCTTTATTGCGACTTGGTCCTCAAACTGAGAGTTACCTGATTTCTATGTCCTAATCCTTTCCTTCGAGCTCTGGTAGTGTACTGCCTAAGGCACTTGACTGCTAACCAGAAGGCTGGCAGTTCAACCCCCCCCGCCACTCCTCGGAAGGAAGGTTGGGCAATCTACTTCCATAGTGAT
>NW_006921661.1:2030118-2034051 GCF_000298275.1 Orycteropus afer afer | reverse complement strand
ATGCCTGTACAAAGATGCCTTTTTGAAGACTAAGTTTTAAAACAAAAAATCTGCTTTGTGTGAACTCCATTTTTATTACTGTTGTAAAACAATGTGATTACTAGCTGTCAGCTATTCTTCACGGCCCCAACACCTTGGCTTCTCTCTTTTCCAGTCCTTTGTCACCATACAGGGTTCTCCAGGTCCCAGCTGTCATCATTACCATCATTATAGTACCTATCATTTTTGTACCTACAATGTGACAAACATTGGACTTTACATGGCATCTAATTCTAATAGCTTTTTTTTTTTTTTTTAAATAAACACACAACAAACTTATCTACTTCAAAGACATTCAATCCTTCAGATATTTTTTCTGCTTAGGCAGACTTAAGTGAGTTAGATAAAAGAAGAATGGGGCTACTGACTCATGAACTTGAAGTGGGGAAAAGGCAGGTTAGTAATCTCCACCACGAAGGAATTTAATACCAGAAATGGGTAGCAAACATGGTGTTTAGACTGCCATGGATGGCATGCAGATACTGAAGAGTTAACATTAGACAGACAAAGTAAGTCATTATGAAAAAATAACACATAACCTAACTGGCAATTAAAGAAAAGTATGACCATTCAATCTAGTTAAAATGAAGTTAAGATGATGAATTAAGCACAGATAACTCCTGAGACAGTCTTAAAACAATAATAAAAAAATTAAAAGGAAAAACAGGAAGGGGCCTTCAGCATATAGGAGATCTCAACAAATTTCTGGAGCATAGAAAGCAGACGATTATGTGATGACCAATGTGGCAAAGCAAGGAAGAAATTACCTGGTTTGTATAGAGCAAGTATGCTACAGTAGAAGGGAGGTGACCTGCATAAAGAACCTTGGTGAGACTTGGTGTTGTTGTTAGGTGCCGTTGAGTTGGCTTTGACTCATAGGAACCCTATGCATAGCAGAACGAAACACTGCCTGGTCCAGTGCAAGGCTCACAATTCTTGCTATACCTGAGCCCATTGTTGCAGCCACTATGTCAATCCACCTCATTGAGGTCCTTCCCTTTTTCGTTGACCGTCTACTTTACCAAGCATGATATCCTTTTCCAGGGAATGGTCCCTTCTGACAACATGACCAAAGTAGATGAGATGAAGTCTGGCCATTCTCGCTTCCAAGGAGCATTCTGGCTGCACTTCTTCCAGGACAGATTTGTTAGTTCTGGCAGTCTATGGTACTTTTCAATATTCTTCACCAGCACCACAACTCAAAAGCAACAACTCTTCTTTGGTCTTCTTTATTCATTGTCCAGCTCTCACATGCATATGAGGTGACTGAAAATACCACGGCTTCAATTAGGCGCACCTTAGTCCTCAAAGAGACATCTTTGCTCTTCAGCACTTTAAAGAAGTTTTTCTGCAGCAGATTTGTCCAGTGCAATATGTCATCTGATGTCTTGACTACTGCTTCCACTGGTGTTGATCGTGGAAGCAAGTAACATGAAATCTTTGACAACTTCAATCTTTTCTCCATTTATCGTGATGCTGCTTATTGGCCCAGGTGTGAGGATTTTTTTCTTTATATTGAGGTGTAATCCATACTGCAGAATGTAGTCTCAAGTCATCCTCACTTTCAGCAAGTAAAGTTGTGTTGTCTGCATATCGCAGGTTGTTAATGAACCTTCCTCCAATCCTGATGCCACACTCTTCACATAGTCCAGATTCTCAGATTATGTGCTCAGCATACAGACTGTATAAGTATGGTGAAAGGATACAACCTTGGCTCATTCCCTTCCTGATTTCAAACCATGCAGTATCTCCTTGTTCTGTTCTAACAACAGCTCCTGGTCTATGTAGAGGTTCCTCACGAGCACAACTTAGTGTTTCGGAATTCCCATTCTTAATGTTATCCATAATTTGTTATGATCTACATAATTGAATGCTTTTGCATAGCCAAAAGAAAAGAAAAGAAAAGAAAAACCACACACACACACACACACACACACAAGTAAACATCTATCTGGTATTCTTTGCTTTCAGCCAAGAGCCATCTGACATCAGAAATGATATCTCTCATTCCATGTCCTCTTCTGAACCCAGCTTGCATTTCTGGAAATTCTCTGTCAATATACTGCTGCAATCATTTTTGAATTATCTTCAGCAAGATTTTACTTGCATGTGGTATCAATGATACTGTTCGATAATTCCACATTTGGTGGGATCACTTTTCTTTGGAATGGGTCCAAATATGGATCTCTTCCAGTCAGTTGGCCAAGTAGCTGTCTTCTAAATTTTATGGCATAGACAAGTGAGTGCCTCCAGTGCAGCATCTGCTTGTTGAAACATCTCAATGGGAATTCCATCAATTCCTGGAGCCTTGTTCTTCTCCAATTTCTTTAGTGCAGCTTTGACTCCTTCCTTCAGTACCATTGGTTCTTGACCATATGCCACCTTCTGAAATGGATGAACATCAACCAGTTCTTTTTGGTATAGTGACTGTGTATTCCTTCCTTCTTCTTTTGATGTTTCCCGCATCATTCAAAATTTTGCCCATGCAATCTTTCAATATTGCAACTCAAAGCCTGATATGTTCCTCAGTTCTTTCAGCTTGAGAAATGCTGAGCATGTTTTTCCCTTTTCGTTTTCTAACTTCAGGTCTTTGCACATTTCATTATAATAGTTGACTTTGTCTTCTTGAGCTGCTGTTTTAAATCTTCTGTTTAGCCCTTCTGTCTTGTCAATTCTTCCACTTGCTTTAGCTACTCTCCATTCCAGGACACGTTTCAGAGTCTCTTTTGACATTCATTTTGGTCTTTCCTTCCATTCCTGTCTTTTTAATAACCTTTTTTGCTTTCTTCATGGATTATGTTCTTGATGTCATCTCATAATTCCTCTGGTTTTTGGTCACTAGTGTTCAATGCATCAAATCTATTCTTTAGATAGTCTCTAAATTCAGGAGGATATAATCAAGGTCATATTTTGGCTCTCGTGGACTTGTTTAATTGTCTTTGGCTTCAACTTGAACTTGCATATGAGTAGTTGATGGTCGGTTCCACAGTCAGCTCCTGGCCTTGTTTTGGTTGAAGATATTGAGCATATCCATCACCACTTTCCACAGATGTAGTTGATTTGATTCTTGTGTGCTCCATCTGGTGAAGTCCACATGTATACCTACCGCTTATGTTGTTGAAAAAATGTATTGGCAGCGAGTAAGTTCTTGGTCTTGCAAAATTCTACCATGTGATCTGCAGTGTTATTTCTGTCACCAAGGCCATATTTTCCAACTACCAGTGATTCTTCTTTGTTTCCAACTTTTGCATTCCAGTCACTTGTGATAATCAACACATCTTGATTGCATGTTTGGTCAATTTCAGATGAAGAAGTTGGTAAAAATCCTCTATTTCCTCATCTTTGGCTTTGGTGGTTGGTGTGTAAATTTTCATAATAGTAGTATTAACTGCTCTTCCTTGTAGGTGTATGGATAATATCCTATCACTGACAGCATTGTACTTCAGGATAGATCTTGAAACATTCTTTATGATGATGAATGCCAAGTCATTCCTCTTCAATTTGTCATTCCCAACATAGCAGATCATATGGTTGTCTGATTCAAAATGGCCAAAACCAGTCCATTTCAGCTCACTAATGCCTAGGATATCGATCCATTTCATTCCATTCCATTCATTTTTGACAACTGCAAATTTTCCTAGATTCATACTTTGTACATTCCATGTTCTGATTATTAATGGATATTTGCAGATGCTTCTTCTCATTTCGAGTCATGCCACATCAGCAAATGTAGGTCCTGAAAGTTTTACTCTGTCCACATCATTAAGGTTGGCTTTACTTCGAGGAGGCAGCTCTTCCCCAGTCATATTTTGAGTGCCTTCTCAGCTGAGGGGCTCATCTTCTGGCACTGTATCGGACAATATCTCTGGGTTTTTCATAAAGATTTCCAGTAAT
>NW_006921661.1:2021939-2029580 GCF_000298275.1 Orycteropus afer afer | reverse complement strand
CCGAGGGTTGCATGGTATACCAGTCCCTTGGACTAATTATTTCCATGCGTCTTTGGTTTCCTTCATGCTTCTTTGCTCTGGCTGAGGAGACACTCCTTGTTGCACCTAGATGGCTGCTTGGAAGCTTTTAAGATCCCAGGTGCTACTTGTCAAAGTAGGATGTGGAACAATGATTTGCGTAGTGCATTATGACAATTGAGCTTGATGTCCCCTGTGACCATGGTTCTGAGCCCACAGGTCCAACTACTCACTCCTTCCAGGTAGCTGGCTGTGGCCAAGAAGTCACCACAACATTGTCCGTTGACTATATACCTGGAAATTCTTACAGAACACACAAATATACTTGTAAAAAAATTGTCTCCCAACCCTACACATGGTCATGGGCAACCCCCCCCCACCCCTCACACAGAATACCTAATAGTTCAGCCTGTCCACCCATCTATCTACCCGTAGATCAATGTTTGCCATCACTGACAACACAGTACTGTATGTGCAAAAGGGTTCATGTTTGTTGTCTCTACCTCCTGTGCACCTCTCTATGTCTTCCTCTTTCTCAATGCCACCGTGTTGATCACTCACATTTGGTACACTGCCCTTGCCTTCACCCAAATCAATACTTGTCTCTACCTATCTAGCAGTATTCCCTCCCCTCCCCTTCCAGCCCTGGTAACCAACAAAGAAAATTTTCTTCCATATATAAACCTTTCCTTGACTTTTCAGAATAATGGACTAATACATTTATTTGTTTTTCTGTGATTGACTTATTTCATTCAGCAGAATGTCCTCCAAGTTTATTTACATTGTGAGGTGTTTTGCAGATTCTATGTTACTTTTTAAGGTTGCATAGTATTCCATTGTGTGTATGTACCACAGTTTGGTTATTCGTTCTTCTGTTGATGGGCACCTAGGTTGTTTCCATCTTTTTGCTATTGTAAACAGTGCTGCAACAAACATGAGTGTGCATATATTTGTTTTTGTCCTGGTTCTCACTTCTTTAGGATACATACCTAGTAATGGAATTGCTGGGTCAAATGGTATTTCTAATTCCAACTTTTTAAGGAATTGCCATACTGTTTTCCAAAGTGGTTAATCATTTTACAGTCCTACCAGCAGTGTATGAGCGTCCCAATCTCTCTATCCAGCATGGGTGACCATGCTGGTATGTGAAATACAGGTGGCACAGCCTCCACCCTCATGGCAAGGCAACACACAAGCGGTGTGGTGACAGTATGAGAAACTGATGTATGAGTGGTGGTTGGTGAGACTGGGGTGGGGAAAAAAGGAGTCAAAGAAAGTTTACATACAGAACAGTCAACCTCCCATTCGATGCCTTCCACCAGAAGCTAGCTGTCCCCTCCAATCAAGGAACCGGGGGTCTTTCGCCAAAGCAACAGTTCCCAGCATCAGCATCCAACACTGGAGGACTTGTTATGACACAGAGTGCTAGGTCCCACCATCAGTATGTCTCAATCAATAGGCCTGGGATAAGGGCTGAGCAATGCACTTCTAACAACTTCCCAGGAGATAATGATGCTGCTGGTCCAGTAACCATACTTGGACAATACCTCTAAAGAAACAAAACTGTTAAAGAAGAATAGCCAGTATGGATGTTTTAGCCCCAAAATAAGGAGCCTGAGCATTCTACATTATGACACTGAGTAATGTAATGGGGATGAAACACATAAGTAGCCAGCCTAACCACTCAACCTAAGAAGAGCCAAACCTTGTCAGTTGTCAAGCTTCATCCACATATCCAAGAAGCTGTTTTAATGCCTCATTATCAAAAATGAACAAACAAGAAGATATATGAAGAATGCCAGAAATTAATATTAAGGATAAAAACTAAGATAAATTAATTAAAAAACAAAACAAAACCAGTCTCCTGAAGTAGCAATGAATATTCAGAAGATACCTTTAAGAACAATGAACTGGTAAACCAATAAATCTTTGGGATTTTCAGTGAAATTTGAGAGCATAGGACATACACACAAATATAAAGTAGGACAGTGTATTTTAGGGTGGAAAAAAAAAATCAGACAATAAGAGCCTGTGGACATTAAAAAAAAAAAGATTCCCTAAGTAAAAACTGCAACAAAAGGACTAGAGAAGACAGACTAGAAAATCTTTTAAAATGTTGAGCAAAAATCAAAGAAGATGGAAAATATGACTGTACATTAAAAGACAGATTTAATCCAGAGGTTCAGTATTCAGAATTTCTGGGGGAAAAAAAGGAAAGAAAGCGGAAAAATGTCATCAAGAAATAATAGAAAATAAGTTCTCTAGAGACAGAATTTTTCATATTGAAAGTTCATTCTCTGCTTAGCAAGATTTAGAAAAAGACCCAGTATGAAATTCAGAAAAAAATATTAAAGAGAATGTCCTGAAAGCATCTACTGAGAGAACACAAACAAAACAAACAGGACAACTGCAGACAAATGAGAATCATATCACATAAGACCTTTTTAAGTAAAACTTTAAACTGGAAGATAGTAGATCAATGCTTTTAAAGTTTCATGAAGAAATTCTGTATGTTTAGCAATCAAGTATAAAACTAAACATGGCCATTTTCAGATATGCAAAGACTCAGAAAATTCACCTTTCACATAGCCTTTTTTAGAACATACTTCAGCAAAACAAGTGAGTATATTAAAGAAGTGGGAAATAGGACAATCTGGAAAAGTGCATTCAACCAAAGGGAAAAGTCACTGTTAAGTCCCATAATGTCAGATATGCAATAGGCTTAGAGAACAATCATTCAGGATTGGAGAGAGAGGCAAGAAAGAGTCTTCAGTAGGAAGGTACCCAGGAAAAATGGAACTACCATGTAAAGAGAGTTTGTTTAAAAAGCTTAAAAAAAACCCCTTTTTGTTCTTAGGTGCTGTCAAGTTGGTTCCAACTCATAGTGACTCTATGTATGAAAGAAGAAAACACTGCCCAGTCTTGCATCATCCTCATAACTGTTGCCATGTTTGAGCCCATTGTCACAGCCACTGTGTGAATCCATCTCATTGAGCGTCTTCCCCTTTTTCACTGACCATCTACTTTCAAAAACAAAAACAAAAAAAACACCACCAAACCAAATGCCGCCGAGTCAATTCGACTTATAGCGAGCCCTCCTTGGGTTTCCAAGGCAGTATCTCTACAGAAGTAGATTGCCCAGTCTTCCTTCTGAGGAGTAGTGGTGGGTTTGAACCACCAGCCTTCTGGTTAGCAGTCAAATGCCTTAGGCACTCACTTCACTCTCTATTTTTTCTCCAGGGACTGGTCCCTTCTGGCAGCATGACCAAAGTACGAGAGATGAAGTCTGGCCATTCTCACTTCTAAGGAGCATTCTGGCTGCACTTCTTCTAAGACAGATTTATTTTTTCTTCTAGCAGTCCATGGTACATCCACTATTCTTTGCAAACATAATTCAAATACATTAATTATTCTGTAGTCTTCCTTATTCATTGCCAGGCTCTCACATGTATATGAGGCTACTGAAAATGCAATGGCTTAGATCAAAGGATGGTCACTGCCCCACCCCCCAAAAGGCAATTAAGTCTGTTTTTGATAAAGAAAAGTAGTATATATTGGACTAACTTTCCAATTCTCAACAAGATGGATTGACACAGTGGCTGCAACGATGGGCTCAGGTATAGAAAGGATCATGAGGCTGGCACAGGACCGGGCAGTGTTTCATTCTGTTGTACATAAGGTTGCCATGAGTTGGAGATGACTCAATGGCACCTGACAACAACTCTCTCACAGATAGCTATGATAAAATCTGGATCAAAACACAAAACAAACTGAACAAAATCCAACTTTTTGAGAGTACTCAAGGGCCACCAAAAACAGGCACAAACTGAAGGGGAACTGACCCTTAAAAGATGGAAATTTCATTAGGTGAGATCTGTATATTCACCTAAGTGTTCTCCTCAGTCTACAAGACACAAAGTGATGAGAACCTAAGCATAAAGCTCAAGTCTTACTGGTGTGAGGCTTAGGAGGATATAGTTTGGTTATAAAAGCATGTGCAAAATGAAGGAAGAAATCCTACAAATAAGGGAGCCTCAGAGAGGAAGCTCCAAAATCTACACATATGATTCAATACCAACCTTTGGTTGAACCCTGAACTGTCCAGATAGGAAGACTGCAAGGAGATATTGAGAGCCACTGAGCCACTGAGATTCTCTTCTGCACTCCCATGTCTTGCTGGATACATCAAAAATGCAAAGCTCTTGACTGCTCTTTCAACAAGGCCATTTCTCAAGGTTCTTTATTCAGCTGGTAATCTTGAGAAAAGAAGTAATAACTGCCATCAACTCCCCACCCCACAAAATGCAAGCTTGCCTACTGCCTACTAAAAGCAATGTATTTCTCAATCTCAGTATTTCTCAGCTGCGTGCATAATTTCCATGGGATTTAGGGATAAGGGAACCAATGCAAACATGCTAATGCTACTTCTTGTGCCATGAGTAACAAAGTCTTTTATCACTGACTTGGAGTCTAGTGTCTTCTGTTAGCATCCATAAAACTATGGAACCCTAACGTGATAGCTTGTAAGTGGAGTAAAATCTCAGATCCTCCCCAGTTCTTGACAGGAGCTTGGTGGAAAACAATTGGAGGCTAAAAGAAATGAGTAGTGATGTCAACCACCGCCCAATGCAGAGGAGGAAGACTAGTGTGTAAGTCCAAGCACACTAACTGCTTACTAGAACAAAAACCTACACACATGAATGAAGATAAAAATATGTGATATTTCTAGATTATTATTTACATTATCCAGTATGTAACAAAAACACACTAAACATGTGAAGAAAAAATCTTACTCATAGTGAAGACAAAAAGAAGTCAATGTAAACAAATGCCAGGATGATGCAGATACTGGAATTAGCAGACAAGAACTATAAGTCAGCTATTATAATTATGTCCAATGGCTTACAGGAAAATATGGTCAAAATGAATGCACAGATAGGAAATATGAATAAAAAGAAATTCTAAAAAATAAAAGTATAATACATAAGATGAAAAATTCACTGAATGAACTTAAAAAGACTGAGGTGGCCAAAGAAAAAGGTCAATGAACTTGACATAGATCATTAGAAATTATCCAATCTGAAGAATTCAGGGGAAAAAACATGAAAAATCTCAATGAATTATAGAATATTATGAAGCAGCCTTATCAAGCAGCCTAACATATGTAGTTGTAGTGGGAATGAGACACAGAATTGGGGGGGTATATATAAATATTTATTAGTATCTACCTATCTAGATATATATGCCACCTCTTGTCTGTCACTTTGTCATACTGTGATGGCTTGTGTGTTCCTATGAGGCTGAAGGCTGTGCCACCAGTATTTCAAATACCAGCAGGGTCACCCATGGTGGACAGGTTTCAGAAGAAATTCCAGACTAAGACAGACTCAGAAGAAGGAAGAGGCCATCCACTTCTCAAAGAACTGGCCAGTGAAAACCTTATGAATAGCAGTGAAACACTGTATAATATATTATCAGTAAACTTTATGAATAGACTTGAAACTGTCTGAAATAGTGCTGGAAGATGAGCCCCTCAGGTCAGAAGGCACTCAAAATATGACCGAGGAAGAGCTGCCTCCCCAAAGTAGAGTCGACCTTAATGATGCAGATGGAGTAAAGCTTCCAGGACCTCAATCTACTGATGTGGCATGACTCAAAACAGGAAGAAACAGCTGTAAACATCCATTAATAACTGGAATATGGAAGGCAAAAAGTATTTAGGAAATAGTTAGGAGATACTTAGCATTTAAGTATCTAGGAAAATTGGAAGTTGTCAAAAATGAAATGGAACACATAAAAATTGATATCCTAGGCATTAGCAAGCTGAAATGGACTGGTTTTGGCCATTCTGAATCAGACAACCATAGAATCTACTCTGCTGGGAATGATAAATTAAAGAGGAATGGCATGGCATTCACTATCACAAAAAATGTTTCAAGATCTATCCTGAAGTACAATGCTGTCAGTGACAGAATAATATCCATATGCCTACAAGGAAAACCAGTTAATACTACTATTATTCAAATTTATGCACCAACCACCAAAGCCAAAGACAAAGAAACTAAAGATTTTTACCAATTTCTACAGTCTGAAATTGACGAAACATGCAATCAAGATATATTATTACTAGTGATTGGAACAAAGAAGTTGGAAACAAAGAAGAAAAACTGGAAAATACGGTGTGGTAGTTGGAGCTGTGTGTCAACTTGGCTGGATCACAATTCTGTGTGGTTTAAGCAGTTGTTGTGATGTGGTTATTTCCATGATGCAGTCAGATAAATATGTTCTGAGCAGCCAATCCATTGAAAGGGAGTTTCCCTAGAGGTGTGGCCTGCTTCCAGTGTATTTATGGACATCCTGGGAAAACAGACACTCTTCGGTGGACTGGGATTCTGTTGTGCTGGCTACAACTGTCTGTGAGTGAACAATCCACCATTTCACCTGGAGATCTTGGATTCGTCATTTGTTGGAGTCAACAGTCAGTATACTGTCTGCCAACCCTCAGCTCCTCAGCCCCTGCAGCTGTGAGAGTTGGGAAAAGCCTCCAGCTTGATGTTTGATCCAAGAACTTTGGACTTGCCAGCTTCTATAAGTGTGTGAGCTATTTTCCTAAGATAAATTTCTCTTTCTCTCTCTCTCTAAGCTTTATTGGTTTTGTTTCTCCAGAGAACCCAGTGTAACACATACAGCTTTGGTGATAGAAGTGATGCTGGAGACTGCATGACACAACTTTGCAAGACTAATGACTCACTCATTGCAAATACCTTTTTTTAAAACAACATAAATGGTGGCTATACACACGGACCTTGCCAGATGGAATACACAGGAACCAGATCTACTATATCTGTGCAAAAAGGCAATGTTTCAGCCAAAACAAGGCCAGGAGGTGACCGTGGAACAGACCATCAATTGCTCATATGCAACTTCAAGCTGAAGCTGAAGACAATTAAAATAAGTCCACGAGAACTGAAATATGACCTTGACTATTTCCCTCCTGAATTTAGAGACCATCCGAAGAACAGACTTGATGCACTGAACAATAAAAACCAGACGAGTTGTGGGATGACATCAAGAAAAATATACATGAAGAAAGCAAAAAAAACGAAAGGAAGAAAAGACAAAAATGGGTGTCAGAGGAGACTCTTAAAGTTGCTCCTCAACAGAGAGCAGCTAAAGCAAATGGAAGAAATGACAAGATAAAAGAGGTAAACCGAAGATTTCAAAGAGCAGCTCTAGAAGACAAAGTTAATTATTATAATGAAATGTGCCAAGACCTGGAGTTAGAAAACCAAAAGGGAAGAACACGCATGGCATTTCTAAAGCTGAAAGAACTGAAGAAAATTCAAGCCTCAAGTTGCAACACTGAAAGATTCTATGGGCAAAATATTGAATAATGCAGGAAACATCAAAAGAACATGGAAGGAATACAGAGTTGCTGTTCAAAAAAAATTGGTCAATGTTCATCTACTGAAAGAGCTGACACATGATCAAGAACCAACAGTACTTAAGGGACAAGTTGAAGCTGCACTGCAGGAATTGGCAAAAAACAAGGCTCCACTGGGAGGAGGTAACTATGGGGAGGAAGTGGGAGGGGAGCTGCTGCATTGTAAATTTTGGTCAATG
>NW_006921661.1:2017011-2021839 GCF_000298275.1 Orycteropus afer afer | reverse complement strand
AAAAAAAAAAAAAAAAACAAGGCTCTAGGAATTGACAGAATTTCCAATGAGATGTTTCAACAAATGGATGTAGCATGGGAGGCACTTACTCATCTATGCCAAGAAATCTGAAAGACAGCCACCTGGCCAATTGATTGGAAGAGATCCATATTTGTGCCAATTCCAAAGAAAGGTGATCACACAGAATGTGGAAATTATTGAACAATATCATCAATATCACACACAAGTAAAATTATGCTGAAGAAAATTCAAAAATGGTTGTAGCAGTATATTGATAGGAAACTCCCAGAAACGCAAGCTAGATTCAGAAGAGGACACAGAACAAGGGATATCATTGCTGATGTCAGATGGCTCTTGGCTGAAAGCAAAGAATACCAGAAAAATGTTCACTTATGTTTTACTGAACACAAAAGCATCTGACTGTGTGGATCATAACAAATTATGGATAACATTGAGAAGAACTGGAATTCTAGAATACTTAATTATACTCATGAGGAACCTGTACATGGACCAGGTGGCTGCTCTTTAAACAGAACAAGAGGATATACTGCATGGTTTAAAATTAGGAAGGGAGTGTGCCAAGGTTGTATCTTCTCACCATATTTATTTCATCTGTACGCTGAAAAAATAATATGAGAAGTTGGACTATATGAAGAAGAACATGGCATCAGGATTGGAGGAAGACTCACTAACATCCTGTGATATGCAAATAACACAATTTTGCTTGTTGACAGTGAAGATGATTTGAAGCCCTTACTGATGAAGATTAAAGATTACAATCTTCAGTATGGATTACACCTGAACATAAAGAAAATGAAAATCCTCACAACTGGACCAATAAGCAGCAACACAATAAATGGAGAAAAGATTGAAGTTGTCAAAGATTGTGTATTACTTGGTTCCACCATCAACACCAATGGAAGCAGCAGTCAAGCAATCAGATGACGCTCCCCCTCCCCCCAAAAAACACCTCACTGCCATCGAGTTGGATCCAAATTACAGCAACCTCTCCTTGGATTTCTGAGGTGGTACACTATGGAAGCAGACTGTCCAACCTTCACTGGGGAAATCTGCTACAAAAGACCTGTTTAAAGTGCTGAAGAGCAAAGATGTCTCTTTGATGACTAAGGTATGCCTAACCTAAGCCATGGTATTTTCAATCGCCTCATATGCATTCAAAAACTGGACAACGAATAAGGAAGACTGAAGATGAGTATGCTTTTGAGTTGTGGTATTGGTGAAGAACAACGAAAGTGCATTGGACTACCAGCATGCTCCCTGGAAGCAAGAATGGCCAGACTTTGTCTAACCTACTTTGGTCATATTATCAGATGGGACCACTTTCTGGAGAAGAACATCATGGTTGGTAATGGGGAAGGTCATCAAGAAAGGTGAAGGAACTCAGTAAGATGGAATGATGCAGTGGCTGCAATGATGCGCTCAGGTATAGGAAAGATTGTGAGCATGGTGGAAGACTGGTCAGTGTTTTGTTCTGTTGTACACAGCGTTGTTATGAGTTAGTGCTGACTTGATGGCACCTAACATATATAACATATATATATCAATATCTATCAATCTTTATCTATCTACTTATCTACCTACCTATCTGCATGTGTGTACACACATAGACATAAATGTGGTTTTTTTTTTTTTTTAAAGGCAAAAATTTCCCAAATTTGGTGAAAAACAAATGTAGGGATGTAAGAAGCTCAGTAAATTCCAAGAAGGATAATTACAAAGAAAAACCACTCTATGCCAAACTGCTGAAAACCAAAGTTAAGTAAAACATCTTCAAAGAAGCTAGACATAATACACATAAATAATGACATGAAAATAGCCGATTTCTCAACGAAAACAACAGAAGGATGATGTCAGAGAATATGGTAAAGAACTCTAAAACTCCATGCCTTCATAGAAGCAATCATAAATAAATAAATAAATAAATAAATAAGTAGATAGATAGATAGATAGATAAATAAAACAAGTGAGAATCAACATTTCTGGTCCTCTAGAATTTAATGAAAAGCTTACAGCAACCCAGGGAATGCTTACTCAAGGAAAATTATTGAAGTTTGGTAGTTCTTCTAAATGTTGAACATATTACTATACGTTAAAAACAAAACAAAACAAAAAAACACACCCAAACCCAGTGCCACTGAGTCGATTCTGATTCAGTGGAACTGCCCTATAGTGTTTCCAAGGCTGTCAATCTTTATAGAAATTGACTGCCTTATCTTTTTCCCTGCAGAGTTGCTGGTAGGTTTGAACCACTGACTTTTGGTTAGCAGCCCAATGCTTCATCCGCAGCACACTACCAGAGCTCCTTATTTACTCTATAATCCAACAATTCCATTCCTAGGTCTATACCCAAGAGAAATGAAAACATATGTCACACAATAATTTGTATATAAATCCTCATAGCAGCATTGTTTACAATAGCCAAAAAGTAGAATCGACCCAGGTTTTCATCAACTGAAGTATGGATAAACAAAATATGGTATATACATACAATGGAATATTTAGTCATAAAAAAGAATAAAACACTGATGTACAACATGGATAAATCTAGAAAACATCAAGCTAAGTGAAAAAAAACCACATACAAAAAAGCCAAATACATGAAATGTCCACAACAGTCAAGACCACAGCAACAGAAGGCTGGCAGTTCAAACACAGCAGCACTCCTCGGAAGGAAGGTTGTTGGGCAATCTACTTCTGTAGTGATACTGCCTAGGGAACCCAGGAGGGGTTGCTAATGAGTCGGATCTGACTTGATGGCACATAACAAGAACAACAACACAGCAACAGAAAGTACACTAGTGATTTCCAGCACTGGGAGGAGTGAGGTATGGGGTAAAGAGTTTCTTCTTAGAGTGATGAAGATGTTTTAAAATTAGATGGTGGTGATGGTTGCACAATTTTGTGAATATAATAAAGACTAATATTTCATATACATGTGAAAGCTGGACAATGAATAAGGAAGACCAAAGAAGAGTTGATGCTTTTGAGTTGTGGTGTTGGCGAAGAATACTGAAAGTACCATGGACTTCCAGAAGAACTAACAAATCTGTCCTGGAAGAAGTGTAGCCGGAATGCTCCTTGGAAGCGAGAATGGCCAGACTTCGTCTCACTTACTTTGGTCATGTTGTCGGAAAGGACCCTGGAGAAGGATATCATCCTTGGTAAAGTGGAGGGTCATCAAGAAAGGGGAGGGGCCTCAACAAGATGGACTGACACAGTGGCTTGCCATGATGGGCACAGATATAGCAAGGATCGTGAGGCAGGCAAAGGACGAGGCAGTGTTTTGTTCTGTTGTACACAGGGTTGCTATGAGTCAGAACCGACTCAATGGCACCTAACAACAACAACAACAAATTGTGTCTTTTTAAAAAGCGAATTATATGGTGTGTGAATTATATCTCAGTAAAGTTGTAGTTTTCTTTAAAAAAATCATTTATTCATTGCCATACAGGTCTCTTATAAAAGCCCACCAAAACAGATTTCAACTATCAAATCAGGTCTCCCTTGTATCTTCCTTAGGCTAAACAAAACTGTCACTTTTAGGAACTCTGGTAGCGTAGTGCCTAAGGCACTTGACTGCTAACTAGAAGGCTGACAGTCCAAACCCACCAGCCACTCCTTGGAAGGAAGGTTGGGCAATCTACTTCCATAGTGATACTGCCTCAGCAACCTAAGAAGGGGTCGCTGTGAGTCGGATCAGACTTGATGGCACATAACAATAACAACAACATGCTAAACAATATCTAGTATTTTCAACCATTTCTTATAGGCAATGATGTCCAGATCCCTTATTATCCTGGCTGTTCCTAAGTTAGGATGCACAGTCACAATTTTTTCATGTAAAATCTTATAAAAGATTCCAAATATTTAGAGGTTGATAAAGGTACAGGATAGAGAAGTTAGATTGTTGGTAGCTTTTGATGATTTTGCTAAATATAATTAATTCATAATTAATAATAATAAACATGACTTAAAAGAATCAAAGGACACTGCAGAGCCAAGTACAGAAAATATACACAGAGGGTAACTAAAAGATTACATATCATAAAATACAATAATGAGGAAAAAAGTCGTAATAACTGGACTTCTATTTTACAAGAACAGAAACCAACAGAATCCAAACCAAATATAACCACCAAACTAAAACTCACTGCCATCAAGTCAATTCTGACTCACAGTGACCTACATGACATAGCAGAACTGCCCCATAGGGTTTCCAAGGCTGTACAACTTTATGATATCAGACTGCTTTACCTTTCCCCTGTGGAGCAGCTAGTGGGTTTGAACTGCCAAACTTTGGTGAGCAGCTGAATGGTTTAACCACTACCCTACCAGAGCTCTTCAATATAACAACTAAATCAAAACCAAACCCACTGCCATGGAGTCGATTCTGACTCATAGCAACCCTTTAGGACAGAGTATATCTGCCCAATAGAGTTTGTAAGGCATCTGTGGTAGTTATGTTTGTCTCCTGCAAAGCAACTGGTGTGAAATACTAACCTCCTAGTTAGCAGCCAAATGTTTTAACCACTATGCCATCAGAGCTCCTACATAACAGTCAACCCGAAAGACCAAACCTATTGTCACTGAGTCAATTTTGACATAGGTCTCTAAATGGAAAAGTTCAGAGTCTAAGCTACAGAAAAATAAATCAGTGATCCTAGTGTTACAACATATATAAGCATAAAGGGTTAAGTTTAAACAAAAAAGGTGTGTGTGTGTGGTTATTTTGCTTTTTTTTTTTTTTTAAAATTGTGATTTGGGGGAAGATTTACTGAGCAAATTCACTTTCCATAGAGCAGTTCAC
>NW_006921661.1:2013422-2015424 GCF_000298275.1 Orycteropus afer afer | reverse complement strand
GCCAGCATTTGTTATTTTCTGTCTTGTTGAACTCTGCTAGTAGTGCGGGAGCAAGATGGTACCTCATTGTTTTGATTTGCATCTCTCTAATAGCTAATGATCGTGAGCATTTTGTCATATGGTTGTTGGCCGCATGAATATCCTCCTTGGTGAAATGTCTATTTATGTCTTCTGCTGTTTTGCTTTCTAGGTGAGATAATTTTTAAGCTGAGTTTAGATGGGTCATTTATTAGGTAGTTCTGTTACTGGGGTTCCTAGGTCCCTTGAGCAAGGGTCCTGGTCCTAGCCTTCAACTGACAAAGAACTGAACAGTAGAGGTAAAATGTCAATGCAAACCAAAGTTTACTAAAGATAAAGGGAAGAGCTCATGAGGGAGAGATGGAGAAGGGCTTTTGCCTACGCTAGCCTCCAATCTCTCTCCAAACAAAGGATTTCCTAGGGTTTATAAAGGGTATTAGGCAGGAAAAAGGAATCCTCTTTACTCATAAAATGGGTGGGGACTTCTGGTAAAGAGGTGGGGTTATGAAAGTTAGGTGAGCACACAAGAAGGAGGCAAAATGGAATCCACCACAAAGGCTGTTGGAACAAAGATGGAACCCATTGCAAAGGCTGCTGGGATGCCTGACATGACTTATCTGGGATGTTGTGCATATGTGATGTCTCTGGACCCCGGTGTGAATCCTGTCAAGGGAGTCCTACTCTTGACTGTGTCTGGTGGAAGGTCACTTTGAATTTTATTGCACATGCATCTGGTGAGCAACCTAAAGGACAACTCAGGAGGTTTATCAGCATTCTGTAACTGGTCAAGCGTGTGGAGCTTTGAAATGTGGCCTCTTATCTTGCCTAATGGCCTGGATTGTTAATCACAAGCAATTGTCTGGAGCGAGCAGCAAGAGTTATGTGGTGGTCTGCACATAGGTTTAAATTCCAACAATACTGAGTCAGAGGCTGCCTGATTTAGCCACCCTGATTCCCTGTCTGTCTCATGATCTGTGTTTGATTTAGTTCTTTTTACCTTAGGCTCAGTGTTCTAAGTTGTTTTTTTCTGTTTCACTTAGTTTCTCAGGTCTTTGCTGTAGAGGGATGGCATGGTGTTTGACTAAATCACCACGTTGACCAGAAGTCTGAGGTTACCTTTTTAACATAAATAATAACATCAAAAGAAGAAATCGCTGTGGTTTAAGGTTACCATTAAGAGATTAGCATAAAAAGACCTTCATCATCATTTAAGCTGAAGTTCAGTGAGAAAAAATTTCACATATATTCAGCAAGCAATAAAGTTACTAAAGATCTCAAACTTTCATGACTATCATTCTGTGATTAACATATACTTCACTCCTGTGGGCTCAACCTTAAATTAGAAACCAAAACCAAAAAATCCTAACTCACTGCCATCGAGTCGACTGCAACTCATAGCGACCCCTCCTCAGGGTTTCTGAGGTGGTATCTCTACAGAAATAGATTGCCCAGTCTTCCTTCCGAGGAGTGGCTGGTGGGTTTGAATTGCCAGCCTTCTGGTTAGCAGTCAAACGCCTTAAACACTGTGCCACCAGAGCTCCTAAAGTAAAAAAAGTAGAGGAAAATTGAGAAAGAATGTGAATTTGTGCTTTACAAGGTCAATTTAACAATCCTTGTTTAATAGCTACTATTTACTAGGAATTATGAAGACACAGAACTAAGTGAAAAATGGTTTCAACCCAAAAGGAATTTATAACCTATGAGAAAAACATGTAAGAAAAGAATCACAAATGGCTAAACCTTAAAAACGAGATACTTTTTTCTTTAGGACAGGAAACCAATGAGTACTTTAAAAGTACAGAAAAAGGGAGAAACAAATTCTACTGGGAGAAAAATAAGGAAGCCAAGTAGGAAGTCATATTTTGTTTGGGCCTTTAGGAATGAGTATGTAAGCAAAAAGCAGGCAGTTTAGGTGCTATAGAGAAAAGCATTAGAAAAGCAAAGGTGTGTGAAAATGCACAATCTGGGAGTTCCGGCAAGATGG
>NW_006921661.1:2007365-2009372 GCF_000298275.1 Orycteropus afer afer | reverse complement strand
GAAGAATATCACATGAGCAGATGGGAAGACAGTCTCATACCCAGTTATAAATGGTAACTTAACTCAGGTTCACACATTGACATTCTCACCATAGCCACTTAACAGGATAAGAACATCCTGAATTGTAATGTTTCATTTCTTCTGAGCTCAGCATCTGAACTGATGAGATAACTCAAGGGAATGAGGTTAGGATCACTCATATTGATCTTACACCACCAAATTAATGAAATCAGTCCAAAGTCCAAGCTGATTTTTTCCTCCCAAGTGGAAATAGTTAATACTTTTCTCATTATAGTAGTAATAAATGCTCATTCTTCTAATATGAAAATGAAGACTATTTTAAAGAAGAAAATAAAAACTAGCAGAGATAGTCATTGTTCACAAGTTGAGTATTAGTGTATATTCTTCCATACTTTTTTCTATGCATGTGTACACATATTTTTTAAAACTGGACTTAGCTAATTCCTGTTTCATAATCTTTTTTTTTTTTTAAGCAACATGTTGTAAATCTTTATTATCAATTTTAATAGCTGTAAAGGAGTTCTCGGAAGGAAGATGGGGCAATCTACTTCCGTAGTGATACTGCCTCAGAAACCCAAGGAGGGGTTGCGATGAGTCAGGTCTGACTTGACAGCAAGTAACAACAACAACAAAGGAGTTCTGGTGGTGCAGTGCCTAAGGCATTTGACTGCTGACCAGAAGGCTGGCAGTTTAAACCTACCAGCCACTCTACGGAAGGAAGATGGGGGCAATACACTTCCATAAAGATTTATCACCTCAAAAGCTAATGTGGGTTGTTATGAGTTGGAATCAATTCGATGGCAGTGAGTTTTTTTCAAACAGTAATTCACTGTGTGGATGTATCATAATTAGTTTAATACTTAGTACACTGTCAGAGTGCACAGTACCCAGTTTTAATTTTTTAGTTTCTTGGTTGAGTAATTCTAATTACTTTAAAAATATTTCATGATTTTTATTCTTTCTTAGCAATTGTACTAGATTCCTAGGGCTGCCATAACACACTACCACAAATTTAGTGGTTTAGAACAACAGAAATTTATTCTGGAGTATACAAGTCTAAAATCAAGGTGTTGGCAGGGCTATGATCCCTGTAAAGACTCTGGGGAAGAATCCTTCTGTTCCTCTTCCTAGCTTCTGCTGGATCTTGGCAATACTTGGTGTTCCTTGGTGTTCTGGTTACCTAGTGTCACTCTGGCAAGAATATACCACAAGGCTCGGGACCATAGTCCCAGGGGACATCATGCTCAATTGGCATAACATACTACACAAAACACTGTTCCACCTCCTACTTTGGCAAGTAGCAACTGGGATCTTAAAAGCTTGCGAGCAGCCATCTAAATTCAACGATGGGTCTCTCCTCGTCCAGAGCAGAGAAGAATCAAGAAAACCAAAGATTCATGGAAACAATTAGTTCTAACAATTGGTACACCAAGCGATCAGTACCCTATACAGCTGAGACTAGAAGAACTAGATGGTGCCTGGCTACTACTGTCCACCACTAAGAGGGGGATCTATGTAGGAGATCCTTGATAGAGAGGGAGAACAATGTGGAACAAAACTCAAAATCATTTGGGGAAAAAAATGGAGGGGAGGGGGGAACCACATGTGATGGTCTGATGGAGCCTGGTGGAACCACTGAGACTATGGCTCCTAACTGCCCTTCAGGTCTGGAATTGAACCCACACCTGTGGCTTCTAGCCAAACAAAAGACAAGCATATGAGCTGAACATTTACCTGAGGTAGATATATTCCTTGGAGAGAACAATCACAGGAGAAAGAAGGGCTGTTTATGGATAGGGAGACAGCTCAGGGGGCAAGAGTGCATGGAGGGGTAGACACAGGGAAGAGGTAACTATGGGGAGGAAGGGGGAGAAGAGCTGTTGCATTGGGATAAATTGTAGTCAATGTCATGAGACAATGTGTGTGTGAACTGCTGTATGGAAGGTGTATTTGCTCTGTAAACTTTCACCCAAATCACAATTAAAA
>NW_006921661.1:2003873-2006915 GCF_000298275.1 Orycteropus afer afer | reverse complement strand
AGATGCCACCACGGAGTTGCTTACCAGTCTCATCATGGGGAATACTACATCTAGCTGCCCAGCCACTCAACCAGGCCCAGCCAAGTTGACACACAAACTTAACCACCACACGTGGCTTGTAGCTCGTCATTCCAATCTCTGCTTGTCTTTAGATCGCCTTGTTCCCTCTGTGTGATTCTCCTCTTTGTATCTGTATCCAAACCTCTCTCTCATTTGTTCTAAAGACACCATTATGATTTAAGGCCCGTCCTAATCCAGTATGACCTCATCTTCACTTGATTTAATTTCCAAAGACTATTCCCAAATAAAGTAACGTTCACAGCGACTGTGGTTTGAGCCGGAACATATCTTTATTGGGGAAACAATTCAATCTACTATGGAGGTTTCAAAAAAACAGAATAAAATACCTTTCTTTTTTTCCATAGAAGAAAACTTACCTAATCCTTTCATGAATCTGAGATTCTTATTTTTCCTGTACTTTGAAATATTTTCCTATATTATCACCCTTTAGTCGATTCTGACTCATAACAACCCTCATTAGGTTTCCAAGGGTGTAAATCTTTTATGGAAACAAACTGCCCCATCTTTCTTCCACAGAAATGCCTTAACCACTATACCACCAGAGCTCCTTTTTAATTACCCTGTTGTTGTTGTGTGCCATCAAAGTCGGACCCGACTCATAGCGACCCCTCCTTGGGTTTCTGAGGTGATATCACTATGGAAGTAGACTGTCCAACCTTCCTTCTGAGGAGTGGCTGGTGGGTTTGATCCACCAGCCTTCTGGTTAGCAGTCAAGTGCCTTAGGCACTACGCTACCAGAGCTCCTAGGAATCATTTTATTATAAATTATCAATTATTCCTAAATTACGTTTAAAGAGAGTAAAATACTAAGAAAATAGAAGAATGATGGATGACTAAAAGAAGTTGCAATAGTGAGATACACCATCACCATTATATAATTTCTCAATTTTTCAATTTTACTACTTAAAGTACCATATTAACTTTGAAGAAGATATAAAAGAAGCCTAGAACACCATCTTTGTCTTTTCTGTAGTTTCCCTCAGGGCACAATTGATAATTCATAATCTTTTATTTTTCACTCATAATGACAAAGAGAAAAGTGATAGGGGAAGATGTCTCATAATTATTAGGCAAATGAAAAAATGAATGCGATGAGACAGACAGTAACACTCTTGTCTCTAATGGTTATAGTGAAGTTGTATTAATTAAAATCTTAGGCTATGAGCCTTCAAATGATGCTACCCTAGATGAATTTTCTCAAACTTAAGAACTGACATGTGAATTTTATATAGAACATTTTATTACATTTTAGGTGAAAGCTTACACAGCAAATCTGTTTCCCATTAAACCGTTTATATAGATTGTTCCCTGACATTGGCTGTTTCCCTGCAATGTGTCAGCACTCTCCCAATTTCCACCCTGCCTTCCTCATTTCCATCCCTCCAGTTTCCCTGCCCCTCCTTGCCTTCTCTTCTTTGTTTTTGGGCAAATGTTGCCTGTTCGGTCTTATATGGTTGATTGTTCTAAGGAGCACTTCCCTCACAGGTGTTACTATTTAATAAGCCAATCTGTATTTGGTGAAAGGTCACCTCAGGGACAGGCTTCAGTTCCAGGTTAAAAGGGTGATAGTACCAGGGGTTTCTTCAGTCTCTATCAGCCTATTAAGTCTGGTATTTCATAAGAATTTGAGTTGTGTTCTACATGTATCTCCCATTCTATCCAGAAACTTCTATTATGTCCCTGGTCAGAGTGGTTGATGGTAGTAGCTGGAGACCATCACAGGTCAGATGGCAAGCTGCTGACTCACAGGGTGTGGGGACTGACAAATCCAAGATCGGTAGGTTAAGACGGCAGATCACTGGCTTAGGTCCAAAGAACCAGAGATTAGATGATGACAAGCCAGATACAGGATCCAGATCAAGCAAAAAGCTAGAGAGCTTCACCAGAACATCCATATATATATATATCAGAAGCAGGCCACAGCTCTGAGGAAATTTCCTTTCAACTGATTGGCTGCTTATCGCAGATCTAATCATGGAGGTGATTATATTTAATCAGTCTCATTATGGGGGTAACTATATCATAACTTCCACACCATTAAGAATCATGGTCCAACCAAGATGACACACAACCTTAATGATCACAAGGAGGTTGTGGTTCACGTGGGCCATTAATCCTGTAAACTACATGCTTCCTTAAGCTTTTGGTTTCCTTCACTTTTCTTTCCTCCAGAGGGGAAGAGACCAATAGTTGTATCTTAGATGGATGCTCACAAGCTTTTAAGATCCCAGGTGCTACTAATCAGAATAGGATGTAGCACATTATCCTTATGAACTATATTACACCAATTAATCTACATGCCCCTCCAAGACTATGGTCCAGAACTCAATCCCACAGGGTATTTTGATATGTCTAAGAATTTTCCGTAACTGTGCCTCCCTATGTGCTCTATTATATACACACACACATATACACACACACACGGGAGCTCTGGTGGCACAGTACCTAAGGCATTTGACTGCCAGCAAACCCACCAGCCACTCCACGGAAGGAAAGCTGGGCAATTTACTTCTGTAGGGATACCACCTTCGAAACCCAAGAAGGGGTTGAGCTGGATCTGACTTGATGGGAGTGAGTTTGATTTTTTTGACTTGGATCTCGCTATGAGCCAGATCTGACCTGACAGGATTGAGTTTGATTTTTTTTTCACACACACATGTATGTGAATATACATGCAGTATACGGAAATGTGTAAATACAAATGCTCACAACTACACTTACGTATGCACACCCATTGCGGTGCAGTGAAATACTTGGTATGGCTTTTCTAGCCTACTATTTTTAACTCCCACCAGAATACTGGGTGTTGTCGTTAGGTGCCATCAAGTCGTTTCTGACTCACAGCAACCCCAGGCACAGCAGAACAAAACACTGCCTGATCCCGCGCCAGCTCCACAATCCCTGCTATACTTGAGTCCATCATCGCAGCCACCGTGTCAATCCATCTCATTGAAGGCCTCC
>NW_006921661.1:1995098-2001028 GCF_000298275.1 Orycteropus afer afer | reverse complement strand
GGCTGACTGCTCCTCTGTCCGGGTCCCTGGCATTTAATCCAGAATTAAAAGCCAGGGAATACTGGGTGAGACCATGCAAATAAGGT
Organism: Orycteropus afer afer; assembly: GCF_000298275.1. Classification (NCBI taxonomy): domain Eukaryota; kingdom Metazoa; phylum Chordata; class Mammalia; order Tubulidentata; family Orycteropodidae; genus Orycteropus; species Orycteropus afer. The sequence goes on along the minus strand of NW_006921661.1, from coordinate 2,000,942 downwards.
GTGCAGAACTCTGATGTTGGACTTGTTTAGTTTTGTCACTCTCCCAGGCTTAAAATGAGTCTTCCTAGAGGCAGAAAAGGGATCTCACTGCCATCAAGAGAGAACAGCTGGAGGTAAAGTGAAGCACGTCCTTGGCCCTGAGATCCCTGTGCTGGACCTCTTTGGCTGAGAGATGCCCCAGTGAAGAGACTCCCCTGTGAAGAGCCACCCTGGGGGAGTGATGGTGGCAGTGGAACCAAGAGGCATGAGACAAAAGCAGCAGGCTTACCTGGCCTACAGAGGCCAGAGGCCAGGACAAGGGGCCAAGGGCCAGAGAGGAGTGTCTGAGGGCACAGCAGATGGGAGACTGTCCTGATCAAAGAGTTGTATCCTGAGTGTGTCCTGAACCTGAACTGTAGCCTGTTACTTCCCTAATAAACCCCATAATCATGAGTACTGTCTGTGAGTTCTATGTGGCCACTGCAATGAATTATTGAACCCAGCAGAGTAGTAGAGAGTACCATGGGAGGGACGGCTGGTGTCAAAGTTGGTAAAAAGGCTGAAGGGTGGTGGCACATCTGGTCTCATAGGAATAAGCCTTGGGCTGCTGATGGTGATTCTGTCTTTCTCTTGTGAAGTTAGAGGAGTTCAGAAGATGCCGCCTCCATGTTCCTTTTGCACCTATATATTCCATGCAGTCTCCCCTACCTATAAAGCATATATACTTACCCATGTAACAATTTGGTTGCTATTACTGCTGTTGCAGAACTGTATATTTTACAGAATTCACCGTAGTTTTCCTTTACTCTTGTGTACCTCTCAATGTCTTCATTTATCTTGGCCACGTTGTGCTGACTCCCTCTGTATTATGAACTACCTTTTCCTTCACCAGAATTAATACACATCTACTCCTATCAAGCATATGATTCTCCCTCCCTCTTCCTCTCATCCATGGTAACCATAGGAAAAAAAAATGCTGCTTTCTGTGTGTAAACCTATCATTGCCTTTTAAATAAAAGGAGTATCATACATATTTGTCCTTTTGTGATTTATTTGTTTCACTCAGCTGCATGTCCTTCAGATCCATCTATGTTTATGTTTCATGGCCTCATCATTATTCTTTATCATTGGGTAGTATTCCAGTGTATGTAGACACATTATATGTATGTATATATCACATTGTTTATCAATTCATCTGTTATTGGACATATAGGTTGTTTTCATTTTTTGCTATTGTGAGTAATGCTGCAATGAATATGGCTGTGCATATGTCTATTCCTGTCACTGCTCTTATTTCTCTAAGATGTATTCCAAGGAGTGGGATTGGTGGAACACACAATATTTTTATTTCTAGCTTTTTGAGGAAGTGCCATACCATTTTCAATAGGGGTCGTACTATTTCACAATTTGACCAGCACTGTATAAAAGTTCTAAACTCCTCACAACCTCACTAGTATTTGATGTTTTCTGTTTTTTTGATCAGTGTCATTTTTGTAGAGGTGAGATGGTATCTCACTCTTTTTTTGACTGCCATCTCTCTGATAGGTAATGATCACAAGCATGTCTTCATTTGTTTGTTAGTTGCCTGAATGTCTTCTTTGGTGAACTGTCTATTCATGTCCTTGGTCTATTTTCTGACTGGACTATTTGCCATTTTGTTGTTGAAGTATGGAAGTTTTCTATATACTTTGCAAATTAGACTCTTGTTGGATATGTCATTGCCAATAAATGTTCCCAGTCTGTATGTTCTCTTTTTACTCTTTTGGTAAAGTCTTTTGATTAGCATTAGCATTTAATTTTTAGGAGGTCCTAGTTGTCCAGTTTATTTTCTGTTGTTTGTGCATTTTAGTTATGTTTGATAATATATTTACGCTATAAATTAGGATACCTAGCTCTGTCCCTATGTTATCTTGCAAGAACTTTATAGTTTTTGGTTTAACATTTAGGTCTTTGATTCATTTTGAGTTAGTCTGTGTATGGTGTAAAGTACAGATTCTATTTCACTTTTATGCAAATGGATATCCAGTTTTTCCAAACATAATTTGTTAAAGAGATGTCTTCTCCACTGAATGGACCTTGATCTTTTATCAAAGATCAGCTGTCCAAAGCTGGATGAATTTAGTTCTGGGTTTTCAATTCTGTTCCATTGGTTACTGTGTCTGTCATTGTACCAGTACTAGGATGTTTTAACTACCACGGCAATACAGTAAGTTCTGATATCAGGAAGTGTGAGGACTCCTACTTTGTTCTTTTTCAATAACACTTTGCCTATCCAGGGCCTCTTTTCTTTCCATACGAAGTTGGAGATTAGTTTTCTCATTTTGCCAAAGAATGTTGTTGGGATTTGGATTGGACTGCATACAAATCACTTTGCATCATATTAACATTTTCAAGATGTTAAGTCTTAAAATCCATGAGCCTTGTATGTTTTTCCTCTTATGTAAGTTTCTTTTAGTAGTGCTTAGCAGTTTTTCTTGCATAAGCCTTTATATGTCAGTGGTTGGATTTATTCCTAGGTAGTTTATCCTTTTACAGGCTATGTAAATGGTATTATTTTCTTGATTTCCTTTGTGCAGTTCTCTGTGTTAGTGTAGAGGAATCCAAGTGATTTTTATACAAGTTGATCTTGTACCCTGTCACTATTTGAATCTTTCTATTAGTTCCAGTAATCTTATTGTGGAATCTCTACGGTTTTCTACATATAGGATCACATTATCTGCAAATAGGGATAATTTTACTTATTCCTTACCAGTTTGGATGGCCTTATTTCCCTTTCTTGACTACTGCTCTGGCTAGGGCTTCCAGTACAATACTGAATAAGAGTGGTGACAATGGGCACCCCTGTTTCATGTCTAGTCTCAAGGAGAATTTTCATTCTTTCTACTCAGAATTATGTTGGTTGTTTGTTTTGTATATATGTGCTTAATTATGTTGAAAAAATTCCCTTTTACTCCTATTTTGCTGAGAGTTTTTATCAGGAAAGGGTATTGGATTTTATCAAATGCCTTTTCTGTATCAATTGAGATGAGCATATGATTCCTTTCATTTTTTTATTTTTGTGGTGAATCATGTTGATTTTCTAATGTTGAACCACCATTGCATCCCTGGTATGAATCTTATCTGATCATGATACACTATTTTTTTTTTTTTTTTTTGATACGATGCTGAATTCTGTTGGCTAGAATTTTGTTTGGAATTTTTATGTCTCTATTCATGAGCCATATTGTTGTTGTTTGCCGTCGAGTTGGGCCCGACTCAGAGCGACCCCTCCTTGGGTTTCCGAGGCAGTATCACTACAGAAGTAGGTTTGCCTAATCTTCCTTCCGAGGAATGGCTGGTGGGTTTGAACCGCCTGCCTTCTGGTTAGCAGTCAAGTGCCTTAGGCACTATGCTACCAGCTCCTATAGTAGTATGTAATTTTCTTTTTTGTAGTATCTTTGCCTGGCTTTGGTATCAAGAGTGTGCTGGCTTCATCGAATAAATTAGGAAGTATTCTTTCCTTTTCCACGTTCTGAAGTAGTCTGAGTAGAATTGGTGTCAATGGTTCTCTTAATGCTTGGTAGGACTCTCCAAGGAAGCCACCTGGACCAGAGCTTTTTTTCTGTTAGAAGTTTTTTTTTTTTTCTTTTTTAAATGACCACTTCAATTTCTTCTTTTGTTATGGGTCTGTTCATATTTTCTATGTTGGTCTGTAGGTAGCAGTTGTTTCTAGAATCTGTCCATTTGTTCTAGGGGTTTGCAAATTTGTTAGAGTACAATTTTTCATAATATCCCATTATGATTCTTTTTAGTTGTACACTACCTCATTCCTTATTTTAGTTATTTGCCTCCTCTCCTGTTTTTTCCTTTGTTGATATGGCCAGTGGTTTGTCAATGTTATCAATCCTCTCAAAGAACAAATTTCTAGTCTTGCTGATTATTTCTATTGCTTTTCTGTTTTCTATTTCTTTGATTTCTGCTCTAATCTTAATTATTTCCTGTCTTTGGTGACTGTGGACTTCTCTTGCACTCCTTTTCTATTTGAGTAGCAGAGTGAAGCTGTTGATTTTGGCTTTCTTTTTTATGTATGCATTTATTGCTATAAATATTCCTCTGAGCACTGTTTTTGTTGTGTTCAAAAGATCTTGCTGCATTTCTATTCTCATTTGATTTTAAGAATTTTTAAATTTCATTTTAAATTTCCAGTAGCTGTTAAGAAAGGTGTTATTCAGTTTCCAGTATTTAATGTTTCTCTATTCTTCCTGTTACTGATTTCTAGTTTTATAGCGTAATGATCAGAGAAGATGTTTTGTATTATTTCAATGTTTTTTAACTTACAGAGGCTGACTTTGTGACTTAAAATAGGGTCTGTTCTAGAGAATGATCCATGTACATTGCAGAGGAATGTATATTCTGCTGAGTTGGGTGGTGTGTTCTGCATATGTCTGTGAGGTCAAGTTGGTTGACTGTGCTATTTAGATGTTCGATATGTTTGTTCAGTTTCTTTCTAGTTGTTCTGTTCACCATCAAAAGTGGTATGTTAAAGTCTCCTACTATTATTGTAGAACTGTCTATTTCTATTTTCAATTCTGTTAGAGTTTATCTTGGAGTTCTGTCATAAGCTGTGTAAATATTTATTACGGTTACATCTCTTGGTTGATTGACCTTTTAATCATTATATAATGCCCTTCTTTGTCTCTTATAATGGATTTTGACTTAAAATCTATTGTATCAGAAATTATTACTGTCACTCCCGCTGTTTTGGTTATTCTTTAGTTGATATATTTTTTTTTACATCTTTAGATTTTTAACCTATTCATATCTTTGTGTCTAAGGTCTATATCTTGTAGGCAGCATATTTAAATCCATTCTGCCACTCTCTTATCTCTTGACTGGTGGATTTAAACTATTTACATTCAGTGTGATTATAGATAGGTATGAAGTTATGCTGCCATTTTTTGTTAAGTTTTTTGTTTGTTGTGATAGCAATTTTTGTTCAGCTTAATTTTCTGTGAATTCTTTTTATCAATTTTCTTCTTGAATCCTTCATTATTGCTCACTTTGTGCTTATAGTCTTTTTGATTTTCTCCTGTATTTTGGTGAGTGTGGTAGTCAAATTTGTGTGTCAACTTGGCTGGGCCTGGTTGAGTGGCTGAGTAGCTAGTTATTCTCCATGATGAGACTGGCAATCAACTCTATGCTGGGATCTAGCACAAGCAGCTGAGTAGCTGCTTTTGGGACGTGGCCTGCTTCCTGTATATAAGGAGAAGTCTTGGGGATAGTATCTAGCATATGGCACGCTTGGACCCTGCATGGAGCCGTGTTGTTCAGCAGCCTGCTATGCTCTGCTGATCTTGGGACTTACACTGAACTTAAATTAATGGCCTGCCGTGTGGTTTGGTAACTTTGGGACTGTGCCTTTTGACTTGTCAACCTTGGGCTTCCCAGCTTCAGCAGCCAGCATCTGTCTGAGTGAAGAAACACCTCTAGCTCCAGTGGTCCAGGAGCAGAAGGCAGAGCTGGACCCCAAGGTTGAGGGGCTTTCACCCAGTCCCTAGATCCTGGCACTTTGAACTTGGACTTAAAGCCTCAAAACTGTAAGAGAAGAAACTCCTGTTTGTTAAGGCCATCCCATTTGTGATATATTCTTGTCAGAGCAGCACTAGGTAACCAGAAGAGTGAGTAGATTTATCAATTTTTTGTGTGATTCCTCTGAAATTTACCCTTAAATTTCTAAGTTTACAACATTCTGTTATATCTTGATATCGCCTTGACTTCCTCTCCATATGAAAGTTCTGTAAGTACCACCCTTTTTGTACTGAAAGGAGGTCTGGTGGTACAGTGCCTAAGGCATCTGACTGCTAACCAGAAGGCTCGCAGTTCAAA
>NW_006921661.1:1967643-1994998 GCF_000298275.1 Orycteropus afer afer | reverse complement strand
TAAGGCATCTGACTGCTAACCAGAAGGCTCGCAGTTCAAATCCACAAGCCACTCTGTGGAAGGAAGACTGGGCAATCTACTTCCATAAAGATTTATCACTTCAGAAACCCAGTGGGGGTTGTTATGAATCGGAATCAACTTGATGGCAGTGGGACTGCCTTTTTTGTATTGAAGTTGTTTAGAGTTTGACATATCTGGTCCCCTGTTTTCAGTTTTGAGGCTTTATTTTACTTTTGAGAACTCTTTATTCTGGGTTGGTTTGTGAGTTACGCTGATGTATGCCTTAATTTCAGGTTGTTTTCTGATGCTGTTGGTTGTCTATCCAAAGGACTTCCTTTTATATTTCATGTAAGGTTGGTCTAGTTTTTATAAATTCCCTTAATTCCTGTTTATCTAGTAATGTCCTAGTTTTGCCTTTATATTTGAAAGATAATTTGGCAGGTTATATGATTCTTGGTTGGCAATTCTTTTCTATCAGGGTTTTATATATGTCATCCCATTGTCTTCTTCCCCACATGGTTTCCACCAAGACATCAGTGCTTAGTTTCATTAGTTCCCATTGGTAGGTGATATTTCCTTTTTCATGAGCTGTTTTCAGAATTCTTTGTCTTAGATTTTGGAAAGTTCAATTATGATATGTCTTAGTGACTTTTTTTGGGAGCATATCCTGTAGAGCTTCTTGGATGGAAACCTCATCTTCCATGATATTTGGGAAGTTTTGTATTAATAAATCTTCAAAAATTCTTTATATATTCCCCCCTCCTCTTCTAGAAAGTCAATTACACACTTTCTTCTTGATAGTGCCCCACATACCTCTTACGCTTTGTTTTTAATCATTCTTTTTCCTGATTGTTCCTGAAACAGATAAATATAAAAGGATTTCTCCTCTATTTTACTGATTATTTCCTCCATTGATTCAATTCTAGTCCTATGCCCTGCCACTGAGTTATTTATTTCTGGTATTTTATTGTTAATCTTCTGGATTTCTAGTTGTTGCTTATGTATGGTTTCTAGTAGTCTATTTAGTCATTTTGTTCTTGCATTGCTATCCTGAACTGTTCTAGGGTTTTCTCTGTGTTTTCTTTGATGTCTTTGAGGATCTTAAACATAAATCTTTTGAATTCCTTATCATGTTTTTGTGCCACCATTTCTTCCTCAGGAAGATTTTCTGCCTCTTTATTTTGCTCACTTATGTAAGCCATCTTATCCTGTTTTTTCATATGATTTGTTATTGTCTGCTGTCTCTGAGGCATTAAGGTGATAATTAATTAATTAATTTCTTTGTGGACTCTATGAATGTTTGTTTTGTGATTTTTGTTTTGTCTTGATGTACTTGGCGTTTTGTTTCTTCTCTTTCTTCCTCTGTATTATTTTAATTTTTCTTTTGTGGTTCTGGTCTATGTGCGACTTTGGTAGTATGAGTTAGTTGGACGTGATTTCCTCTCACTAGTGGTTATGTCGTGGGTTTCATCCATGTGTTAGTCCTCTGTGGTTAGGCTCATATGTCTTCTCTTACTGGATTGAGTGGAGGTGTGGGAGCAGGTTCCTTCTCTCACACTGGGAGACAACTGTTGGGTGATCAGCATCCCTCTATAACCTTTGTGGGACTATGGTATCCTTCTGGGTTGGTGTAGGCAGTTAGAGCATTCTATGGCAATCAAGGCAGGATGTCTCTGTCTCCGCTGAGGGAGTGTTATCCAAGTGAATGGGGGAGGCATGCATGAACTGTAATCTCAGTAGGTGGTGGAGTATCCAGGGGTTTCAGTGCAAGTACAAACAGACTGCAGGAATTGTTTGGGTGTGGGATATGTGACACTGTAGCCAGGTGGATGTTGGATGAGGGCACTAGGAACTCCTGCTCTTCATTTGGCAGAGGTGCAGAGGCACCTGTCAGGATGTGACTGGTATTGCTGGAGAGATAATATGTCTGTCTGGTCACAGGGGCATAGGTGCAGGAAGATTCTTGCTGGTCACTAGGTTGAACACTGTGTCCTCACTACCACTTGCCAAGTGGTTGGGACCTGCATCTCGGGCATGGCCAGGCTTCTGCCCTTCAGCATAAGCCATCTGGTCCTCAGGGAGGAACAGGCCATGGCCAGCCTTGCCTGCATCAGGTAGGACTTCCTGTGTCTCAGGGAGGGGATGGCGGGTAAGGCCAGACTTGTAATTGCAACTGTGACCAGCCTGCACCTCTGGAGGGGTGGGGTTGGGCTTGTGCATGTAAGTCACCTGCACCTCAGAGAGGGATTGTGGGTATGGTTAGGCTTGCACATCATCTCAGGCCTCCTATGCCTCAGGAAGGGGGTGGTGGTGACGACTAGGCTTGGACACCTTGGTTCCATCCACTTATGCCTCAGGACACACGCAAACGCAGATGGCAGGCAAGCTGATTGCTTGCAGAGTCATTTCTTGGGGAGGACTCTAGTTGTTACTCTGTGGGTTGACTTTCCATGGGTTGGCTCCTGTATAAATGGCTGCATGCCTCCACCAAGCAGTCCCTGCATTCAGCAGAGGGGCTGCAGCTCTCACTTGCCCCTCTGTTCTCCTTTACTCTCAACAATTTTTTTCTTCTTCTTTCTCTATAGCTCAGATGATTCAGTCTGTTTCACTTGTTCTAGAGGCACTTACTGTGGTTACCTGGTTTCAAAGCTATACTATTCCTGTGCTTCCCCCTAGGGATGCCCTATCCGTTGTCATGTCCTGCCCACCTTGTTATTTCTTCCAGAGTTCTTTACACAGAAGTGCTGCCATACATGACAGGTGACGAGTAGTTAGCTGCATTTTAAAAGAACATGCCCATTTGGAGTACATTTAAAACTGAGAATAAAAATATGAGTGTGTTGACATAATCAAGAAAATGAAAAGACAGCCCACAAAATGGGAAAAAAAATTTGCAATCATACATCTGATAACATCACCACTCGTCTGTCAGTTTGTTGCAATGTGGGGACTTGCATGCTGCTGTGAGGCTGGAGGCTACACCACCAGTATTTCACATACCAGGATGGTCACCCATGGTGGACAGGTTTCAACAGAGCTTCCAGAGTAAGACAGACTGTGAGTAGCCCTGAAACATGGTCCAATATAGTGTCAGAAGATGAGCCCCTCAGCTCAGAAGGCACCCAAAATATGACTGGGGAAGAGCTGCCTCCTCAGAGTACAGCCCACCTTAATGACGTGGATGGAGTAAAGATTTTGGAACCTCCATTTGCTGATGTGACATGACACAAAGTGAGAAGAAACTGTTGCAAACACACATTAATAATCGGAACATGGAATGTATGAAGTATGAATCCAGGAATATTGGGAGCCGTCAAAAATGAAATGGAACACATAAAGATCGACATCCTAGGCATTAGTGAGCTGAAATGGATGGTTTTGGCTATTTTGAATCAGGCAATCATATGATCTACTATGCCAGGAATGACAAGTTGAAGAGGAAGAGTGTGGCATTCATCACCATAAAGAATGTTTCAAGATCTATCCTGAAGTACAATGCTGTCAGTGATAGGATAATATTCATACGCTTCCAAGGAAGACCACTTAATGCTACTATTATTCAAATTTACGTACCAACCACCAAAGCCAAATATGAGGAAATTGAAGATTTTTACCAACTTCTGCAGTCTGAAATTGACCAAACGTTCAATCAAGATGTGTTGATTATCACTGGTGATGGCACCTAACAATACAACAGCAACCAATAGTGTATTAGGAAATTTCACCACATCCTACCACCATTTGTTTTGCCTCTTTCATTTTAGCCTTTCTAGTGGGTGTCAGGGAGCTCTGATAGCATAGTGCCTAAGGCACTTGACTGCTAACCAGAAGGCTGGTGGTTCAAACCCACAAGCCACTCCTTGGAAGGACGGTTGGGCAATCTACTACTGTGGTGATACTGCCTCGGAAACCCAAGGAGGGGTCGCTATGAGTTGGGTCTGACTTGATGGCACATAACAACAACAACAACAGTGGGTGTCAAGTAGTATCTCATTATCATTTTGATTTGCATTTCCCTAATGAATAGTGATGCTAAGCATCTTTTCCTGTACCTATGGCCATTTGTATATTTTATTTGGAGAAATCTCTACTTAAATCCTTCTCACGTTAAGAAATTTGGTTATTGTCTTTTTATTATTGAGTTGTAAATTCTTTATCTGTTCTAGATATAAGACTGTTATCAGATGTTTATTGTTGTTGTTAGGTGCTATCCACTCAGCTCCAACTCATAGCTACCTGTGTACAACAGAACAAAATGCTGCCCGGTCCTGTGCCAGCCTCACAGTACTCACCACACCAGAGCCCATCATTGCAGCCACTGTGTCAATCCATCTCAATGAGGGCCTTCCACTTTTTTGTTGACCCTCTACTTTACGAAGCATGATATCCTTCTCCAGGGAAAGGTCTCTTCTGACAACAAGACCAAAGTAGGTCAGATGAAGTATGGCTATTCTTGCCTCCAAGGAGCATGCTGGCTGTACTTCTTCCAGGACAGATTTGTTAGTTCTTCTGACAGTCCATGGTACTTTGAGTATCCTTCACCAACACCATAACTCAAAAGCATCAACTCTTCTTCAGTCTTCCTTATTCATTGTCCACCTTTCACATGCATATGAAGTGATTAAAAATACCATGGCTTGGGTTAGGTATACCTTCATCTTCAACGAGACATCTTTGCTCTTCAGCACTTGAAAGAGGTCTTCTGCAGCATATTTGTCTATGCAATACATTGTCTGATGTCTTCAATGCTGCTTCCGTTGGTGTTGATTGCAGAACTAAGTAATATGAAATCCCTGACAACCTCAACTTTTTCTCCATTTATCACGATGCTGCTTACTGACTCAGTTGTGAGGATTTTTGTTTTCTTTATATTGAGGTGTAATCTATACTGCACACTGTAGTCTTTAATCTTCATGAGTAAGTGCTTCAAGTCATCCTCACTTTCAGCAAACACAGTTGTGTCATCTACCTATCACAGGTTGTTAAAGAGTCTTTCTCCAATCCTGATGCCATGCTTTTCTTCATATAGTCCAGTTTCTTGGATTATTTGCTCAGCATACAGATTTAGAATAAGTGTGGTGAAAGGATACAACCATGATGCACTCCTTTCCTGATTTTAAACCATGTGGTATCCCCTTGTGTTCGAACAGCAGCCTCCTGGTCTGTGTATTCCTCATGAGCACAATTAAGTGTTCTGGAATTCCTATTCTTCTTGATGTTATTCATAATTTGTTATGATCCACACAATCTAATGCTTTTGCAAGGTCAATAAAACATAAGTAAACATCTTTCTGGTATTCTTTGCTTTCAGCCAAGATTTATCTGACATTAGCAATGATATCTCTTGTTTCACATCCTCTTCTGAATCTAGCTTGCATTTCTGGAAGTTCTCTGTCAAGTACTGCTGCAACTGTCTTTGAGTTATCTTCAGCAAGATTTTACTTGCATGTGATAGTAATACTGTTCAATAATTTCCACATTCTGTGTGATCACCTTTCTTTGGAATGGGTCCAAATACCGGATCTCTTCCGGTCAGTTTGCCAGGTAGCTGTCTTTCAGATTTCTTGGTATAGACAAGTGAGTGCCTCCTGTGAAGGATCTGTTCGTTGAATCATCTCAATGAGTATTCCATCAATTCCTGGAGCTTTGTTCTTTGCCAATTCCTTCAGTGTAGCTTCACCTTCTTCCCTCAGTACCATTGGTTCTTGATCTTATGCCACCTCCTGAAATGGATGAACATGAACTTATTATTTTTGGTACAGGTATTTGGTGTATTCCTTCCATCTTCTTTTGATGTTTCCTGCATCATTCAATATTTTGCCCATAGAATCCCTCAGTATTCCAACTCAAGGCTTGAATTTTTTTCTCAGTTCTTTCACTTTGAGAAATGCCAAGCATGTTCTTCCTTTCTGGTTTTCTAACTCCGGGTCTTTGCACATTTCATTATAATAACTGACTTTGTCTTCTTGAGCTACTCTTAGAAATCTGTTCAACTCTTCTATCTTGTCAGTTCTTCCATTAGCTTTAGCTACTCTCCATTCAAGGTCAAATTTCAGAGTGTCTTCTGTCATCCATTTTGGTCTTTTCTTCCTTTCTTGTCTTTTCAATGACCTTTTGCTTTCTTCATGGATGATGTTCTTGATGTTATCCCACAATTCCTCTGGTTTTCGGTCAATGGTGTTCAGTGCCTCAAATCGACTCTTTAGATGGTCTCTAAATTCAGGGGGGATATAATCAAGGTCACATTTTTGGCTCTCGTGGACTTGTTTTAATTGTCTTCAGCTTCAACTTGAACTTGCATATAAGCAGTTGATGGTCTGTTCCATAGTCAGCTTTTGGCCTTGTTTTGGCTGAAGATACTGAGCTGTTCCATCACCCCTTTCCACAGATGTAGTCAATCTGATTCCTGTGTACTCTATCTGATGAAGTCCATGTGAGCTGCCACTTCTGTTGTAGAAGAAGGTATTTGCAATGAATAAGTCTGCGGTCTTGCACAATTCTATTATGCGATCTCCAGTGTTATTTCTATCACCTAGGCCATATTTTCCAACTACCAGTGATTTTTCTTTGTTTCCAACTTCTGCATTTCAATCACCAGTGATGAAATCAACATATCTTGATTGCACATTTGGTCAATTTCAGACTGCAGAAGTTGGTAAAAATCTTCAATTTCCTCATCTTTGGCTTTGGTGGTTGGTATGTAAATTTGAATAATAGTAGCATTAAGTGGTTTTCCTTGGAGGCATACGAATATTATCCTATCACTGACAGCACTGTACTTCAGGATAGATCTTGAAACATTTCTTATGATGATGAATGCCACACTCTTCCTTTTCAACTTGTCATTCCTGGCATAGTAGATCATATGATTGCCTGATTCAAAATAGCCAAAACCATCCATTTCAGCTCACTAATGCCTAGGATGTAGATCTTTATGTGTTCCATTTCATTTTTGACAACTCCCAATATTCCTGGATTCATACGTCATACATTCCATGTTCCGATTATTAATGGGTATTTGCAGCTATTTCTTCTCATTTTGTGTCATGTCTCATCAGCAAATGGAGGTCCCGGAATCTCTACTCCATCCACGTCATTAAGGTGGGCTCTACTCTGAGGAAGCAGCTCTTCTCCAGTTGTATGTTGAGTGCCTTCTGAGCTGAGGGGCTCATCTTCTGACACTATATTGGACCATGTTTCAGGGCTATTCATAAAAGTTTGCTAATAATATATTAGATAATATTTCACTGCTATTCATAAAGTTTTAACTGGCCAATTCTTTGAGCAGTGGGTGGCCCCTTCCTTTTCCTCAGTCTGCCTTTGTCTGGAAGCTCTGCTGAAACCTGTTTACCATGGGTGACTGTGCTGGTATTTGAAATATTGGTGGCATAGCCTCCAGCCTCACGCAAGCTACCACAGTATGACAAATTGACAGACAAGTTGTGGACACTATTGGTAGGAACGTAAAATGGTACAATCAGTTTGGAAAACAGTCCACCAATTCCTCAGGTCATCCAACAGAGTTATCTTATGATCATAACAGCCAAAAAGTAAAAATAATCCAAATGTCCATCATCTGATCAATGGATAAACAATATGTTGTACACATACATAATGGAATATTATTTGGCCATATGAAATAACGAAGTACAGGTATATCCTGCAACATGGATCAACCCTGAAAATATATTAAGTGAAAGAAACCAGACACAAAATACAATATATTGTATGATTTCATTTATATGAAATATTCAGAACAGGCAAATCCATAGAAACTGAATGTAGATTGATTATTAGTTGCATTAAGGATGGGTATCTAGAACTGGTGGTATTAAAAGAATCTGCAAGCTGCACTGAAGGAACCGGTGAAAAACAAGGCTTCAAGAATTGAGATGTTTCAACAAACAGATGCAAGCCTGGGTGTGCTCGTTTTATGCCAAGAAATTTAGAAAATAGTAACTTGACCAACTGACTAGAAGAGATCCATATTTGCGCCCATTCCAAAGAAAGGTGATTCAACAGAATGCAGAAATTATCAAACAATATTATTAATATCACATTCAAGTAAAATTCTGCTGAATATAATTCAAAAACAGCTGCAGCAGTATACTGACTGGAAACTGCTAGAAATTCAAGCTGGATTCAGACGAAGATATGGATCAAAGGATATCATTGCTAATCTCAGTTGTATCTTGGCTGAAAGCAAAGAATACCAAAAGTTGTTTACCTGTGCTTTACTGACTATGCAAAGGCAGTAGACTAGGTGGATCATAATATATTATGGATAGCACTGAGAAGAATGGGAAATCTAGAACACTTAATTTGTGCTCATGAGGTACCTGTATATAGACCAAGAGGCAGTCGTTTGAACAGAACAAGGGAATACTGTATGGTTTAAAATCAGAAAAAGGTGTGCATCAAGGTTCTATCCTTTCATCACACTTATTCACTCTATATGCTAAAGAAATAATCTGAGAAGTTAGACTATATGAAGAAGAATATGGCATGAGAACTGCAGGAAGACACTTTAACAACCTTCAATATACAGATGACACAACCTTGCTTGTTGAAAGTAAAGAAGACTTGAAGTACCTACTGATGAAGATCAAAGACTACAGCCTTCATTAAGGATTATACCTCAACATAAAGGAAACAAAAATCCTCAACTGGGCCAATAAGCAACATCATGATAAATGGAGAAAAGACTTAACCTGTCAAGGATTTCATTTTACTATGATCTACAATCAATGCTTATGGAAGTAGCAGTCAAGAAATCAAATGATATATTGCATTGGGCAAATCTCCTGCAGAAGACTTCTCTGAAAAGCAAAGATGTCACTTTGAAGACTAAGGTGAGCCTGACCCAAGCCATGGTATTTTCACTAGACTGATATGCATGTGAAAGTTGGACAACAAATAAGGAAGACTGAAAAACAATTTATGCATTTGAATTATGATGTTGGTAAAGATTACTGAATATACCATGGACTGCCAGAAGAACAAGCAAATATGTCTGGTAGAAGTATAGCAGAATGTTCCTTAAGAAACAAGAATGGCCAGACTTTGTTTCATGTACTCTGGACATGTTATAAGGAAGGATGAGTCCTTAGACAAGGATATCATCCTTGCTAAAGTAAAGAGTTGGCAAAAAAGGGGAAGACCCTCAATGAGAAGGATTGACACCATGGCTGCAACAACGCGCTCACACGTAGCAGCAATTATGAGGATGGTGAAGGATGGGGCAGTGTTTCATTCTGTTGTATACGGGGTCATTACAAATCAAAAGTGACTTGCAGGCACCTAAGAACAACAACTACAAAGGAGTCGGGGATGGGGAATAACTGCTCATAGAACAAGGTTTTTCTTGGGGGTGATAAAAACCATCTAAAGTTAGATTATGTTGATGTTTGAACAACTATATAAATACACTAAAAAACACTGAATTGTATACTCTACGTAAGTCAATTCTGTGGTTTGTAAATTGTATCTCAACAAAGCAGTTTTAAAACATTTGGGTTTGTCATGTTTAAATCGTTTATTTTAGAAAAGGTTCAGTGAGCCCACATGTTAAATGGTGATTATTATTTTTCTCAGTATACTGAAGGATAACCAATCCTCTTGAATGACCATTTAGGTTATTAGTAATTTTTCATTATTATAAATAAAGTTGCTTTTAACATTTGTGTTCCAAAGTATGAAGAAGACACTTACTTTGTAGTGGGAGATGGCATGCAGCTGGGAGTTCACCTCTTCAGGGCTTACCTATCCTCATTTATAATCTGCTGTGACAACATTTTTATGGTTTAAATGTCAATACCATCAGTCTTTAAAGGTCTTATTTAAAAAATCAAAACCATAAAGCCCCATGACCTACAAACACTGGAGGCCTAGTCCACCTGGATCAGGAGAAGAAGCGGCTCATGCTGTGTGGGTCTCCACCTTTTGTGGGGCATTCTCATATGCTATGAGGATCCCTGTGCATTATGGGGGGTCCCCACATGCTGTGGGAAGTCCCATGTGCTGTGGGATTCCCGTGTAATATGTGCTGTGGGGGTTATTAAAACATTTTTGTTTATATATCTTTGCAGAGTTGTTAGATCATTTCCTTAGAAGAAATTTCTAGAAATTAAATTCTGGGTGAAAAGGCCTTCAGAGAGGCCATACCAATTTACATTTCCAACATCAATGTTCAAGAGGAAATCATCAGTTCTAACTAGGAATATTCTGGACTTCACAGCTTACTACAGAAATTTACAGTAAGGAAAAAGCCTCTATAAGAGAAAAACAAAAGAATAAAACAAAAAAAGAAACAGTAATTATCAAAAAAATTCTTTCAAATACATTAGGTTGAGTCTTCCTCCAATTATGGCTTTAACTGACAAATAATGAGAAACTTTTATTGCGTTACATTTCTGAATTGCAGCCACTGATAGGGCTTAGAAACAATGACACCCCAGTACCAACCAGCAAACCTAATAAGCAGGTTTTAGTTTCTAAAAATCATTTTCCAATAAAATAAATAGGGGATCCCTGGAGAAATGGCTTATTCTAGAGCTAGAGTAAGCCCAAAGAATCTTGTTCCATAGAGTAAGGACATACTCAAAAAGAAAAGGATGGGGGCAACATCAAAGGGATACAGGAGTTAACCCGAAAGCTTCCAGTACCTAAAACTGGAACAGTCTGAACAACAAAATAAACAGCACAGTACTGTGTTACAATGCAGAGTAAAAATTAAAAACAAGAGTCCATTCTGATATTAATGAATGAATGAATGAAAAGGGAGAACAGACAACAAATCTCCCATAAAGAATAATTCTGAATACTCTATATCCAGGGATGGTGCTTATTCCACTTCCAACCATGCATCCCCCTCCTGCCCATGTTAAAGTGAACTAAACTTAGTCAATCACTACCAAAGAACAGAAGAGGGAAATGGAAAAACAGTAACTTTTCAGTGGAGAAATCTGGCAAAGTTCCTTAACCAAATGATGATGGTTAATATCAATATATGGATATCACTTGCCCCTTGGTAAGATATGATGAGAAAAGCACTTCACTTCTGTGGTATTCCTTCCCAAAACCCATATAATCTGTGGTAGTTGTGTGTCTACTTGGTTGGTCCTGGTTTTGATTGGCTGGGCAGCTGGATATAGTTATTCCCCATGATGAGACTGGTAATCCGCTCCACTGTAGAATCTGTTGTAAGATGTGGTCTGCTTCCAGTCTCTAAGAAGCAGCTTTGAGAAAGGTCTCTGAGCTTTTTGGCACATCCAGATCCTGCATGTAGCCAAGTCTTCATTCAGCAGCTTGCCATGTTGCCTGCTGATCTTAACACTGTTTCTGGACTTGAACTAGAGAACTGCCATGTTGCTTAATAATCTGGGGACTGTGGCATGTTATTTGTTGACTTTGGGTTTCTCAGTCCCAGCAGCCAACAGCTGCCTGAGTTAAGAGAACCCTCCAGCTTCAGTGGGCTGGGAGCAAGAGGTAGACCTGAACCCCAAGGTAAGGGACCTATACCCAGCCACTAGAGCTTTGAACTTGGACTTCTAGCCTCCTAAATTGTGAGAGAATAAATCCCTGTGTGTCAAAGCTACCCACCTGTGGTAATTTCTGTTACAGTGGCACTAGATAACTAAAGCATAATCCAAATCTAAATCATGAGATAAACAGACAAACACAGACTGGGGTACATTCTATCAGAGACCTGACCAGTACTCCTCAAATCTATCAAAGTTAATAAACAATAAAAAACAAGGAAGGACTGAAAAATTGCCACAGATGAGGGGAGCCTGGGGAAACATGACAACTAAATGTAAAGTGGTACCCTGAATGAAATCCTGGAACAGAAAAAAGACATTAATAGAAATACTGGTGAAATCCAAATAAAGTCTGGAATTTAGTTAATAGTGATATGTGCTAACATCAGGTTCTTAACTTTGACAAGTGTACTGTGGTAATATAAGAAGTTAATTATGGGGGAAACTGGGTGATAGTACTCTCTGTACTATCTTTGGTACTTCTTTACAAATCTAAAAATTATTCCAAAATAGAAAGCTTATTTAATTTTTTTTTTAACTTTAAAATGGAGCCAGAAGCCTACTTAACTAACATAGATCTCATTTTGGAAAATGTTATGCTTCTAAATTTAACTACCATTTTCTCCATTTTATGTCTTTTAAATAAAATTAAAGAAAAAACAAAGCTGAAAGTAATAGGACAAATAATCTTATTGGAGATCTGATCATGCATTAATCTGGAACATGATATACTGTATATTAATAATCCTAGAACTATGCATCTCAAACTAGGAACATTTGATTGACATTATTAGAAACACTTTATAACATTAAAAGTCTAAAACCTAGTATCTCGGCAATTTAACCTTTTGTCAAGTTTCACTGTATAGTATGTTCTGTAGTTCACTGCATTTTACTGAGAAAGAGAGAACATATTTAATACACTTTGTTGTTGTTGTTATGTGCCGTCGAGTCAGACCTGACTCATAGAGACCCCTCCTTGGTTTCCGAGGCAGTATCACTATGGAAGTAGATTGCCCAAATACACTAGTGGTATTATAATAAAGAGGAGCTCTGGTGGCATAGTGCCTAAGGCATTTGAACGCTAAACAAAAGGCTGGTGGTTCAAACCCACCAGCCACTCCTTGGAAGAAAGATTGGGCAATCTATTTCCGTAGTGATACTGCCTCGGAAACCCAAGGAGGGGTCGCTATGAATCGAATCCTACTCGATGGCAGTGAGGTTTTATTATAACAAAGAGGCAAAGCAAAGAGTATTTGCTTCTTTTCACAATTGTCAACTGTTTGGTAAATTTATAACTTTATATCATGATACCATATAGTTAAATGATATGCATACTGAAAGGCTGTTAAAAAAAGGTCATCCAACACTTGGAAATAAAGTCAAAAGGTGGACAGCATGTCTTTTCAATGTCATATCAGGATATAGATTCATGCAAAGATTATTTAATTACTTAAGAGAATGTGCTTTGCACCATTTTTCTATTTCATTTTGAATTGTATATCCCAGAATAAGTGAAGTGACATGTTAATGCATAGATTTTTGTCCAATAGAGGTGAAATTTTTCAGGTAGAAGAGATACCTGAAAGATTATTGGTCTGTAGGATTTTAACCAGTTTGTAATTAACCTAAACAAATTCTAAAATTCCTGTATTGAACTACCTGTGCATAGAGAGTTCCTCAGATGTTTCTTGAATTGGTCTTAAATTTTACTTGTTCCTTGAGTAATTGCTGAATCAAGAAAAATCTTTGACACCTATTCATTTCAGAGTTGCATGAGAGTCATGTTTTTAATTTTTGAAAATTATCCTTTGACAAGCATAAGGAACTTTCCATGACATGCCTGACATGGTCTTTCCCACATCCAGCTTTATAAATCCTCTAATCCCACAAGGCTACCATAGTGATGGTTTTTCTGCAAAGTATTCTCATAGTACTGTGACTTATTTCATAAGTAGAATTATCAAATAACATTTTTTTGTCTCAAAGATAAACCAGAAAAGAATCCAAGTATATGTTACTTTTGAGACCATCTTCATATCATCATTGGCATTTCATCCTGCCAATAGAGTATGTACAAAAATGAATATGCAAACTATTCTATCTCCTCTGAGTTCTCCTATCTGTGCATTTTAAAAGCAATGGGAAACATATAAAGATTCCCTTCTTTTCACTGAAGCCATTTCCTGAAGAGATTTTTAAAATCCCCAGTCCCTACACGAGAAAACGCAGATATGTAAAAGAAACTCAGTACTTGTCATCACTGAATTATTCACAAAATTATAGAACACTGGATTTAGACAGGACCTTAAGATCTGTCCAGTCTTGTTTTAAAGAAAAGGGATGTTCAGCCCAAAGGAGTACAGTGACTGGTCAGAGATTTGACAGTGGTTAACGTTAATATAAGGTACTTGACTGCTAACGAGGAAGCTGGGTTCAAACCCACCAGCCACTCCTCGGAAGGAAGGTTGGGCAATCTACTTCCATAGTGATAATGCCTCAGAAACCCAAGGAGGGATCATTATGAGTCAAGTCCGACTCGATGGCACATAACAACAACAACAATGTTAATATGTGCTAACTTCTAAGAGTTTTTAATTTCTCACAATGTCCCTCATGATGACTCTATGGGTTATTTTGTTTTTATTAAATTAACTAAAAAAATTCCTCCACCCGTTTCAGGTACTTCCCCCTTTCCCTTTTTTTAAGAAATGAAATACCCAGTTCAGATGTGAATGGTGAACTGCCTTCACTTTCATAACCATGATTACTTATGCTTAAAATTTAATTATGTGTTTGTGATTTACACCCTCCTTAGTAAAAAGAAAAGTATCATACATCCTTATTTTCAGTGCTATATTTGTCACTAAAAATAAAAGTCTAGAATAATTAATGTTATAGTAATAACCTTGGATATTTTCAAATTGTTGATATAAATGTACTTTTAGATTCAAATGAACAACCATAAAGACGAATACCATTTTTAGCTTTCAGCATTGGAAAGGTAAGCTCTATTGCACTCTTACCCAAACCCAAATCAACAGTCCATTAAAACAAAAGATAAAAGAAAATATTCTGTACCCTGACATCACTTCTAGATGAAGCTGTCCTGAGACAGTTAAGAAAGCAGGAACATTGAAGAAATTCTCCTCAGGTACCTTCATTTTGCTTGAAGGCTGTAAATAAAGAAAACAAGCCATAAAAACCTATTGTATGTTTGGTTTGCTATTCACATTCACATACTTGCCACAATTAAAAATCATAATGCAATTAAACTTACCTGAGGTCAGGTCATTCTCATGTAAAATAAAGGCAATTTTCAGTCCACACTTAAAAAAGAAAATGCCTGCTTGGAAAGAACTAACATCAAGAATACCTTTTGTGACCTTCCCAATAAGTAACTCCTCCTTTCTCCCCAAAGGTAACCATTCTCCAGACTATTAAAATTTTGTGTTATTTTTCTGTTTCTTAACTTCATATAAATGTAATCATATGTATTCTCTTTTTGTCTGATTTATTTCACTCAAAGTTATAGTGAGACTAATAAATATATATAGTTGGGTGCTGTGGTTCATTCATTTTTGTTCTTGTAAACTTTAGTATAAGAAGTCTCGGTGGTATAATGGTTAAGTACTTGGCTGCTAACCAAAAGGTCAGGGATTGGAACCCCACGAGATGCTCAGCGGGAAAAAGATGAAGCTGTCTGCTTCCATAAAGATTACAGCCTTAGTACCACTGTCAACCACTCGGAGGGGGATCTATGTAGGAGATCCTGGATAGAGTAGCAGAACAATGTGGAACAAAACTCAAAATCATTTAAAAAAAAAAAAGGGGGGGGGGACCAGGTTTGCTGGTCTGATAGAGCCTGATGGAACCACTGAAACTATGGCCCCTAGCTGCCCTTCAGGTCTGGAATTGAACCTACTCCTGTGGCTTCCAGCCAAACAAAAGATAGGCATATGACCTGAACATTTATATTTGATAGATACACTCCTTGGAGAGAATAATCATGGGAGACTAGAAGGGCTGTGTACCCACAGGGAGACAGCTCAGGGGGCAGGAGTGCATAGAGAGGATACAGGGAAGAGGTTATCTATGGGGAGGAAGCACAAGAGCTGTTGCATTGTGGTAAATTGTAGTCAATGTCATGAGACAAAGTGATTGTGAGCTGCTGTATGGAAAGTGAATTTGCTCTGTAAACTTTCACCCAAATCACAATTAAAAAAAAAAAAAAAAAAAGATTATAGCCTTGGAAACCCTAGGGGGCAGTTCTACTCTGTCCTATAGTGTTGCTATGAGTTGGAATCAACTGAACAACAATGGGCTTGGTTGTTTTTAGTTTTTCAGAATATATATTTTATTGTATGATTTTATTATAATGTAGCTATTCTGCATGGATTGTTTCCAGCTTGAAACTAACATGGCTAATGCAAGCTATCCATACTCTTGTAAATGTCTGTTGATATGTATCTGCATGGAGTAGAATTGCTGAGTCCTAAGGTATGTATATCTCTTTGACATTAGTAGATGATATCAAACTATTTTCCAAAGCAGTTACACCAACGTCCATCGCCACTAGCAGTGTATACGATTTCACAATGCATGACACCAAAAAGTAATTTGCAAAGTGTGGTTCTGCTTTCCTTTCAGGAGGCTCATGAGGTCAAAACTATTTTCATAATAATAATAACAAGCTTTTATCTTTTCCACTGTATTGACCTTAGTACTGATGGTACAATGGGAATAGTGGGTATTATGGATTAAATTGTGTCTCCAAAAAATATGTGCTGTAAATCCTAATGTCTATACTGAGGAGTTATAAACCTATTTGGGAATGGGTTTCATTTGTTATGTTAATGAGGCAATATTAGTATAGGGTATGTTTTAAGTCAATCTCTTTTGAGATACAAAAGAGCACACTAAAGAAGAAGCAAACAAGCAGAGACAGAGGAAGATAGATGCCATACCACATGAAGTTCACTGAGGAGCCAAAGAACAGAAGCTGAAAAGTCAAGGATCTTGAAAGGGATCACAACAGATCATGGATAGCAACGCAACCACTGCCGTGGAGCTGGATCCAACTCATAGCGACCCCTCCTTGGGTTTCCGAGGCGGTATCATTATGGAAGCAGATTGCCCAACCTTCCTTGCAAGGAGTGGCTGGTGGGTTTGAACTGCCAACCTTCTAGTTAGCAGTCAAATGCCTTAGACGCTATGCCACCAGAGCACCTTTATGTCATACACGTTTACAATCTGCACTCTAGACATGTATAACTGAAAAATATTCTCATTAACTTCTGGGTCTTTGTACCAAGTACACTGCTCCCTTGACCCAGAATTCCTCTACCTTATTTGCATGGTTAACTTCTATTGGTCCTTCAGGATTCAGCTCAAAAATCATGTATCCGTTAAGTGTTCCTCACTACACAGCCACCACCACCCACCTCACTCCATGCTTAAGCAAGAAAAGATGACTCTCCCATGTACTTCCATAACAATCTACATAGGTACTTCACTCATTCATCCAGACCCTGTGGTAGACTGTGGAGACAGAGCAATGAGTAAGACAGAAAATATAAGCTCCCAAAGCTGATGACAAAGAAAATAAACATGTAAACCAATAAAGAAACAAGATAATCAGAAACTAGAATAAGTAAGTCAGGGATAAGGGTGTTGGAGTACTCTGAAGTAGTAATAAACAAGCAAAGACCTGAAGGATGAGAATGTATTTGCTATACTACAAAAATGAAGAGTCTGTCAGGCACCAGGAACAGCCAGCAGAGGATCAGGAGCAGGTAGGAAGAAGCTTCATATATCAGAGTAGAAGATAGGTCAGTGCAGCTTGAGGGGATAAAACATGAGAGTGTTACAAGTCCATGCTGCAGAAGCAGACAGCAGTCAGATCATAATAGGGCTTATATAGATCATGATAAGGAATTTGACTCTTTATCCAAGGGTTGAGGCATGATGTATATTAAAGCTTATTCTAGTGCCAGAGTTGAAAATAGATAATAGGGGGGACATGACTATAAGTAAGGAAACCAATTAGCAGACAAGAAGAAGTAGTGGTTTGAATTAGATTGGTGACAGTGAAGACAGAGAAATGAAGAGACTTAAGGATTTAATGTTGAAGGTAAGTCAACAGAATTAACTTATAAATTAGATATGGGGTTGCACTCCTGGAACCTTCCAAGGAAGGGAAGAATGAATTAAGTCTGACTTCCAGTTTTTTCACGTAAGCAAATGGGTAGATGGCAATAACTTTTACTGAGATGAGGAAGACTGGAAGGATAAGAGGAGAAGAAATCTAGAATTATATTTAAGACATTAAGTTTGAATATATTAGACATTATAGGAAAAATGTCAAGTAAGCAATTGATTCTACAAATCTAGTGCTTAGGAAGAGAGGCTAGGTTTGGGAGTCATAAGTTGTCTAAAGCCAAATCCATTGCCATCAAGTTGATTCTGACCCATAGTGACCCTATAGGACAGAACAGAATTGCCTCATAGGGTTTCTAAGGCTATAGATCTTTACAGAAGCAAACTGTCTCATCTTTCTCCTGTGGAGTGGCCGGTGCGTTTAAATTGCTGACCTTTTGGTTAGCAGCTGAATGCTTTACCACTGTGCCCAGAGTAGATGGTACATAAAACCTTGGAATTTGATAAGATCATCTAGGGAGAGAGTACAGATTAGTGTTTCTCATTGGTGATGATAAGGTTCCTTAGAGAGTATTTTGGAAAACTGTAGAGGCATTTAGTGGATAGGAATCAAGGACATTCCTGCATAACTCAGTACTACAATCTCCCAACTTTCTAATGTTCTGCTAGACGTTCATATTGTAAGTGATCAATGCACATTTATCAACCAAATACTGCATATTTGAGCTGTCTGACTGTGGTAGTTAAGGTTGTGTTAACTTGGCTGGACCTAGTTTTGAGTGTCAGGCCAGCTAGTTGTAGTTATTCCCCATGATGAGACTGGCAATCAACTCCATGGTGTAATCTACTGAGAGCAGCGGAGTAGCTGCTTTGGGGATGTGGTCTGCTTCCGGTACATAAGGAGCAGCTTTGGGAATGGTCTGGAGCTTTTTGTCATGCTTGGATCCTGCAACTAGCTGAGTATTTAGCAGCCTGCCATGTTGTCTGTGGATCTTAGGATGGTTCCTGGACTTGAACCAGCTGCCTGCCATGTTGTGTGATAATCTTGGGACTGTGCCATTTTACTTGTCAACCTTGGTTTGTCAGCCTCAGCAGCCAGCAGCTGCCTGAGTTAAGAGAAGCCTCCAGCTTCAGTGTGCTGAGAGCAAGAGGCAGACCTGAAGCCCAAGGCTGAGGAGCTTTCACCTAGCCCCTAGAGCTGGCATGTTGAACTCAGACTTCTAGCTTACTAAACTGTAAGAGAATAAACTGTTTGTTAAAGTCACCCATTTGTGGGTATTTCCTGCTACAGCAGCATGAAGTAACCAAAACACTGATAAACAGAGTCATGGCTTTTATCTATTTTATATACTGAGTCTCAGCATAAAACATCTTGTGAAAAAGACATCTAAGCAAAAACATTTGAACATCAATGTATGGATGGAAAGAAACCCTTCCATTCTAATAGTCAATGATTCAATTAAACTTTACCTGATTATACAGTTTACTAGTCCAACACAATGTAACCCACACTTTCTCTATCATGTACAACAGTAAAATTTTTGCTATGTTATTCCACCATTGGAAGGCAGATAATAAGAGAGCCAGCAAAGGAAAACCAAGAACTACTAGTATTTTAAAAAATGTGTGTTATCCCATTAAGTTTCATATCACAGGGGTCTAAAATCCTCCTTGTTTCTATGAGAATTTCTAAGAATATATTAAACAAATATTTTGAATTACCCTCTAATTATCTGTTCTCATAGCAGAACAAATATATCTGAATATTTTCACAATCTCTAGGGAATGAAATAAAAAAATCCACACAAGTCTGACTCTGCCTCCATGTAAAATATGCATGCAGCGATTAATTAGACAGCAGAAAGGAACATAATCAAGAATGGAAAATTTCTTTGTCCTCCATAAAGGGAATAAACTCTAACCTCCATAATCACAGAAACATCCACATCCTATTTTATCTCCTTTATACTGTTTTTCCATCTTCTCCTATCCTCACTCCACTCATAATCCCAGAGAGAAAACAAGTGACAACAGACTGCATAAAGATGAAGCATACAAGAAACCTAGAAGGTCTAATATCAAAATAGCATTCTATTGCAGTTTACCACAATCTTCAATTTCCTTTAAAGATCATGAAGGAAAGGGAGAGTAATTCACCATCTGTAAGCTCCACATAACCACTGAATATCCTGTTTTCTTTCTTTTCCATAGCCATAAAGAGGCTATGCCTTTCGTGGTACATACTGTAAAGAATCAAAGAGCCTTTGAGTTAGATGAGACCTTAGTACAATACCCCTTTTATAAAAGAAGACCAAAAGTTTAAAAACGTTAAGTGTTAAAATGCTAAGCCTAATGTCATACATATATTTCTCCATCTAGTCCATTAATTTTCCTAATATCTTGGTCGCCTATTCTCTTTTCTGTAGAATAGAGAATAAATGAAGATAAATAAATAATAGAGAATAAATGAAGCTAAGGTCTGTAGGTGATACAAATGGTTAAGTGCATGATTACCAGTTGAACAGTTGGGAGTTCAAGCCGACTCAGAGACATCTTAGAAGATAGGGCTGGTGATACGCTTCCAAAAAAAAGTCACAGCCTTGAAAACCCTATGGAGCAGTTCAACTCTGCACACGTGGGATCATCATGAGTCAAAACAGACTCAATGGTAACTTAAAACAGTAACAGTGTTCTGGGTACCTAGTGTCACTCTGACAAGAATATCCCACAAATGGGATAGTCTGAACAAACAGCAGTTTATTCTCTTACAGTTCGGTAGGCTAGAAGTCTGAGTTCAAAGTGCCAGGCTCTAGGGGCTGGATGAAAGCCCCTCGACCTTGGGCTCTCAGCTACGCCTCTTGCTCCCAAGCCCACTGAAGCTAGAGGCATCTCTTCACTCAGGCAACTACTGGCTGCTGAGGCTGACAAGCCCAAAGTTTACAAGTAAAAAGGCACAGTCCCGATGTTACCAAACCACACGGCACGCCATTAATTCAAGTCCACGGAAAGTCCCAAGGTTGGCAGACCATGGCAGGTTGATGAACAACGACACGGCAACAGGCAGGATTCAAGCATGCCATAAGCTAGAAAACATTCCCAAAGCTGTTTCTTACATATGGGAATCAGACCACATACCCAAAGGCAGCTACTCAGCTGCTCACAGTAGATTCCACCATGGAGTTGATTACCAGTCTCATCATGGGGAATACTACATCCAGCTGCCTAGCCACTCAACCAGGCCCAGCCAAGGTGACACACAAATTTAACCACCACAAACAGAAATGAAGCTCCAGGCTTCAAACAGCTCAGAAAAGAATGTATATTAGTTTCTCTCAAATATGGAATTCTGATGATATAAAACAAAACATAGGAAATGAATCTGTCATATAGTTTCCAAAGATTTGTGTTTTGGTAGTTTCATGTTCCCTGTCAAGCTGTGTCTAAAATGGGGCTGTTATAATTACAATAGGAATCCCCCCTGGCTTGCCATTAGACTGTATCTCCTATATAAAAACTAACATAAAGGGAAAAATTTGAGGCTCAATAAAATGCACAGGACTTTGCTGGTTACATTTGTTTCAATATTCTACTGTTATTAACAAGCCATATAAGTAGGTCTTCCATTGATCTAGTACTTTCCAGTAAGTCCAATTTATGTTTCCATACTTTCCAGTAGGCTACAAATATGTATTTTGTGGTATTTTGGACAGCTAGTGTAAAAATAATCTTTCTCAAAATAAGGGTCTATTTATATTCCAAACTACCCACTAACTAGAACACCCACTCTCAACTATTTGATCAGCAGCAAAGAAGCTGTTAGCTCAGACTGTTTGTAAACAGTCTGCTTTCCTGCTGAGCAGTCTGAGAAAGGACAAGGAAAAAAACAAGAAAAGAGTCCTGGAGTTTCTAAGATCAGATGGTTAGTCTAGGGAGGAAAACAAAAAGGGCAAATAAATAGCATTCCTTTATTATGTTTATTCAGGAGAGGAACAAAATGAAAAATCACTAAAAGCCAAATTTATTGCCAAATGTTGAAGGCTTGGGAATATATACCAGATACTTTCTTCTTTATAATTTTAAAATAAGATGAATTTTGGCTTATTAGTTATCAGGCTGGGGGTATAAAGGTGGATTCTCTCATCCTATTTCCCAGCTCCTTCCTTGAAAAGGGAAATCTCTCCAGAGTCAAGTCTCTAAACCACATGGGCCTATCAATTAAATGAACATTTTCTCCCACACCTTGAGAGAAAGCAGAAAATGAGAATTTGGGGAGGAGGAGGTGATAGGGGAATATTCAAGAAGTAAAGGTAAGTTTGGAATATTGCTTAGCAGAAAAATTCCCCTTTTAGTCTCTCAGATCATGATGCTGGTTACAAATCTTTTCTTCATCTTTAAGACCTGAAATAACTTCTTTCATTCCCTTCTATTTCTGCCACTGCTACCAAGATCTGATGTACATCCCGATTTTATGCCAATGGCCTACTATCTCCCATCCTCTCCTCTCTCTCTAATTTATTCTTCTTGCTGCTTTCACTAAGTCTTTCCTATGGAGTGTGAGGCTGCAGGACCGGGCAGTGTTTCATTCTGTTGTACATAGGGTCCTGCTGTACACAGGGTCGTTATGAGTCTGAGCCAACACCACGGCACTTAAGAAAATGCTTAAAAGTTCTCACTGCTTCTTCAAAGTGTCCTCTACTCTGCCCTAACCTACCTTACCGCTCCAGCATTCATTCTTTCTTTCCCATTATTATCCATAAAAAACACTCAACAACAACAACAAAACATATTAACAATAGTTTTCAAACCTAACTGATCTAACTTCTCCAAATTTGCTTTAGTCAGTCTCACCCAGAGTATCTGTTTCTGTTGTATTATTCCATCAAATGCACCTGACTCTCCGCCCCTGAAAAATAATGGCCTATCGAGTAGCAACTGGGATCTTAAAAGCTTGCAAACAGCCATCTAGATGCAGCGATGGGTCTCGCCTCGTCCAGAGCAAAGAAGAATGAAGAAAACCAAAAGTTCATGGAAACAATTAGTCCAAGCTACTGGTACACCATGCAATCCTCAACCTATATGATTATGAGACCAGAAAAACTAGATGGTGCCTGGCTACCACTAGCAGCCATTTGGAGGGGAATCTATGTAGGGGATCCTAGATGGAGAGGGAACAAAACTCAAAATCATTTGGGGAAAAAAACCGGACCAGGTTGGCTGGTCTGATAGAGCCTGATGGAACCACTGAGACTGTGGCCCCTAGCTGCCCCGTCAGGTCTGGATTGAACCTATTCCTGTGGCTTCCAGCCAAACGAAAGACGGACATATGAGCTGAACATTTACTAGGTGGATACACTCCTTGGAGAAAACAATCATGGGAGAATAGAAGGGCTGTGTATGTACAGGGAGACAGCCCAGGGGGCAGGAATACATGGAGTGGCGGACAGAGAGAAGAGGAAGTGTGAGTGGAGCTGTTACATTGTTGGTAAATTGTAGTAAATGTCATAAGACAAAGTATATTTGAACTGCTATGTAGAAAGTGAAGTTACTCTGTAACCTTTCATCCAAATTACAAAAATAAATAAAATAAGAAAATGACCTACCATCATTTACCACTTAATCATATACTACTTTATAATGCTAATTTTTATATACTGATCTCCTCAATTATTATAAAAGCTCCTCCATGGAGGGACCATTTTATATTTCTTTTATCTTCCCAAAGGCCTTGGCTATCACTAAAGCAATAACCAGAAAACCAGTTGCTATTGAGTCAATTCTAACTCATGGAGATCCCATATGTGTTCAGAGTAGAACTGCACTCCATAGGGTTTTCAGTGGCTGGGATCGGAAGCAGATCACCAAGTCTTTCTCCCGAGGTGCCTATGGATGGTACTCAAACTGCCAACGTTTCTGTTGGTAGCCAAGCACTTACTGTTTGTACCACCCCATGACTCCATGATAGGTACTCCACAAATATTTATTAAACACAACTGCATTAAGCATGCTGAACCTTTGTTATTAAATTGCCTTTTATGAAAACTAAATTCTAGTCCCTTATCTCTCACACCTCTTCCCAATATAAAAATTTAATGCAATCAGTAATTACTGAGAAAACCTATTTTTTTTTGCAGTTGCTGTGTGGAGGAAAGCAAGTTACTGATCCGAGGAACAGAAAAACTTGGTTGTCCTTTACCTCTGGGTGTGGTGCTTAAGGATAGGCCATTAAATAAGGAGTACTGTTATAAACTTCATAATTTTGATGCTATCAAAAAATGATTCATATGATTTTTCAGGATCACTGTTTCATAAAGTCACTGATGCCTGGAATGCTTCCTTCAAGGATAGTATCCAAAAAATAAATGCCTATTTCCAACAGAAAGCCATTCGCCAAAACAGCTGAGTAGCAGTTGCCCTAAAGAGAGTACATTCTTTTGGCTTTAACAAGTTTTTCCAGTGCTTATGAAAGTTGATATTTTCTTTTGTATATATGACTACTTAATTCTAATGCTCAGAATAGCAACATAAAAGTTCATGTTAAAAATAAAAAAGGCACATCTACTTTCTAGTTTAATTAGAAATGGAAACAACCATTTGGAGGAAAAAAATAATCCTCACCATATTAAAAGTTCAAAGGTCTCTAGCAGAGCTGAATTAGCCTACATAACTACTTCCGGGAAAATACAGGTCAGGAGTACAGATGGTAAAAACAAAAGACCATGCAATAAGCTACTTCCCAAATATATCAGAATCCAATCACATTTTAGGATCTACTACCATCATCTGCCCATTAGACTTCTAAGTTGGTTTTCCTTCTGTACTTTTCCACCTATCATCTATTCTCCATACACACTGTGGTAGTTAAATTTGTATGTCAATTTGGCTGGGCCAGGTTGAGTGGCTGGGCAGCTGGTGGTAGTTATTCCCCATGATGAGACTGGTAATCAACTCCATGGTGGGATCTACCACAAGCAGCTAAATAGCTGCCTTTGGAATGTGGTCTGCTTCCTGTATATAAGGAGAAGCCTTGGGGATAGTCTCTGGCTTATGGCACGCTAGGACCCTGCATGTAGCTGTGTTGTTGTTGAGCAGCCTGCCATGCTCTGCCAACCTTGGGACTCAAAATGGACTTGAATTAATGGCCTGCCATGTGGTTTGGTAACATCGGGACTGTGCTATTTTATTTGTCGACCTTGGGCTTGTTAGCCTCAGCAGCCAGTAGCTGCCTGAATGAAGAGATGCCTCTAGCTTCAGTAGGCCGGGAGCAAGAGGCATAGCTGAAAGCCCAAAGTTGAGGGGCTTTCACACAGCCCCTAGAGCCTGGCACTTTGAAGTCAGACTTTTAGCATCCTGAACTGTAAGAGAAAAATTCCTGTTTGTTCAAGCCATCCCATTTGTGGTATATTCTTGTCAGAGTGGCACTAGGTAACCAGAACAAGCACCCAGAATGATCTCATCAAAATGTAAGTGATTAGAGTCACTCCTTTTCTGAGAACTCAGTCTTCCCAACTCACTCAGAATAAAAGTAAATTTCTTACAATGGTTCTACAAGGCTCTATATTTGAGGTTCCTACAGAGATGTTTCTGGTTGTCACAATGATTGGGGAGAGCTACTGAAATTTAGTGGATACTACATGAGTTTCCGAAATCCTGGTGATGTAGTGGCTTAAGTGCTTGGTTGCTAACTGAAAAGGTTGGCGATTTAAACCCACCAGCTATTCCACAGGAGAAAGATGTGGCAGTATGCTTTGGTAAAGATTTACAGCCTTGGAAACTCTATAGGGCAGTTCTACCCTGTCCTATAGGGTTGCAATGACTCAGAATCAACTAGACGGCAATGGGTTTGGTTGGACCTGAGTTTCAAATGTCCCATGTTAATGAATTATATGAACTTTATTCCTTCAACATACTCTGATTTTCTAGAATGCAACCTCCATGTAAATCAAAGAAGGGCTGCACTTTGTTTTGTGTAGAACTTTATAAAAAATCATCCACCATTTCACAAAACCCAATCACTAATGGCAACACTGTTCATGGATTCTGAACTGCCAATGTAACACACTCATGTTGTTGTTGTTATGTGCCTTCTCAAAGTTAGTGACTCTATGTACAGCTACTTAAATTTTTCTTGACTAGTCATTCCACAGTATTTACACAATGAAATACCCATTAATTATATTCCTTTTATTCTTTACATAAAAGTGGACCATATTTTTTTTAACTAAATGTATAAAAACCTAATATTTTCCATATTTCATTTGAAGAGAATAAAGGAGTTATTACAAATAAAAGTAGAGGAATGCTGTATCTCATGAAGTTAAATATCACCACCCTACATAATATGCATCTCCTCCTAACCCCCTATTCCTGTCTGACTTCAACTATTACTATTCTTCTTATTCACTCAGCTCTAGCCTCAGTGGCTTTTGTGGCAGCTTCTTGAAAACCCCAGGCCTTTTGTACTGGCTCTTCCTTCTGACTGGAATGCTCCTCCCCCAGGTATCAGCATACTCACTCCCTCACATCTACCATGCTTTTGTTTAAATCTCCTCAGTGAGGCTTTCCTTGACTACTTAATTTAAAATAGAAACTCTTCCCTCTGGTGCTCCCTAATCTCTTCTTTTTTTTTTTCCTCTGCAGTGCTAATATCATGTGTTCTGAGTATCTACTGCTGAGTAACAAAGCTACTTAGCCATTAAAAGTTAATGGCTTAGAGTTCCAGTAAGATGGTGGAATAGGCAGAAAGACTGCATAGACCCTCTTCGACAAAGAAAAGGGGAACCAATTAACACAGATACAGAAGATAATCCTGGACCCGAGATTTGAAGGGAAGGATATAGAAGTGGATTAAACTCCAACTAGCAGAAGTATTTGCATAAAAACACCAAAAAAGGAGACACTTGGAGCTGCAGTCTGGCAGTGATCCTGACTGCACAAACAGCTTGGATATTGCCGAGTGGGGGTAGGACCTAAGAATTAACCTAAAAATCAGCCTTGTTAGCCAGGGATTGCACGGAGGAATGCTCTGGTGGCTAGTGAAGTAAAAGGGGAAGCAGCAAAGAGGAAGGCAGGTTGAGCTGTGGACTTTTGCCTGTCTGGAGGACACAGCCATTTTGAATGTTTACAAGTGGTATGACCATTGTGGATATTTAAAGCAACAGCGTTCTCTCAGATTCCAGGGACTTAAGAATAGGCTCCACTTGCTGGGAAACAAAAGGGCATTCCAGACGCCAACAACTGGAAAGGTACGATATTCCCCTTGTTACCCTTTTACCCTAAACCCTCTTGGTGAATGGAGGTGTGGCCATACCTCACTTGCACCCACCTTCTAGGCTGGCAGGAATTCCATCCCAGTGTGTGTGCTCGGAAGGAGCCTGGGTGCCCTGCCCCGATTTTTTTTTCTTTTGTTTTTTTGTGTTTTAAAACTACTGTTATTATTATTACTTTGTCCTTTTTATTATAATTCTTTATTCTTCCCTACCCAGGTTCTAGTTTTCAAGCTTTTTTTCTTTTCCCTGTTCCTGGTTCCAATTTTTTTTCTTTCTCATGGTTAACCCTATTGTTTTTCTTTTTGTGTTTTTCCCATTTTTCCTTCATTATTCTCCTTGTCTATCTTTTTTCTCTTATTGCCCTCTCCCCAGATATTGTGGGGATTTTTT
>NW_006921661.1:1959621-1960993 GCF_000298275.1 Orycteropus afer afer | reverse complement strand
GGTGCCTTCTATGAATGGATAGATGAGTGGACAGGCTAAACTATTAGGTATGTCTATACAGTGAGGAGTGTACTCAAGACCATGTGTAATTCTACAAATGTATTTGTATGTTCTGTAAGAATTGCCAGGTGTATAGTAGAGCTGACAAGGGACAAGGTTGTAGTCACTTCTTGGTCACAGCCAGCTACCCAGAGGGAGTGAGGAGTTGAACCTGTGGGCTTGGGACCATAGTTGCAGAGGACATCAAGCTCAATTGGCATAACATACTACACAAAACACTTTCCACCTCCTACTTTGGTGAGTAGTGACTGGAATCTTAAAAGCTTGCAAGCAGCCATCTAGATGCAATGATGGGTCTCTCCTTGTCCAGAGCAAAGAAGAATGAGGAAAACCAAAGATTCATGGAAATAATTAGTCCAAGCAATTGGTACACCACACGATCTGCAGCCTATATGACTATGAGGCCAGAACTAGATGGTGCCAGGCTACTACTGTCAACCACTTGGAGAGGGATCTATGTAGCAGATCCTAGATAGAGAGGGAGAACAACGTGGAACAAAACTCAAAATCATTTGGGGGGGAAAAAAAGGGGGACCAAGTTTGCTGGTCAGATAGAGCCTGGTGGAACCACTGAGACTGGCCCCTGGCTGCCTTTCAGGTCTGGAACTGAACCCACACCTGTGGCTTCCAGCCAAACAAAAGACAGGCATATGAGTTGAACACTTACCTGAGGTAAATACACTCCTTGGAGAGAATAATCACGGGAGAAAGAAGGGCTGTTTATGCACAGGGAGATGGTTCAGGGGGCAGGAGTGCATGGAGGGATGGACACAAGGAAGAGGTAACTATTGGGAGGAAGTGGGAGGGAAGCTGTTGCATTGGGGTCAATTGTAGTCAATGTCATGAGACAAAGTGTGTGTGAAGTGCTGTATGGTAAGTAATTCTGCTCCATAAACTTTCACCCAAATCACAATTTAAAAAAAAGTATGTAGATCCCTGATCCAGACGAAGTCCAGTGAAGTCTAATAGTGAGCATAGAGACTCAGCCTGACCAAAAAAATAAAAAAAAAGTTAATGGCTTAAAATAAAAATCTAGAACTATCTTTCACAAGTCTGTAGGGTACCTGGGTTCAGCTGGTTGGTTCTTGCTAGGGGTCGCTCTTGTGGTAACTGTCAAATGGCTGCTTAGGCTGGAGTCATCTGAAAGTTCACCTGAACTAGAGATCGAAGATGACATAAGTCACATGTCCAATGCCTTCATGGGGATGCCTAAAACAACTGAGGGCTAAGCCGGATATCTCTGTCTTGTCACCCAGCCTTCCCACCTCATTATCTGGGCTATCTCACAGTATGGTAGTCTTATGATAGTTAA
>NW_006921661.1:1957713-1959306 GCF_000298275.1 Orycteropus afer afer | reverse complement strand
GAAGATGGGGCAATCTACTTCCGTAGTGATACTGCCTCAGAAACCCAAGGAGGAGTCGCTATGAGTTGGGTCTGACTCGACAGCACATAACAACAACAACAACATTTTAATTTACTGTATCTTCCCTTTTACAGGGACATATATTCCATAAAGAAAAGGACTTTTGTCTCCTTTGTCCACTATTTTATCTCCAGCACGTTACACACCGAATTAATAATTATTGCATTAAAAACACCAAACCAAAACAAACTCACTGCTGCTGATTCTGACTCTAGCAACCCTCCAGGACAGAGCAGAACTGCCCTACAGGGTTTCCAAGGTCATATGTCTTTAGAGAAGCAGAATGCCACATCTTTCTCCCATGGAGTGGCTGGTGGATTCTAACTGCTGACCTTTCAGTTAGCAGCCTAGTGCTTTAACCACTGTGCCACCAGGTCCCCTAATTAGTTAAGTGCATATGCATCAATAATTCACTATATCTGCTTGCTTCTCACAAATGGCCACTCTCTTACCCAAGCTGCTACCAATTTAACTTTCTGGAAAGTGACCTGGGGGACATCTGGGATATTCTGCAAGCAGAAAGTACAAAATAAGTTTGGGGACAAAAATCAAAGAGAAAAGTACTGGAAAAGGTCACACACTGTTTACTTTCCCTGTAGACATCCCTGATCATCCTACTACTTAATTTTTCCTGCCTCAGAAAATTTTTGTCCAATCTTGTTGCTGTCCAGTTGATTCTGACTCATGGTGACCCCCTATGTTTCAGGGTAGAACTGTGTTCCATAGGGTTTTAATTGGCTGTGATCCTTTGGAAGCAGATCACCAACCTTTCATACAAGGTGCTTCTGGGTGGATTCAAACTGCTAACCTTACGGTTTGCAGCAGAGCACTCAAACGTCTGTGTCACCCAGGGACTCCTAAGAAAACTTTCCTAGAGCATTTATAAAAAATAAAACACAATCTGACATTCAATAATTCTGTATAAATTATTCAATTACTTTTATAAAAGGTAAAACCCAATTAAGTATTTAATTATTCTGTCTTCAATTTCATGTGTCAGTTTTATCTTCCAAAACAGACTACATTAAGAACTTTGGTCATCAAGGACAGTTTTGAGAGAAAAGGCAAGGCACACACACTGCAGTATCTGTAACAATATAGTCAAAAAAGGATTAGGATCCCAAGTATAAAACCAGATTTATGTGAAAAGACAATTCAGTATAAAACATTGTGGAAGAGGAAATGAGTGGTCAATAATTTTAAGAAAAGATTCTCAATCTCATTCGTGATCAGAGAAAAGTGAATTAAAACTATATTGAGACCCCATTTTATACTTATGAGATTGGCAATATTTAAAGACTGAAAATATGTGTTGGCAAGGATGTGGAACAGCATACCCTGCTGGTGGAAGTTAAAATTCATTCTTCCCAACCTGTGAAAATTTGGCTTTATCTAATATGGGGCAGGGAGCTCTGGTAGCATAGTGGCTAAGGTACTTGATTGCTAACTAGAAGGCTGGCGTTCAAACCCACCAGCCACTCCTCAGAAGGAAGATGGGGCAATCTACTTCCGTAGTGATACTGCCTCGGAAAC
>NW_006921661.1:1933049-1957328 GCF_000298275.1 Orycteropus afer afer | reverse complement strand
CCACCAGCCACTCCTCGGAAGGAAAGTTAGGCAATCTACTTCCATAGTGATAATGCCTCAGAAACCCAAGGAGGGGTCACTACAACTCAGGTCTGATTCGATGGCACATACCAACAATAAGTAAAGTTGAAGTTATAAGCATGCACTTTTAATACTCTGCATATTCCCTTGAAGGCTTGTTGGAATCACTTGGAGACCCTTACAAACTAATGCCTGGGTTTCAGACCGAGATTCCCACTTAATTAGAACACAACATCGGGGGTGGGCAGTGGGAGAAAGTGGTTCATCATAGATGAATATATTGTATGATTCCATTTGTTAAAAACATGCAAAATGGATAAAACTATTTTTTAAAAAACAACACAAGAATAATAAACCAAGCTCTGGGTAGCAGAAGGGAGGGAAATGAAATGGAAAGACACATAGTGGGGGAGCAAACACACTAACAATGTTCTGTTTCTTTAGTAGTGGGTATAGGTGAAGCCTTATACTATCTACACAGTTTTTATTATTTAACGTCTGTGCAATATTTAATAAAAGTAAATTAAGTATATAACTAATAGGCTTTTTTATGCCAAAAAGATCAATACTGCTTAGGCTTGCTAATAATAGGTTATCACTAAATATTATTTGTCTTCTCCCAGGAATGTAAATGGTTGTCTGGGAAAGAATGGCTAAGAAGAAATAGCAAGGATGCTTAACTTTAGTGTGATGCTCATTCTTGTCTGTTACCTTTAACTTTAGAACATTAGTTGAAATTTTGGTATCTTTTCTCACAAGCCAAATTCGAGGGTCAGTGTGGTATGCACAAACAATATTTACCTTACTGCCGAACAGTCCTTGTTTAAAATCCATCTCTGCCTCTTCCTGTGTGACTTTTGCTAAGTTTTTCTGTCTGACTCTAGTTTCCTTATCTAAAATAATAACAATAATTCATTCAACAAATATTTCTGGCTCACCTATCATGTGCTGGGGAATGTGCCAGGACTGTACAACAATGTGCAAGTGAGACACCGTTTCTGCCCTCGTGAAGGCAAGCTAGTTTCTACTTCAAAAGCTCCTGAAAGGAACTTGATGTAATGCCAGAAATATATTTTTCATTTAATAAATGTTATTTTTCTATCTTTTTCTCCTTGAATTATTTGTAACTAATAAACCCTGTGTAGTAGTCTAATAAGGACCTTTGGTTGCATAGTGCCTAAGGCATTTGACTGCTACCAAAAGGTTAGTGGTTCAAACCCACCAGCCACTCATGGAAGGAAGACTGGGCAATAAGCTTCTGTAAAGATTTACCACCTTTGAAACCCAAAGGGGGTCACGATGAGTTGGAATCAAGTTGATGGCAGTGAGTTTGGTTTTGGTGAGTGGTCTGATATTATGAAAAACACCAGTGAAATAGCATATATGAGAATGAAGTACTATACAAATATATAAAACCTGTGAAAGCTGGAACCTGAGTAGGTGGAAGAAAACCTGTCAGAGAAGGAAAACTCAAATACTTTTGATTAAGAGAGCAATAGAAAAATGGTAAAACCATACCCTGTCAAAAATGGAAAACTTTGTCAACTTGCAGCCTTCATACATCTCACTGTATTAGCTGACTTATTAACATACTATAAAAATGTTAGATATTATTATCAGTGTGATCCCATCATCAGGTTTGTAGTCTGAACCATCTAGAGGCATCTTCTGGTGGTATAGTGCCTAAGGCATTTGACTGCTAACCAGAAGGCTGGCAGTTCATACCACCAGCCACTCCTCGGAAGGAAGACTGGGGAATATACTTGCGTAGAGAAACTGCCTCGGAAACTCAAGGAGGGGTCTCTATGAGTTGGAACCGACACTGTAACGGAGGTGAGTTTTTTTTTTTTTGGTTTAGAGGCACCTTGGAAGACAGGCCTGGTGACCTGCTTCTGAAAGGTTGCAGCCTCAAGAACTCTAAGGAGCATTCACTCTGCACAAATGAAGTCACCATGACTGGAATGTATTCGATGTCAACCGGTAACAGCAACATCAAGTTAAACAGTGACATTTGAATCACATTAAAACTATTTTAAGATTATGAACAAAAAGATAATTAGATTCAGATTTCAGTTTTCCTGAAAATATTCCTAATGATTTGACTTAAAATGTATCCTTTTGACATCTGCAATTTGTTTTTAATATGGCCAGCTTTCAAATTCATATTATTTTGATGTCATTCATTATGGTAAAATTTTGTTCTTCCCATTTGGAAATAACTTGTAAATTCATTTTGCTAAAAGGCAAAGCAGAAATAACTCTGTAAGTCAAATAGCACTAGCATAGTACTTTTCACCAAAAAAGAGACTTAACATATTATTTATAGGATGAAAAAAATTAGTGCAATTTTAGTCCAGTTGTGTGGTTGAGATGGAAATAGATCATTTTAAGAATGTACTCCACTTGCTGGAAATCACGGGATGGTAGAAATAGCTCAGTTTGCTGGATGAAAGGCGCCATCAGGCTGTATCAACTCACAGTCAGAGATTCCCTCCCACCACCATGGTGCTAATTCCCAAGATCCTCACTTACAGTGGAAGCAGCAAAAACACAAGATGGGTGGGAGTACAAAAGCCTCAGGTCAGTTCTCTTCTCAGTGTCCTAGAGAACAGATTTGCCCCTCTTAATGTAATATGACATTTTCTTTTTTCTGCTTTAATTTTTTTTTTTTTTTTGGATAGAGAAGGTAATAGAGCAAATTGAAATTGGCAATAATTGAAAAGTTTGATAACATGCTCAGAACGGCGCTTCATAAGAAACAGCATCTTCACATATTGCTGGTAGAAATATAAACTGGTAAACCTATACAGAGAGCAATTTATCAATCAAAATATCAAATACACATCTCCTTTGGACTGATTCTAGAGCCCTAGCACTATATTCACTCATGCACAAAACTACTAGTATAACAATATTCAATGTGGCATTGTTTGCAAAAGAATTTTTCAAAAATTTATTGTGAAAGAATGGAAAGGTAGGTTAAATAAATAATTAAATAATTAAAATACACCCATCCATACACTGAACAGCATACATCTTTAAAAAAACAAGGTAGATTATTGAAAAGAGCTACTGATAAGAGAAATAAAAGCAGGTGCAGAACATAAATAATAATAAGCTATCATTTGTGTAATAAAGTAATACATGAAAAGATCTATCTTTGAATAAACATAGGCTATTTCTTGAAGAACAGTACATCAAATACATCAAAAGGTTTAAAATTTTCATTACATCAAAGGTTTGAAATTTTCATTATAAGTAATTCTAAAAAGAGTTTATTACAAAAAAAGGGTCATGTACCTTTACAGCTACACAAAAACCCAGATACCTGTTCATGAAAACTAAACCCAATATACTTCAATATAGTCTGGGGTTTTCCTAGGGTAATTATCTTCTTAGTACTTTATTTTGTAGCGATATGCTCAAAAGTTCCCCGGAAGTTTTGGAGTTGAGAGAATGTCCAGGGGCCAAAGAACATTTCCTCAGCTGCTGGTTTTTAAACCAGGACTCCAGCCAGTCACCAAGTCCTCTTGTTGCCTTGTTCATTAAAATTTTTCACATCCTTCTGCACATTCCTTTCCATTCACATTACCTGTACCTAATTTAGTGTGTTATCTCACACTTCACCTAATCTTAAAAAAAAGAAAGCAAACCCACTGCCATCAAGTCGATTGCAACTCACAGCCACCCCCATTGGGTTTCCAAAGCTGTAAATCTTTATGGAAACAGACTGCACCACTTTCTTCCTCTAGCAGCTGGTGGGTTCCAACCACTGACTTTTTAGTTAACAGCCAAATGCCTTAACCACTATACCACCAGAGCTTCTTTCCAGGAGTTATCTAATCTAGGAGTTACCAAACTGAACTCATTCCTTTTGTGTTCTCTTAGCCTGTTTTTGGTTATAAGGTTTATCATCCTAGACCATGGTTTCTTATTTTCTGCTCAAAAGCCTTTGATAAATCTTCAGTGCCTGAAGGAAGAATTCTAAGCCCTTTAGCCTGGCACTCAAAGACATTCCAATCTCATGCTTTCAATCTTATTTCCAAATATCTTCTTGAATCCCAGTGTTTTAACTTCAAATGCAGTGTTCCTTTGTAGCCAAACAGCAAAAGCCAGCTTGCTCCACCCAGTGCAAAGACCACGGCACTGAAGATAGATTTTCAATTCTAGTTCTAGATTCACTGTTGTTGTTATTATGTGCCCTCAAGTCGAGTTGTCTCCCACTCATAGCGACCTCTCCTTGGGTTTCCTAGGCAGTATCCCTATGGAAGTAGATTGCCCAGTCTTACTCCAAGGAGTGCTGATGGGTTTGAACCGCCAGCTTTCTGGTTAGCAGTCAAGTGCCTTAGGCACTAAGCCACCAGAGCTCCTAGCTGTAGGGTACTGAGAGGATCAGAGACAGTGTATGTAAAGGACATGGTGCATGACATATGAACTACAGGAACTCTTTCTATTATGGGTGTCCACAGAACGTTCCATCTGTTCTCATTTGAAAATTAATCAATTTACTTTATTCATTTTATTTCTACTTATTTATGTCATGCAGACAGAATTAGACTATAAATACTTTAGACAAGGGACTGTCTAATAATTATTTTTTCCCTGTCAATGCCCTGTAAGGGGTTCTGCACACTCATTTTCACCCCTTTACAAACAAAGTACTAAAGTTAGAATTAATTAAACAAATATTTTTCAGGTACTGTACACTGAAAATATAGTGATAGCAGATATTATCTTCATCTTCACAGATCTTCCAAGTGTGGAGAAGATCAACATGAGGCCAAAATAACTCTTAAATGGCAG
The DNA here is from genome assembly GCF_000298275.1 of Orycteropus afer afer. NCBI lineage: Eukaryota > Metazoa > Chordata > Mammalia > Tubulidentata > Orycteropodidae > Orycteropus > Orycteropus afer. The sequence continues at coordinate 1,952,504 of NW_006921661.1, read as the reverse complement.
TAGTATGACATATTAAAGTGTTGAAAGAAAATAATTTATTAACCAAGAACTCTATGTCTGGCAAAACTATACTTCTATACTTCCAAAATGATGGAGAAAATCAGATATTCCCAGATGAACAAAAGATTAGGGAGTTCATTGCTTAGGGGAAAATATGCTATAGGGAGTTGCAGTAGCTAAAGTTATGTGTATACTTGGCTGGGCCTGTTTTTGAGTGGCTGAGCACTGGATGTAGTTATTCCCCATGATGAGACTGGTCATCAGCTCCACGGTGCAATCTGCTGTAAGCAGCTGAGGAGCTGCTTTAGGGATGTGGTTTGCTTCCAGTATAAGAAGCAGCAGCTTTGAGAAAGGCCTCTGAGCCTTTTTGGCACACTTGGATCCTGTATGTAGCCTAATCTTTATTGAGCAGCCTGCCATGTTTGTTGCCTGCTCATCTTGGGACTATTTCTGGACTTCTACTAGTGGCCTGCTGTGTTATTTAATAATCTTGGGACTGTGCCATTTTATCTGTTGACATTGGGTTTGTCACCCTTACCAGGCAGCAGCTGCCTGAGTTAAGAGAACCCTCTAGTTTCAGTGGACTGGGAGTAAGAGGCACAGCTGAAGGCCAAGGTCAAGGGGCCTTCACCCAAACCCTAGAGCTGGCACTTTGAACTTGGACTTCTAGCCTTCTAAACTGTAAGAGAATAAACTCTTGTCTGTTAAAGCCACACATCTGTGTTATGTCTGTTATAGCAAAAAGGAGTCCTCCAGGCAGAGATGAAAGGACACTAGACAGCAACTTGAAGCCATAAGAAGAAATAAGAAACACTGGTAAAGGTAACCACATAGGTAAGTATATGAGACAGTAGTATTGTATTTTTGGTCTGTAACTACTACTTCTTTCCTATATAAAAGACAAATGCACAAAATAATAATTTTAAATCTGTGTTAATGGGCACACAATGTATAAAGATATAACTTGTAACAATAACAGCATAAAGGAAAGAATAGCCTCTTTAATAAATGGGGCTGGGACAACTGGATATCCCCTTGACAAAGAATAAAATTGGATTTTTACCTCACACCACATACAAAAATTAACTAGAATGAACATCAATGTTTGAACTAAAACTATAAAACTCTCAGAAGAAAACATAAGAGTAATTCTTCTTGACTTTGGATTTGGCAATCATTTCCAAGATATGATACCAAATATATAAGCAACAAAAGAAAAAAATCAGGAATTTCATAAACCTTAAAAACATTTTTGCATTAAAGGATACTATTATAAGAGTGAAGACAAGCCTCGGAATGGGAAAAATATTTGCAAACATTTTCTGATAAGGATTTAGCATCCAGAATACATATGAACAGCTCCTACAACTCAGTAAAGAGAAAAACCCAAATAGACAATGAATTTGAATAGAGTTCTTCAAAGACAATATACAAATGGCATCTGAAAAGATGTTGAACATCATTAGTCATTAAGGAAATGCAAATCAAAACCAGAATGAGTTATCACTTTATACTCACTAGGATGGCTATAATCTAAGTTAAGTGCTGGCAAAGTTGTGGAGAAATTGGAATCTCTGTACATTGCTGGTGAGAATGTAAAGTGGTATACACCCACTGTGGAAAAGTTTCATGATTCCTCAGTAAGTTGAACACAAAATAACCATAACAAGTTGCTGTCAAGTCGATTTCAACTCATAGTGACACTGTGTGTCAGAGAAGAACTCTGCTCCATAGGGCTTTCAATGGCTGATTTTTTTTTTTTTTTTTTTTAAGTGGACTACCTGGTCTTTTCTTCCAAGGTATCTTGGAGTGGACTCAAATCTCCCACCTTTTTTTGCAGCCAAGAGCATTAACATCTGCACCACTCAGGGACTTCAAAATGACCATGTTCTTTTGTTGTTAAGTGCCATTCTCATTGGTTCTAAGTCATAGCAACCCTCTGTACAACAGAGCAGAACAATGCCCAGTCATGCACCATCCTCACAATTGTTGCTATTCTTGAGCTCATCACTGCAGCTACTATACCAATCTATCTCCTCGAGGGTCTCCCTTTTTTTTTGCTAGCCCTCTACTTTACCTAGCATTATATCCTTCCAGGGACTGTTCCATTCTGTAATAACCATTATTGTTGTTACTGTTAGGTGCCATCAAGTCACCTCTGACTCACAGCAATCTTGTGTACAAAAGAACAAAATGCTGCCTGGTCCTGTGCCAGCTTCACAATCCCTGCTATACCTGAGCTCATCATCACTGCAGCCACTGTGTCAATCCACTTTGTTGAGGGCCTTACCCTTTTTTGTTGACCCTCCACTTTACCAAGCATGATCTCTCTCTCCAGAGAATGGTCCCTTCTGACAACATGACCAAAGTAGGTGAGACAAAGTCTGGCCATTCTCGCTTCCAAGGAGCACTCTGGCTGCACTTCTTCCAGGACAGATTTGTTCTTTTAGCAGTCCATGGTACCTTCAGTACTCTTTGCCAACACCACAACTCAAAAGCATCAACTCTTGTTTGGTCTTCCTTATGCATTGTCCAGCTCTCACACGCATATGAGGTGATTAAAAACACTGTGTCTTGGGTTAGGTGCACCTTAGTCTTCAAGGAGACATCTTTGCTCTTCAGCACTTGAAAGAGGTCTTTTGCAGCAGATTTGCCCAATGTAATAGTCTTCTGATGTCTTGACTGCTGCTTCCATTGGTGTTGATTATAGAATCAAGTAATATGAAGTCTTTGACAACTTCAATCTATTCTCCATTTATTGTGATGCTGCTTACTGGCCCAGTGGTGAGGATTTTTGTTTTCTTTAGGTTGAGGTATAATCCACACTGCAGACTGTAGTTTTGAATCTTCATCAGTAAGTGCTTCAAGTCATCCTCACTTTCAGTAAGCAAAGTGTGCTGTCTGCATATCACAGGTTGTTAATGATTCTTCCTCCAATTCTGATGCCATGCTCTTCTTCATATAGTCCAGTTTCTCAGATTATTTGCTCAGCATACAGATAGAGTAAGTATGGTGAAAGGATACAACCTTGAGACACTCCCTTTCTGATTTTAAACGATCCTATCATTCTGTTTTAACAATAGCCTCTTGTTCTATATACACATTCCTCATGAGCACAATTAAATGTTCTGGAATTTCCATTCTTCTCAATGTTATCCATAATCTGTTAGGATCCACACAATCTAATGCTTTTGCATAGTCAATAAAACACAAGTAAACATCCTTCTGTTTTCTTTGCTTTCAACCAAGATCCATGTGACATCAGCAATGATATCCCTCATTCCACATCTTCTTCTGAATCCAGCTTGCATTTCTGGAAGCTTCCTGTCAATATACTGCTGCAAACATCTTTGAATTACCTTCAGTAAGATTTTACTTACATGTGACATTGATATTGTTCAATAATTTCCACATTCTGTGGGATCACCTTTCTTGGAATGGGTACAAATATGGATCTTTTCCAGTCAGTTGGCTAGGTAGCTGCCTTCCAAATCTCTTGGCATAGCCAAATGAGTGCCTCCAACATGGCATTCATCTGCAAAAAATCTCAGTGGGTATATATCAATTCCTGGAGCCTTGTTTATCACCAATTCCTTCACTGTAGCTACGACTTCTTCCTTCAATACCATTGGTTCTTGATCATATGCCACCTGATGAAATGGATGAACATTGACCAATTCTTTTTGGTACAGTGACTCTGTGTATTCCTTCCATCTTCTTTTGAAGTTTCCTGCATCATTCAATATATTGCTCACAGAATCTTTCCATATAGCAACTTGAGGCTTAAATTTTTTCTTCAGTTCTTTCAGCTTGAGAAATTCCGAGTGTGTTCTTCCCTTTTGATTTTCTAACTCTAGGTCTTTGTACATTTCATTATAATAATGGACATGGACTTTGACTTCTGGAGCTGCCCTTTGAACTCTTCTGTTTAGCTCTTATCTTGTCAGTTCCTCCATTTAGTTTAGCTACTCTCTATTCAAGGGTAAGTTTCAGAGTCTCTTCTGACATCCATTTTGGTCTTTTCTTCCTTTCCTGTGCTTTTAATGACCTTTTGCTTTCTTCATGGATGATGTTCTTGATGTCACCCCCACAATTCCTCTGGTTTTCAGTCACTGATGTTCAGTGTATCAAATATATTCTTCAGATGGTCTCTAAATTCAGGAGGGATATAATCAAAGTCATATTTTGGCTCTCGTGGACTTGTTTTAATTGTCTTCAGCTTGAACTTGAAGTTGTGTATAAGGCATTCATGGCCTGTTCCACAATCAACTCCAGGCCTTGTTATGGCTGAAGATATTGAGCTTCTCCATGTCCTGTTGCCCCAGATATAGTCTCAGTATGATTCCTGTGTACTCCATTTGGTGATTTCCACATTTATAGCTGTTGTTTGTGTTGTTCAAAAAAGGTATTTGCAATGAATAGGTCATTGTTCTTGCAAAATTCTATCATGCAATCTCCAGCATTATTTCTATCACCAAGGCCATATTTTCCAACTACTGGTGATTCTTCTTAGTTTCCAAGTTTCACATTCCAATCACCAGTGATAATAAGCACATCTTGATTGGATGTTTGGTCAATTTCAGATAGCAGAAGTTAGTAAAAATCTTCAATTTCCTCACTTTTGGCTTTGGTGGTTGGTGTGTAAATTTGAATAACAGTAGTATTAACTGGTCTTCTTTGCAGGCATATGGACATTATCCTATCATTGACAGCATTGTACTTTAGGATAGATCTTGATATATTCTTTGTGATGATAAATGCCATGTCATTACTCTTTAATTTGGCATTCCTAGCATAGTAGATTATATGATTGTCTGATTCAAAATGGCCCAAACCAGTCCATTTCAGCTCACTAATGCTTAGAATAGCGATCTTTACGTATTCCATTTCTTTTCTGACAACTTCCAATTTTCCTAGATTCATACTTCAAATATTCCATGTTCCGATTATTAATAGATGTTTGCAGATGCTTCTTCTCATCTTGAGATGTGCCACATCAGCCAATGGAGGTCCTGAAAGCTCTACTCTATCCACATCATTAAGGTCGACTCTATTCTGAAGAGGCAGCTCTTCCCCAGTCACACTCTGAGTGCCCTCCGACCTGACGGGCTCATCCTCTGGCACTATACTGGTCAATGTTTCAAGGTTATTCATAAAGTTTTCCATGCTATTCATAAGGTTTTCACTGGCCAATTGTTTGAGAAGTGTATGGCCCTTTTCTTCTTCTCAGTCTGTCTTAGTCTGGAAGATCCGCTGAAACTTGTCCATCATGGGTAACCCTTCTGGCATTTGAAACATCAGTAGCATAGCCTCTACCCTCACAGCAACATGCAAGCTACCATAGTACGGCAAACTGATAGAAAAGTACATCTCCTTTAGTTGTTCCAAACTGCTCCTCTCACTTCCTCCTCCAGCTGCTCCAACACTCACCTGCTTTGCCCGGCTTGCTTACCCGGCCTGCCCCAGGTACTCCAATAACTGCCTGCCCCACCAGCTCATTTACCCAGCCTGCCCCAGATATTCTAACACCCGCCTGCCATATGACCCAGCAGTTCCACTCCTAAGCATATACTTGATAGAACTGAAAACAAGTATTTAACAAAATCTTGTACATGAAAGTTCACAGCAGCTTTACTCACAGCCATAAGGTAGAAAAAGACTAATCACCATCAGTGGATAAATGGATAAAGGGTGGTTTATTTATAAAATGGAATGTTATTCAACCACAGGAAGGAATGTGGTACTGGCACATTCTACAACATTGTTGCTATTGTTGTTATGTGCTGTCAAGTCAAACCCGAATCATAGTGACTCCTCCTTGGGTTTCCAAGGCAGTATCACTTCGGAAGTAGATTGCCCCATCTTTCTTCTGAGGAGTGGCTGGTGGGTTTGAACCGCCAGCTTCCTGGTTAGCAGTCAAGTGCCTAGGCACTACCCTACCAAAGATGAACTTGAAAACATGCTAAACTAAAGAACCGGACATAAAAGGTCACATATTTCATGATTCCATTTACATGTCATATCCAGAATAGGCAAATCTATAGACACAGAAAGCAGATTAGTAGTTGCCAGAGGCAGGATGGATAGGAGGATATGGAGTGACTACTTAATGAATATGGTGTTTCCATTTGCGATGAAAAAATTCTGGACTAGATAGTGGTGGTGATTGTACTTACTGCACTGAACTGTATACTTTAAAACAGCAAATGTTATGTTTGTATAATTTACCACAATAAAAAGAACAAAAACTTGAATACACATTTCTCCAAAGAAGAAATACAAACAGCCAAAAAGTATATCAAAAGAAACTCAACATCATTAGTTACTGTTGTTGTTAGACACCGTCAAGTCAGCTCTGACTCATAGTGACCCTATGGACAACAGAACAAAACACTGCCCCGTCCTGTGCCATCCTCACAATTCCTGCTGTGCTTGCGCCCATTGTTGCAGCCACTGTGTCAATCCATCCTGTTGAGAGTCTTCCCCTTTTTCACTGACTGTCTACTTTACCAACCATGATATCATTCTCCAGGGAATGGTCCCTTCTGACGACATCACCTACTGAAGTAGGTGTGATGAAGTCTGGCCATTCTTGCTTCCAAGGAACATGATGGCTGCACTTCTTCCAGGGCAGATTTGTTCATTCTTCTGGTAGTCCATGCTATTTTTAGTATTCTCTGCCTACACTGCAACTCAAAAGGCACCAACTCTTCTTTGGTCTTCCTTATTCGTTGTCCAGTTTTCACATTCATATGAAGTGACTGACAATACCATGGCTTGGGTTAAGCACACCTTAGTCTTCAAAGTGATATCGTTGCTTCTTAACACTTTTAAAGAAGTCTTCTGCAGCAGATTTGGCAGTGCACATCACCTACAAATGGTAACATTGCAACCTCAGATGTATAACATGAAGCAGTTTCACCTTATTTCCCATCAATTTCTTTTTTAAATTAAATTAAATTTTCTATTGTTCTCCAAGCCATGGTATTTTCAATTGCCTCATATGCATGTAAAAGCTTTTGGAAAACAAATAAGGAAGACTGAAGAAGTGTTGATGCCTTTGAATTGTAGTGTTGGCGATGAATACTGAAAATACCATGGACGGCCAGAAAAACTAACAAATCTGTTCTGGAAGAAGGGCAGCCAGAATGCTCCTTGAAGTGAGAATGGCCAGGCTTCTCATCTACTTTGGTCATGCTGTCAGAAGGGACCACTCCCCGGAGAAGGATATCATGTTTGGTAAAGTAGAGGGTCACTGAGGAAGGGGAAGAACCTCAACGAGATGGGTTCACACAGTGGCTACAATGATGGGCTCAAGCACACATTGTGAGGCTGGCGCAGGACCAGGCAGTGTTTCACTCTGCTGTACAGAGTCACTATGAGTCATAGCCAACTCAAAGGCACCTAACCATAACACTGTTGTAAAAAATATGTATCACATTTGCCAACATTCACCATTTAATGACACCAGTTACATCGATCATGTTGTATGTACATACATTCCTCATCAACATCCACTGCCAAATTTTCCACCATCATAAACAGAAATGCAATGCTTACTCAACTATGTTTTCCTCTTTCCCCCTCCCTCCCATCCCTGGTAATCACTAACAAACTTCTTTGTATATCTCTTATTCTTGCTCTAATTTCTTTTATCTGCTAAGATTCAAACTAGTTGCTCCAGAATCTTGAAGACCAAACACTGTTTTGAGAATTCAGCTAGAGCACTAAGAGAGGAAAACTATACAAACAAGGAAGATTGTACAATAAATAACATCAAGAGTGAAGAAAAGCTTGTTCCTTCATCAGTCCCTGCCAACTCACCAGCTTTACAGGTTACAGTGTATCTTTATATCAGCTACAGCTTTATATCCCTCACATCATTTAGCACAGCATCTCAAACATAGATAGTACCAAATGTCTGCTAAATAAGAAATGAATGGCTTGACTGTAGCTTCCTACATATGTATTCAGTAGTCTCCAAATCTGAACAAATATGGAAGTGGAGCTGGGGAAAAGAAAACTACAATGATGGGGCATGCATTCACTTCTCAACAGTGTTAGTTTAGAAGTGCATGTTCTTTACTGTGCTTTTCAAGGTTTTCTCCCTTCTGCCGCCAAACCTCAGTGTGTACCAGGCAACCTTATCTTTAAATATTTACTAATACCTCACTGCTATCAGAGCAAAAAAGAAACCATGAAGAAATGCAAGAATTTAAATATTAAAGTTCACCTTCTCCTAAAAGTGGGGTGTAAAGATTCAAATTCCTGCAGCTACAGGCAGGAGGAAATCAACACAAAGAATCTTGGAAATACAGAGGTGTATAAGGTAGGAATAAGCAGAACACTGCTTTTAGAGGCTAGAAAGTTGGCCAAGGCAGAAAACAAGTCTTGGTACTGGGACTTTAAAAAGCAACAAAGATAGCAAGTCATAATACCAAAAGCCACAGACTGCTGAAACCTGATCTAGACTCTGCCTGCATTAGTCTAGGATCAATGAATTCAAGAGCATCTCTGTCTGGCACTCCAAATAGGCAAGTCTTAATTCCACTGCATAAAAATCCTCTTGCTTGCTCTGAAATAATATAAACACAGAGCACTTCTCATTTGCTTAGCTTCAGAAATACATTTTTCCCTTTTCCTATTTATTCATATTTAGCTTATAACTTCCTTTGGGTTTGCTTAGAGACCAAAACATACATAATGTAATCACTCAGACCTGCTTATGGTACTTTACTGGTAGCAAAACTTAATTTATGATTCTGGGGACTACTTAGTTTGTTTTCTATTACTTGTTTAATTTTGTATCCCTTTAATAATTCCCTTTTTATTTATAAAAACTCCTTTAAATCATGTGTTCCTTCCCTATCATTTATTTTTTTAATATTCACTGGTTAAGATTAAGGGATTATAAAATGTCTTTAAGGTGGCTGTGCAAGTTAAGGTTGTGTGTCAACTTGGCGGGGTCTGGTTTTGAGTGGTTGGGCAGCTGGGTGGAGTTACTCCACATGATGAGACTGGTAATCAACTCCATGGTGGAACCTGCAGTGAGCAGCTAAGTTTCTAGCTTAGGGATGTGGTCTGCTAACAGTATATAAGCAGAAGCTTTGAGAAAGGTCTCTGAGCTTTTTGGCTTGCTTGGACCCTACATGTAGCTGAGTCTTCATTCAGCAGCCTGCCATGTTTCCTGCCAATCTTGGAGCTGTCTCTGGATTTAAACTAGTGGCATGCTATGCTGTTTGGTAATCTTGGGACTATGCCATTTTATTTGTCAACCTTGGGTTTGTCAGCCTCAGTAGCCAGAAGCTGCCTGAGTTAAGGGAAGACTCCAGTTTCAGTGGAGGTGTGTGTTTGTACATAAGCAGCCTCAGCATCTACTTTTTTTTTTTCTGTCACTGTTGTAAATATATCTATTATATAACTTTTGCCAATTCAATTTTTTATAAATTTACACCTTGTTGTCAGCAATTGTAATAACTCCTTAAGCAACTGTACTCTAAATTGATGTGATTTTTTCCATCATTGTTAACTACCCACTTCCCTCCCTTGCTCTTGCCCCAGTTACCACTTTCATCTCTATATGTTTGTCTTTTCTTGTCTTTTTATGAAAGTTAAGGTCAAATAATATTTGTTCTTTTGTGATTAGTTTATTTTGCTCCGCGTAATGTCTTCAATCTCCATCTATACTGTAGCATATATCAAGACTTCATTTCTCTTATTGTACCTATACACCACATTTTGTTTATTTATTCAATTGTTGATGGACATTCAGGCTGTTTCCATCTTTTGGCTACTGTGAATTGTACTGCAATGAATAATGGTGTACAAGTCTCTTTGGGAATCTCTGCTTTCAAGTCTTTTTCTGCATGTGGAAATCCAATTTTCCCAGCATAATTTATTGAAAAGACTCTACTCTCCTCATTGAATGGACTTAGTACTCTCATCTAAAATCAACTGACCATAGATGTTTATTATTTCTGGACTCTCAATTCTATTTCATTGGTCTACGTGTCTATTGTTACATCAGCATCAAGGTGTTCTGATTACTGTAAACTGTATATATGTTTTAAAATCAGGAAGTGTGATTCTTCCTACTTTGTTCTTATCTTTCACCACAGTTTTATCTATTCAGTAGTTCAGTCTTCCCATATGAAGCTGAGGATTGTTTTTTCTATTTCTATAAAAGAAGGCTATTAGAATTTTGATCAGGATCACACTGACTCTATTGTAGTAATGATATTGTAACAATATTATGTTTTTTTATTTTTTATTATCTTTTAAAATATGACTTATGGTCTAAAAATATTAACTAGGGGTTGAATTTACACAAAAGCTATCTTAGGGTCTTGATTAATCTCTTCAAATTCCTCTAGTTTACCAATTCATAGCGACATGATAAGAAAAGCAAATGGAGTACTGAATTAAAAATCCACTCCTTTTGGTCACAGTTTAATTAATACAGCTGGTAGAACAGAAAATTAGAACAGTTTGAATTTTTTATATATGTTTTGTAAGGATTACTAATAACAGTTTCAGGTGCTGGTCATGGTCTTTTGTCCATACAACTTTTATAAAATTTAAAGCAAACCCTCATATGAAAATATCAAATAGCAACATGTCCCCCAAGATTGAAACCATAACTTACTTCAACTTGAAAAAGTTCTCCAGCCCCTTCACAGTCATTAGATGTTATTATTGGCGTATGAATATGCACAAAGCCACTGTCCTAGAAAGATAAAAAAAACCACCCTTTTCAGTATATCCAATTAACCACATCCAGCTGCCCAACCACTCAACCAGGCCCAGCCAAGTTGACACACAAATTTAACCACCACACTGCCCCATAGGGTTTTCTTGTCTTTATGGAAGCAATTCCAAGAACATAAACTTTACTTGACTGTACTAATAAAATTGCACTAAGAGAATTCTGAAACAAACCCATTACTAAGCTTCAAAATATGAGTACTAAAAGATCAGTTAAGTGTTTATGAGTACTAAAAGATCAGTTAAGTGTTTACTGTGCGCATCAGCACGTAGAATTTCAAATCAAAAAGAAACTTAGACAATAACTACTTCAACTTCCTCATTTCAAAAATAGGGAAATTGAGGCCCAGAGAGATTTAATGACTTGCCAAAGTCACACAGCTAGTCAGCAGTAGAGCCAGGATTCAGGCTCTCTCTTTATCTTCTCACTTGTGTAATATACTGGTGGTGATTTACAAATAGAAGACATACATACACACACAGACATGGTTCTTCGTTCTTACTAGGACAACAAGATATTCAGTCTCTCATGTAACAGACACACACACTCTCTTAAGGTACAGAGCCTAAAGCATAATGATGTTGCCCATGTTGCTAAGAGAATACAATGTGATCAATATGAAGTTCCATTATTTTGGAATGAGATCCTCAATTGTAACGAACCATCAAATTGGAGAAAAATTAAACAGAAAGTGAAAAAGGCAGAGATAATTTGTGAGAAGTTTCTGTCATTAAATTGATGGAATAGTGCACTGCAGAGAAACCCCCTTTGCCTGGAGAAAAATGAGTGGCAAATCCATCCATTACTGAGGCGCCCAATAGCAGCCCTTCCGCTCAAAAGTCTGAGACTGTTTCCATTAGTGAACCACAAAAGGCTATTGCTAGTAGGACTGAAATAATCCAGTAACTTCAAAGTTATGTTTCTGTCATTTTGACTATGGATGTAGGCAAAAGGTTACATTCAGTGCCGCAGGGTGAAGGTGGAGGTAGATAAAGTGAATTTATACTGCAAAGGCAGAATACCAGGTGCTGTGGAAGTGATTCTGAATGTAATGCAAAACTTTGGCCTTGAAATCTATACAATAAATTCATATATACACATCTATTCTCTGCCAGGTTATGCCTTTCACTAGTGGAATGTAAAATGTCCTTGGGTATTACTAGGGACCTCCTGAATGTGTCCTGTCCATCCTAAAAAGGTTGAATTCAAGTACTCTGGCTACAGAACAAAGTAGTCAGTCAACAACAGGCCATATGATATAGACTGATTAAATATTCAAGATATAAATTAAGAGTCTCAGAAAGTATTCAAATACATATTTAATCCGAGAGCAACTGTGCCTAGAGGTGATACTCAGAGCACATTATAGAGGACCAATGAAACATAATCAATAACATTACTACATAAAATTTTTATCTCCTAGGAGCCAAAAATTATGGACATGAATCATTTATTCCACATGAAATGCAGGCAACTAACTATGAGCATGAGTGCAGTAAACAAAGAAAGGAAGTGAAAAATCCAAAGGAAATGAGCGGGGGAGGGAAAGGAGGACAGAGAGGAGAAAATTTAACCGGTAAAAATAATGCCACAAGAAATAACACTATATGCCTTATGAAATTATATGGGATATATGTGTATATATATTTATATATATAAATCACACAAATAGTGGGAATTATTTTTAATACTTAAAATTAATTCTAAATCTTTCAAAAGAAGTAAGCAACATTTTAAGCCTTAATACTGCTAACAGGGTTCATCAAAGTCCCTCAACATTATCAAAATATACAAAAGAGATTATAAAAGAAGAATAATAAGCAGTAAAGACAAAGTTCAAAAAAAGAGAAAGTGAGTAGGGAGATAACAAAATGAAAAGTAAGTAAACAGCAGGGACAGGTGGGGTACCCTCAGCAGCTACCTCAAATGGGTTGTAAGAATCAACTATTCATTATTATATCACAGCAAAGGGGTTCCTAATTAGAGCTATGAAGGCCAAAGAAGGGGCTAAAAATAAAAACAAACACTTCTATCCAATTTTTCAGACCCCACTCACTACCTCTAAATGTGTAAATACTTCAATATACATCATAGAACCAGATATTTTATAAGGCTTCTGAGTATCTGAAAGTTAAAAAATTCATGTACTAAGGCCTATGCACATCACTCAAGAGGGAATGAATTGAAGCTATATTTTTCTTTCACACACAACCCAATTATCATCATTTGATCAGAAGCAACAAGAAAGAAGCTCAAGAAATGCTAGCTACAGGCACCAGGAAGAGACAAAATAAATCCATGAAAAACAGTTATTACAGGAACTCAAAGGCACAGCATCTGGGGTCACTCACCTGAAGGGGCAAAAAATCCAGAACTGTGATAGGCTCTGAGGGCACTGCCATGCAGAAACGGACAATACCTGATATAGTGAGAATCTCAAGTCAATAAGACAAGGCAAACTCTTTGTATTGGCTGAATTTGGGAAGACCAGGAAGTATATAATACATTTAAGGAACACGTCAACTGAAATTTAAACAAAATTAATGACTAAAGAAATAAATCCTTAGTCATCTGAGAAACTCACTCTTCTAAATGACTCATTTCTTGAAAATTCTACATTGTCAAGTTGTATTTAGTACATACCAAATGGGTCAATTTTATGAGCAAACTAAGTTATCTAAAAAAAAATTCTTTTGACAATCAAATTGAAAAATAACAGAAGATCCATAAAGTACCCTAACCAAAAAGTATGGTTTAAATTTCCATTTTTCCTCACATTTCTGTATTTTTATAGATGTATTTGAAATGTATGGAAATCTTACATATAAAGTCTTCGTTATCTTTTTGGGAACCTAAAATAACAAGTCAAAAGAAAAGAGTACCAAATACTTTGGCTTTTGCTGGGTGCCACTGAGTCTATTCCCATGAGACAGAACTGCCTGTTTCAGTTACTTAGTGTGGCTCGGACAGAAATATACCACAAATGGGACGGCTTGAACAAACAGGAATTTACTCTCTTACAGTTTTAGAGGCTTTAAGTCCAAATTCAAAGTGCCAGGCTCTAGGGGCTGGGTGAAAGCCCCTTAACCTTGGGCTTCAGCTCTGCCTCCTGCTCCCAGCCCACTAAAGCTGGAGGCTTTTCTTCACTCAGACAGCTGCCGGCTGCTGCGGCTGACAAACCCAAGGTTGACAAGTAAAAAGGCACAGTCCCAATGTTACCAAACAACATGGCAGGCCACTAATTCAAGTCCAGATAAAGTCTCAAGATCAGCAGGGCACGGCAGGCTGTTGAACAATGACTTGGCCACATACAGTGTTCAAGCATGCCAAAAGGCTAGAGACCATTCCCAAAGCTGTTTCTTATATATGGCAAGACCACATCCCTAAAGCAGATACTCAGCTGCTCCAATAGATTACACGATGGAGTTAATCAGCAATCTTACCATGGGGAATAACTACATCCAGCTGCCTAACCACTCAACCAGGCCCAGCCAAGTTGACACACAAATTTAACCACCACACTGCCCCACAGAGTTTTCTTGTCTTTATGGAAGCAGATAGATCACTAGGTCTTTCTCCTTCAGAGCCTCTGAGTGGTTATAAACCACCAACCTTTCAATAAGCAGCAGAGCATTTAACTATTGCTCCACCAGGGCTCTTTACCAAAATAATATGTAACATAATTATTATTTAATATGTCTTATAGTACTGCTGGGAGCTCTGGTAGCATAGTGGCTAAGGTACTTGACTGCTAACCAGAAGGCTGGCGGTTCAAACCCACCAGCCACTCCTCGGAAGGAAGGTTGGGCAATCCTGCTTCTGTAGTGATACTGCCTTGGAAACCCAAGGAGGGGTCGCTATGAGTCAGGGCTGACTCGATGGCACATAACAACAACAACAACATAGTACTGTTAAGGAGCTCTGGTGGCATAGTGCCTAAGGCATCTGACTGCTAACCAGAAGGCTGGAGGTTCAAACCCATCAGCCACTCCTTGGAAGGAAGGTTGGGCAATTTCCTTCTGTAGTGATACTGCCTCGGAAACCCAAGGAGGGGTCGCTATGAGTGAGATGTGACTTGATGGCAGTGAGTTTGGTTTGGTTTATAGTACTCCTAAAAGAGCTCTGGTAGTACAGTGCTTAAGGCATCATGACTGCTAATCAGAAGGCTGGGTGTTCAAACTGACCAGCCATTCCGTGAAAGCAAGACTCGGCAATCTACTTCTGTAAATATTTACCGCCTTGGAAACCCAATGGGTGTCATTATGAGTCGGAATCGACTTGATGGCAGTGGGTTTGTTTTTTTATTTTTATTTATATATATATAGTATTCCTAAAGAAGCTCTGGTAGCAGAGTGCCAAAGGGATTTGACTGCTAACCACAAGGTTGGTGGTTCAAACCCACCAGCCACTCAATGGCAATCTACTTCTGTAAAGATTTACTGCCCAAAAACCCAATGGGGGTCTCTATGAGTTGGAATCAACTCAATGGCAGTGGGTTTGGTTTTTCATTTGATGTAGTCATTAAAACATTTGGCTGCCAATCAAAACGGCTGGCTGTTCAAACTCACCAGCCACTCTGTAGGAGAAAGATGAGGCAGTCTGCTTCTGTAAAGATTTGCAGCTTTGGAAACCCTATGGAGCAGTTCTATTCTGTCTTACAGGGTGTTACTATGAGTTGGAATCAACTTGATGGCATTGCGTTTAGGTTAATAGTACTCTACTGACTCTTTAAACAATTCAGTCTTGAATGTCACACATATGGGTGGGTAACATCACAGACTGAGGTACCAAGATTCTATTTTCAGCATTTTACAATTAAAAAATATGTTTGTAGCACCTGAAAAATGCCTACCTTTTTAATTACCCTATCATCAACAGTGTTAAATGCAAGTTATTTTCAACCACTTAAAATGTTTTTTAATTTTTACTTTATTTTACATATTTTTATGACTTTGGTTTTTTTAGTTTGTTCTTCCTCTTTTTCACATGTTTGTAAAAGTTTCAAGCAATAAATGTATAAAGAAGGCAGAAATCAATGGATTGCCAATGCCACCACCTAGTGGCCAAACAACCACTTGTCTGTCAGTTTGTCTCACTGTGGTAGTTCGTGTGTTGCAGCGATGCTGGAAGCTATGCCATGACAAATACCATCAGGGTCACCCATGGTGGACAGGTTTCAGCAGAGCTTCCAGTCAAAGACAACTAGGAAGAAGGACCTGGTGATCTACGAAGACTGGCCAGCGAACACCTATGAATAGCAGTGGGACACTGGTAAGTGCTGGAAGATGGGCCCCTTAGGCTGGCAGTCACTCCAGATATGACTGGGGAAGAGTTGCCTACTCAAAGTAGAGTTGACTTTAATGACGGAGATGGAGTAAAGCTTTTGGGAATTTCATATGCTGATGTGGCATGACTCAAATGAGAAGAAAGAGCTATAAACATCCATTGTTGTTATGTGCTGTCAAGTTGGACCCGACTCATAGCGAGCGATCCCTCCTTGAGTTTCTGAGGTGGTATCACTACAGAAGTAGATTGCCCAACCTTCTTTCCGAGGAGCGGCTGGTTGGTTTGAACCATAAGCCTTCTAGTTAGCAGTTAAATGCCTTAGGCACAACGCTACCAAAGCTCCTAAACATCCATTAGTCATCAGAATGTGGAATGTATGAAGTATGAATTTAGGCAGATTGAAGTTGTCAAAAATGAAATGGAACACTTGAAGATAGATATGCTAGGCATTAGTGAGCTGAAATGGATGGTATTGGCCATTTTGAATTGGACTATGCTGGAAATAACAAATGAAAGAGGACTGTCATTACACTTATCAACAAAAAAGAAAATTTCAAGATCTATCCTGAAGTACAATGCTGTCAGTGATAGGATAATAGCCATATGTCTACAAGGAAAACCAGTTGATATGACTATTATTCAAAATTATGTTGTTGTTACGTGTCATCGAGTTGGACCCAACTCATAGTACCAATCATTAATGCCAATGATGAAGACACTGAAGATTTTTACCAACTTCTGTGGTCTGAAATTGATAGAAAATGAAATCAAGACACATTGATAATTAGTGGTGATTGGAATGAGAAAGCTGGAAACAAAGAAGGATCAGCAGCTGGAAAATATGGCCTTGGTGACAGATACTATGCTGGAGATAGCATGACAGAAGTTTGCAAAACCAACAATTTATTCATTGCAAATACCTTTTTTTGACAACATAAATGATGACTCCAGTTGTAAGGTGGTTAAAACATTTGGCTGCTAACCAAAAGGCAGTTAAAACTCATCAGCTGCCCACAGGAGAAAGATGAGGCAATCTGCTTCTGTACAGATTTACTGCCTTGGAAACCCTACGAGGTAGTTCTACTCTGTTCTGCAGCATGACTGTGAGTTGGAATTGAGTTGATGGCAGTGGGTTTGGTTTTGGTTATACACACGGACCTTGCTGGATGGAACATACATGAATTAAATTCACTACGTCAGTGGAAAGAAACTAAGGAGAAGCTCAATATCATCAGTTATAAGGCCAGGGGTTGACTCTGGAACATACCATCAATTGCTCATATGCAAATTTAAGTTGAAGCTAAAGACAAATCAAAGAAGTCTACAAGAGCCAAACTATGACCTTTAGTATATTCCATCTGAATTTAGAGACCATCTCAAGAAGATTTGATGCACAGAACACTAATGACTGAAGACCAGAGAAGTTGTGGATGGTATCAATGATATCATGTCAGAAGATGTCAGAAGAAACTTGCTCTTGAACAGAGATTAGCTAAAGTGAATGGAAGAAATGCTGAAGTAAAAGAGCTGTATAAAAACTTTTCAAAGGGCAACTTGAGAAGACAAAGTAAAGGATCACAATGAAATGTGCAAAGATTTGGTGTTAAAAAAATAAAAAAGGAAGAACACTGGGCATTTCTCAAGCTGAAAGAACTGAAGAAAAAACTCAAGCCTCAAGTTGCAATACTGAAAGATTATTCGGCAAAATATTAAACGGACACAGGAAGCATTAAGAGAATACGTAAGGAATACACAGTCACTGTACCAAAAAGAACTGACCGACATTCAACCATTTCAGGAGGTAGTAAATGGTCAAGATGGTTTTGGAGGAAGAAGTCTAAACTACAGGGAAGGCACCGGTGAAAAACAAGGCTCCAGGAATTGACAGTATACCAATTGAGATGTTTCAATAATAAATGGATGCAATGGTGGAAGGGCTCATTCATCTCTCCCAAGAAATTTGCAAAAGAGCTATCTGGCCAATCAATTGGAAGAGATCCATATTTGTGCCCATTTCAAAGAAAGTGATCCAGTAGAATGTGGAAATTATTGAACAATATTATTACTAGGTTTAGTAAAAATTAGCTGAAGATAATTCACAGTTGCAGCAGTACAGCAACAGGGAACTGCCAGAAATTCAAACCAGACAGAAGAGAACGTGGAACAAGGGTTATCACTGCTGATGTCAGATGGATCACAGCTGAAAGCAGAGAATACGAGAAAGATGTTTACCAGTTTTATTGACTATACAAAGGCACTTGATTGTGTGGATCATAAATTATGGACAACATAGAGAAGAATGGGAATTCTAGAACACTTAATTGTGCTTATGCAGAATTTGTATATAGATCAAGAGGCTGTCCTTCAATCACAGCAAGGGAATAATATTTTTCAATCTGTATGTGCAGTAAACAATCCGTCAAGGTGGACAACATAAAGAATGTGGCACCAGGATTTGAGGAAGACTTATCAACACCCTGTGATATGCAGACGACAGAACCTTGCTTGCTGAAAGTGAAGAGGACTTGAAGCACTGACAGAGGAAGATCAAAGACCACAGCCTTCAGTAGACTGCACTGGGAAAATCTGCTATGTAAAACCTGTTTAAAGTATAAAAAACAAAGATACTACTTTAATGACTAACTTCGGCCTGACCCACAACATGGTATTTTCAGTCACCTCATAGGCATGCAAAAGCTGGACAATGAATAAGGAAGACTGAAGAACTGACGCCTTTGAATTACCATGTTGGTGAAGAATACTGACTATACTGAGGACTGCCAGAAGAACAAACACTTTTATCTTTGAAGAAATACAGCAAGAATGCTCCTTAGAAACAAGAGTGGTGAGAGCTTGTATTATGTACTTTGGACATGTTATCAGGAGGGACCAGCCCCTGGAAAAGGATACCATGCTTGGTAAAGTAGAGGGACACAGAAAAAGAGGATGAACCTCAAGGAAGATGGATTGACATAGTAGCTCCAACAATGGGCTCAGCAACGATTGTGAGAATGTTCTGTTGTACACAGGGTGTCTATGGGTTGGAACTGACTCGATGGCACCTAGCAACATCCACCAGTGGCCAAAAATCTGTAAAACTGTTTCAGAATTATAACAGGTCTATTTTATTAGCTGTTGAAGTTACGTGAGAAGAAAAATTATTTTTAGATATGAACATATTTTGTTTGTGTGGTTTAATCACTATTGCAAAGCCATATGGAAGCTGCGTAAGAAAGTTTATGAGAGCATGTATAAATGGATCTGTTCAAAGTATAATAGGTTGACATTGTATAATATGATTTATATTTCCTTTGTTTATTCAAAAGTAAATGCCTGAAAGCCACGGTGTTCTTTAGCTGTTCCATCAAAAATTAACTGTGAAGGAGCTTTTTAAAGAGCAAGAA
>NW_006921661.1:1928086-1932889 GCF_000298275.1 Orycteropus afer afer | reverse complement strand
CACTCCTCGGAAGGAAGGTTGGGCAATCCTACTTCCGTAGTGATACTGCCTCGGAAACCCAAGGAGGGGTCGCTATGAGTCGGGGCGCCGACTCGATGGCATATAACAACAACAACAACAACAAGTAAGTGGCACAGGAAGAATTATGAAAAGTACATGGAATAATTTTTGAACTTTTTTAGCTGAGTCACTCCTTGCCTTTTGGGTCCTCTCATCCATGGAAAAGAGAGTCCCTTCACTTAAACAACTTATCAACCACATTCTCCTTTGGCTTTTCCAGGTGGAAATAAATGCCTGAAAAACTAATTGAGACAAAATGCTTTTGTTCACTAGATGAACCTATTTGCCCAATACCAATAACTCCTTAAAATTACTGTGTACTATACACAAAACAGAGTCCCTAGGTGGTACAAATGGTTAACATACTCAGCTGTTAACTGAAAAGTTAGATGTTCGAGTCTACCCAGAGGCATCTCAGAAGAAAACCTGGCTATTTACTTCTGAAAAATCAGCCACTGAAAACCCCAAGGAGCACAGTTCTATTTTAAAGCACAAGAGGTCTCCAAGAATTGGAATCAACTTGATGGCAACTTTATATATATATATATATATACACAGTATATGTATGTATGTGTGTGTATGTATGTATACACGTATGTACACATACACACAGATTTGCATTGCTTAACACCCATGACACATTCTGTGAAATAGGACGTTATGTGATTTAGACGTTATATGAAGTACACCATATTAAACCTTATGGAAGCCTGCTTCCAGTTGTCCTCATCACTGCTGCTGTCACTGCTAGTACTGCTGGATCTGATGGAAGAGGCTGGAGGAAGTGTGTGTGTGGGGAAGAGTAGCTGTGGCAACTGAGAGGGCAGCAGCAGAATGAGAGGAAATTAGCCCAAGGGGGAAATGTTGTACTCAGTCCCACCTGCTAAGGTGTCTGAGCAGTAAGAGCAGCCTAGACCCACTGCTGCCACGTGAATGCCTGCCAGACAAAGCCCAAGAGCCCACACCCACAGCCATGTCCTCTACTTCACTTGCCTATATTCCATCCATAGTCAAGAGCTGTAAGAATCTGGGTTTGAGAATCTTTAAAATCATTAGGAAGAAATAATAAACAAAAGGAGAGCTGCTTTCCCTTTAAAAAACAACAAAAAAACACCTTAATGGACCAGAGACATGCATGCGATCAGACGTTGTTCAAACAGATGTTAAGTAACACATACACTCATGTACATATATATACAAACATAAAAACAGAGCTATGCCTATGACCAAGGTGGAGACAGGGACCAGATTTATCCTTCTACCCAAAACAGCCAAAAAAACCAAGCAAACTACATGAAACAATGGTTTTCAAGACACAAGATATCAAGCAAAGAACTCTGGTGATATAGTAGTTAAAGCACTGGGCTGCTAACCAAAAGGTCAGTGGTTAGAACCCAACAGGTGCTCCATGGAAGAATGGTGAAGCAGTTTGCTTCCATAAAGATTTGCAATCTTAGAAACCCAATCAGTGTCATTATGAGTCAGTATCGAGTGGATTGCAGTGAGTTTGTTGTTTTGGAGATATCAGGCAACAAATGACTGTTCCCTGAGAGATGGAAAACAAATATGATGAGCCCTACAAATAGTTTAGCTTCTTGAGTGTTTTCATGAAACGATGCAGGAAGGAAAGAATTAAGTTTGAACCCAGTGGACTCCCTAAGTTGTAGAGATAGAGCTGAGAGTCTGGGGAGACCAAAGTGGTTAGAGTTGATAGAACAAAGTACCAGAAGAGAGAGAGCTTCACAGTGAACTCTGGAGAGCTACAGAAGGTCATTCAGGAGTATTCAGTAGAGAAGTGATCAACACGTGTATAAGTGTGAGGAAACTATCCAAGGCTAGGTGCAGTGTAGTAAATTACTTAGTATGGCTTTTCTGCCCATAAGTCATTGTAAACTCAGTGGTGGAATGAGCAACTGAGAAGCTGATTGTAAATGTTATCCACGTGGAGTATTTCTGTTGGGCGTGGCACAATACAATGTTCTGGGAGGTGCCCACTTTCTCTCAGGTGCTTAGAGTTCTGATGCTATGATTGGCTAGTTTGACCACCCTGCTGGGCTCAAAAGGAGGCCTCCTGGAAGCAGAACTCTCTCTGACTGCTGGTGGAGGAAGACGTGCTGCTGCTGAAAGAGACACACGCCCCTGAAAGAGACACATGCTGCTGGGAAAGAGATGCGAGAGATACGCATTGCTGAGTGAGAAACCGAGGGACCAGCACTGCTGGGAAAGAGACTGTAAGAGACTGTTGGCTGAGGGACGTTGGGCTGGGAGAGAGACTGAGAGTTCTTCCTGAACCTGAGATGTAGCCTGGTGCTTCCCTAATAAACCCTGTAATCTGTGAGTTCTGTGTGACCACTGCAGCGAATTATCGAACCCAGGGGAGAGGTGGTGAGTGCTTTGGGAGGAACAGCTGGTGAAAGGGCTGGAGGGAGGCAGCATGTTTGGCCTTGCAGTAATAGGCCTTGGGTTACTGCTGTCTTCCTCTTGTGAGATTAGAGGAAGTCAGAACATGTGGCCTCCTTGACATTTTTGCACTAGGGAAAAAATCATTCAAAAAAATAGAGGAAACAGTGCCTGGTGTGCACACATGACCAGTAACACTATCTATTCCCGCCAGCTGGACTGAAAAAATTCATACTTGACCAGGTTTTTTCTGGCAGGCCCTCAGTTACTAAGGAAGGCCTTACCTCAATAGTGAGGAATAACGGTTCCCAGACTACACACTGCTTCAGACCTGCTTAAAAAATCATGAAAATAAGACCCAAAAGCATCAGACAATTTTTAAGTAACTTAACCGTACACCAGAACAAAGCACAGAAAGGTTTATAGGAATACAAAATATCCAGCACTCAACATGGTAAAATCACAATGTCGATTAGCCAATCAAAGATTAGCAGGTATGCAAAGAGGCATGAAAGCATAACCCACAAAGAGGAGACAAATTACTCAACCAAAAAAGAACAGACCTAGATGCCAGAATTAGCAAAAAAACAATGTAAAAAGTTATTGTTGTTGTTGCTATGTGCCGTCGAGTCGGAACCAACTCATAGAGACTCCTCCTTGGGTTTCCAAGGCAGTATCACTATGGAAGTAGATTGCCCCATCTTCCTTCGTTATTAAGCAGTTATAAAAACTGTAAACAGTTGTAACTAGAAGTTACTAAAACTGTCCTCTGTATGTTTAAAAAGTTAAGCAAAGACATGGAAGATAAAAAAGACTCAAGTCAAACTTCTAGATATGAAATCTATAATATAAGATGAAAAATACACTGGATGGAATTAACAACAGATATTACAGAAAAAAAGATTAGTAAAAGTGAAAACAGCAGAAGAAACTATCTAAAAAGAAACACATAAAGAAAAGAACATCTATGAGCTATGTAATAGGGACCAGATATATGGGTAAACAGAGTCCGGGGGGGGAGGGAGGAGAAAAGAATAATTGAAGAAAAATTAGCTGAAAAACCTGAACGAAATTATACATTCATACATTCATGAAACTGAATGAACTCTAATCCCAAGGAACATAAAGAAAATTGTGCCAAAGCATATTGTTGTTAGGTACCATCAAGTTGGCTCCTACTCATAGTGACCTTATATACAAAAGAACAAAACACTGCCCAGTCCTGTGCCAGCCTCAAAACCCTTGCTATACTTGAGCCCATCATTGCAGCCACTGGGTCAATCCATCTTGTTGAGGCCTTACACTTTTTTGTTGACCCTTTACTTTACCAAGCATATCCTTCTCCAGGGAATGGTCCCTTTTGACAACATGACCAAAGCAGTTGAGACAAAGTCTGGCCATTCTTGCTTCAAAGAAGGATTCTGGCTGTACTTTTTCCTGGACAGATTTGTTAGTTCTCTTGGCAGTCCATGGCACTCTTGGTATTCTTTGCCAACACAACTTAAAAGCCATCAACTCTTCTTTGGTCTTCCTTATTCACTGTCCAGCTCTCATGTGCATATGAGATGTTTGAAAATACCATGATTTGGTTTAGGTGCACCTTCATCTTCAAAGAGACATCTTTGCTCTTTAGCACTTGAAAAAGGTCTTTGGCAGCAGATTTGCCCTGCACAATACACTGTGTGACGTCGTGACTACTGCTTCCACTGGTGTTGACTGTGGAACTAAGTAATATGAAATCTTTGACAACTTCAATCTTTTCTCCATTTATTGTGATGCTGTTTATGGGTCCAGTTGTGAGGATTTTCTTTTCTTTATGTTGAAACGTAATCCATACTGCAGACTGTAGTCTTGAATCTTCATCAGTAACTCCTTCAAGTCATCCTCACTTTCAGCAAGCAAAGTTGTGTTGTCTGCGTGTCACAGGTTGTTAGTGAATCTTCCCCCAATCCTGATGCCACACTCTTCTTCAAATAGTCCAGCTTCTCAGTTTATTTGCTCAGCATATAGACTGAATGTTGTTGTTGTTAGGTGCCACTGAGTCATCTCCAACTCATAGTGACCCTATGCACAGCAGAACGAAACACTGCCTGGTCCCTCACCAGCTCCACAATCCTTGCTATACCTGAGCTCATCGTTGCAGCTACTGTGTAAACCCATCTTGTTGAGGGCCTTCCCCTCCTTCGTCGACCCTCCACATTACGAAGTGTGACATCCTTCTTCAGGGAATGGTTCCTTATGACAACATGACCAAAGTAAGTGACACAAAGTCTGGCCATTCTTGCTTCCAAGGAGCATTCCAGCCGCATTTCTTCCAGGACAGATTTGTTAGGTCTTTTAGCA
>NW_006921661.1:1907019-1908038 GCF_000298275.1 Orycteropus afer afer | reverse complement strand
CTGAGACACAGTGACATTGTTGTATTCATATTTAATTGGTGATTGGATGTTGCTCAGGTATAGCAGGGATTGTGAGGCTGGCACAAGATTGGGCAGTGTTTCATTCTATTGTACGTAAGGTCACTATAAGTCGAAGACGACTCAATGGCATTTAACAACGACAATGTGTTGGAGTGATTTGCTCAAGATTTTAATTTTCTTTGTTTCATTTGGATGTATCTGAGTAAGCAGGGTACCATGCTCCACTATTTACTAGTTGGTGGTACTTATGCACTTACCACCTGTCTCCTGGTGAGTGTGAATGAGGGTAGTTGTACAGATCTCTGTTAACTGTTTGTGAAGAGCAGTTAAGGGTGAGTCAGGCTCATACTGGTTGTCATGTATCATTGGTCAGTTGTTGCAGAAGCAAGTGGTGGCCCTCACTCATTAGGTGGGGTTGCAGAAGGTGCGAGTATTGCTGGGTCATATCAGCATTGTTGCTATCTCCCACTCAGTTAGATAAAAACAACAATCGAAAAACCACCAAGAAGGTAAAAGAGGGCAGAAAACACACACCACATAAAGACACAGGAATAATCACAAAAAAAAAAAAAAAAAAAAATGAGTAAAAGCAATAAATGAGAAGAAATATTTAAAGAAATATGAACAGAAAAACAGAATAAAACCTCACAATATCTGGTGACAGGGGAATAAGAAAAAAGACGTAGAGTAAGAGAATAATGGAATAATGAAAGAAAAAATGAGAAAAATGCAAAAAGAAAAATAAAGGATGGAGAGAACCACAAGAAAGAAGAAAATGGGAACCAGGAAAAGGGAAGAGATAAAAAGTCAAAAACTAGAACCTGGGCAGGGAAAAAAAGAAAATAAAAAGGAAGAAGGGGAATAAAAGAATAATTTTAAAACAAAAACAAGCAATAAAAAGAAACAAGAAACAAAAAAGAAATCTAGGGGGTAAGAGTGGTAGGGAAGAGCACCCAGACTCTCTCCGAGCACACAGACTGTGATGGAACTCCTGCCGG
>NW_006921661.1:1889938-1905639 GCF_000298275.1 Orycteropus afer afer | reverse complement strand
TTGAACCACCAGCTTTCTGGTTAGCAGTCAAGTGCCTTAGGTACTATGCTATAAGAGCTCCTACAAGCTCCATAGGGGGAGTCAAATAAAAATATAGTTGCTTACAATCCAATAAGAGTCCCTGGTGGCATAGTGCATAAGGCATTTAACTACTAACCAGAAGGCTGGTGGTTCAAACCTACCAGCCACTCCTCAGAAGGAAGAATGGGCAATCTACTTCTGTAAAGATTTACTACCTTGGAAACCCAAGGAAGGGTCAGTATGAGTCACATTGACTCGATGGCAGTGAGTTTTTTTTTTTTACACTCCCATGAGATATGTTCTATGACAGATAGGCACAGGCAGCTATGGGAGCGCAGAGGAGGGGCACCAGGCACAGTGAAGGGATAGGAACATCAGATGATGCCAAAACTAGAACTTTGAAAGAAAAGTAAAAAAGGAGAGCCTGTACCAGGCACTGGCAACAACATGTACAAAAAGTAAAAGACAAAAAAGAGCAGAAGAGGAGGTTAGAGGAACTGCAAGTAAAGGCAGTCCCTCAGGTTTTTACAAAGGTCCAACTTACTGACAAAGTGTACTTGCCCTTTAATTTTATGTAAATTTGCATTCACTTCAAATGACTCAACCAACCAGTACTCACAACAAATTATTCATCACAATCACTTTCACTTGCTGCATGTGCAGCTTTTAAATCACTGAAAAGGCTTCAAGCCTTTTATTCTACTAAAGTAAGGCTAAAGAAGAACCATATGTACCTGTTCCAACATGCCCACAAGTTCAACTTAAATATTTACTTAGACTTACAGACAGTATCAGGAATGGATATAGTTTATAACACTGGGGCTGCCTTAATTAAGAAAGACTGAAGCAAAGCACAGGTGGGATATACTGACAAATGACTGACAAAAGAGGAAAGGCCTGAGCCTGAAGGATTTAGATGTGAAGTATCCAGACTGGATCCTCAAAGATATGGGAAGCAGATGCGGTGTAGTAAATTACATGGTAGGAATGGTGCTGGCAAAACTGGATATTCATTTATAGAAAAATTAAACAAGATCTGTACTTCACATCATACAAAAAAACTAACTCTAGATGGATCAAAGACTTAAATGTCAAACTCAAAACAATAAAGTTCCTCAAGGAAGAAACAGGGGCAAACTTAAGAGCCCTAATATATGGCACAAATAGACTATCAAGAATAACCCAAAATGCAAAAACAGCAGAAGAGAAACCAGATGAATGGGACCTTCTAAAAATTACATTTTTATGGGCTTCCAAGGACTTCTCCAAAAGAGCAAAAAGAGAACCTACAGATTGAGAAAGAATATTCAACAATGACATATCTGACAAGGGGCTTATCTCTAAAATTTATAGAAAACTCCAACACCTTAACAACAAAGAGACAAATAATCCAATTCAAAAAAGGGCAGAAGGTATGAATAGACACTTCATCAAAGAGGAGATTCAGGGAGTCAACAAGAAATGTTCATGAGCACTAGCCATTAGAGAGATGCAAATCAGAACAATGATACACCATCTTGCCCTAGCACTAGCAGTAAAGTTCAACAAGACAGAAAATAACAAATGCTGGAGAGGATGTGGAGATTGGGAGTCTCATACACTGTTGGTGGGACTGTAAAATGGTACAACCATTGTGGAAAGCAGTATGGCAATTCCTTCAAAAGTTGGAATTAGAAATACCATTTGACCCAGTCATTTCATTACTAGGTATATATCCTAAAGAAGTGACAGCCAGAACAAGAACAGATATATGCATACCCATGTTCATCGCAGCACTATTTACAATAGCCAAAAAATGTAAACAACCTAGGTGTCCATCAACTGAGGAATGGATAACCAAACTATGGTACATACACACAATGGAATACTGTGCAAACCTAAAGAATAACGTAGAATCTGCAAAACACCGGGTAATATGGGTGAACTTGGAGAACATTATGCTGCATGAAATAAGTCAATCACAGAAGGACAAATACTGTATTAGTCCACTACTGTGAAAAGTTTATATATGGAAGGAAATTTTCTTTGTTGGTTACCAGGGGTGAGAGGGGAGGGGAGGGAACACTGTTAGATAAGTAGTATTGATTTGGATAAAGGGCAATGAAACAAATGTGAGTGTCCAACATGGTGGCATTGAGGGAAGGAAGACATAGAGAGGTACATGGGAGGTACAGACAACAAAGATGAACCCTTTTGCACATTCAGTACTGCATTGTCAGTGAAGGCAAACATGGATATATGGGTGGATAGTTGGAGGGACAGGATGAACTATTAGGTATGTCTATGTAGGGCATAGTGTGCCAAAGACCATGTACAGGGTTGGCAGACAATGTTTCTACAAGTGTATTGCTATGTGCTATAAGAATTCCCAGGTATATAGTACAGCTGACAAGGGACAAGGTTATAGTCACTTCTTGGGCACAGCCAGCTACCCAGAGGGAATGAGTAGTTGGACCTGCGAGCTCAGGACCATAGGCGCAGGGGACAGCAAGTTCAATTGGCATAACACACTGCACAAAACATTGTTCAACCTCCTACTTTGGCGAGTAGCGACTGGGATCTTAAAAGCTTGCAAGTGGCCATCTAGATGCAATGATAGGTCTCTCCTTGTCCAGAGCAAAGAATGAAGAAAACCAAAAGTTCGTAGAAACATTTAGTCCAAGTGACTGGTACACCAACATATGATCCTCAGCCTATATGATTATGAGACCAGAAGAACTAGATGGTGCCTGGCTACCACTGTCAACAAGTCAGAGGGGGATCTATGTAGGAGATCCTGGATAGAGTGGGAGAACAATGTGGAACAAAACTCAAAATCATTTTTTGGGGAAAAAAAAGGACTGTTTGCTGGTCTGATAGAGCCTGATGGAACCACTGAGACTATGGCCCCTAGCTGCCATTCAGGTCTGGAATTGAACCCAAACCTGTGGTTTTCAGCCAAACAAAAGATAAGCATATGAGGTGAACATTTATACTAGGTAGATACACTCCTTGGAGAGAACAATCATGGGAGAATAGAGGGGCTGTGTATGCACAAGGACATAGCTCAGAGGGCAGGAGTGCACAGAGGGAAGGACACAGGGAAGAGGTAATTATGGGGAGGAAGTGGGAGGGGAGCAGTTGCATTGTGGTAAATTGTAGTCAATGTCATGAGACAAAGTATATGTGAACTGCTGTATAGAAAGTGAATTTGCTCTGCAACCTTTCACCCAAATCACACACACACAAAAAGCTGGAATTAGAAATACCATTATTAGGTATACATCCTAAAGAAGTAATCCTATTATTAGGTATACATCCTAAAGAAGTGAGAGCCAGGACAAGAATAGATATATGCACACCCATGTTCACTGCAGCACTATTCACAATAGCAAAAAGATGGAAACAGCCTAGGTGCCCATCAGCAGAACTGATAACCAAACTATGGTACACATACACAATGGAACACTATGCAACCCTAAAGAATAACACAGAATCTGCAAAACACCGCATAACATGGATGAACTTGGAGGACATTATACTGAGTGACATAAGTCAATCACACAAGGACAAATATTATATTAGTTTGTTATTTTGAAAAGTCAAGGAAAGGTTTAAATATGGAAAGAAATTTTCTTTGTTGATTACCAGGGGTGGAAGGGAATAGGAGGGAACACTGCTGGACAGGTAGAGACAAGTAATTGATTTGGGTGAAGGGATGGGCAATGTACCAAATGTAAGTGATCAACATGGTGGCATTGAGAAAGAGGAAGACATAGAGGTGCATGGGAGGTACAGACAACACACATGAACCCTTTGGCACATTCAGTACTGATTGTCAGTTGTAGCAAACATTAATCTAGGGGTAGAAAGATGGGTGGACATGCTGAATGATTAGGTATGTCTAGGCAGTGGGGAGTATGCCCATGACCATATATAGGGTTGGCAGATAATGTTTGTACAAGTGTATTGCTATGTTCTGTAAGAATCTCCGGTACATAGTAGAGTTGACAAGGGACAAGGTTGTAGTCACTTCTTGGACACAGCCTGCTACCTAGAGGGGGCAAGCAGTTGGACCTTTGGGCTCAGGACCATGGTCACAGGGGACATAAAGCTCAACTGGCATAACGTACTACACAAAAACAATGTTTCACATCCTACTTTGGTGAGTAGGGACTGGGATCTTAAAAGCTTGCAAGAGGCCATCTAGATGCAATCATGGGTTTCTCCTTGTCCAGAGCAAAAAAGAATGAAGAAAACCGAAGACACGTGGAAACAATTAGTCTAAGAGATTGGTATACCACATGATCCTCAGGCTATATGACTATGAGACCAGAAGAACTAGATGGTGCCTGGCTACCACTGGCAACCACTTGGAGGGGGATCTATGTAGAAGATCTTAGATAGAGTGAGATAACAATGTGGAACAAAATTAAAAATCATAAAAAAAAAAAAGGGGATCAGGTTTGCTGGTCTGATAGAGCCTGGTGGAACGCCCAAGACGATGGCCCCTAGCTGCTCTTCAGATCTGGAATTGAACCCACTCCTACGGTTTCCAGCCAACAAAATAAAGGCATATTAGCTGAACATTCACATTAGGTAGATAACACTCCTTGGAGAGATCAATTATGGGAGAATAGAAGGACTGTGTATGCACAGGGAGATGGCTTCAGGGACAGGAGTGCACAGGAGGGAAGGACACAGGGAAAAGGTGGCTATGGGGAAGAAGTGGGAAGAGAGCTGTTGCATTGTGGGAGATTTCATGTGTCAATGTCATGAGACAAAGTGTATGTTTACTGCTACATGGATGAATTTGCTCTGTAAACTTTCACTCAAATCACAATAAAATTAAAAAAAAAAAATTACATGGTATGGCTTTTCCAGGAGCTCTGGTAGTGTAGTGCCTAAGGCACTTGACTGCTAGCCAGAAGACTGGCAGTTCAAACTCACCAGCCACTCCTTGGAAGGAAGGCTGAGCAATCTACGTCTGCAGTGATACTGCCTCGGAAACCCAAGGAGGGGTCACTATGAGTCGGGTCCTACTCAACGGCACATAACAACAACAACAACATGGCTTTTCTAGCCATAGTCTTTGTAACTCCCACTGGGTTACTAGGTGGGTCCACGCAATTTAAACTCCTGATTATTAAAGTTATCCACGTGGGGTATTTCTGTTAGAGCAGCATGAAGTCATCTTCTGGGAAGTTCACTCTCTCTTAGGTGTGTAGAAGTCTGATGTTGGGGTTGGTTAGTTTTGCCACTCTGCCAGGCTTAAAATGAGACCATCTCAGATACTGCCTCACAAACCCAAGGAGGACTCACTATGAGTCAGGTCCAATTCAACAGCACATAACAACTTCAGAGGCAGAAAAGAATCTCTCACTGCCACCTGAGAGAGAGGCCACTGGCTGAGAGATGGCTGCAGTGGAACCAAGAGGCAAGAGACAGAGTGGCAAGCATACCTGGCCCACAGAGGCAGAGGCCAGGCTGAGAGGCCAAGGGTTCGAGACATGTTTCTGAGGACACAGCAAAGGAGAGACAGTCCTGATCAAAGAACTGTATCCTGAGCATGTTCCTGAACCTGAATTGTAACCTGTTGCTTCCCTAATAAACTCCATAATCTGTGAGTTCTGTGTGGCCACAGCAGGGAATTATCGAACCCAGCAGAGAGGCGGTGGGTGCCGTGAGAGGGATGGTTGGCGTCAAGGTTGGTAAGAGGGCTGGAGGGTGGCAGCATGGCTGGCCTCATAAGAACAGGCCTTGCGCTGCTGATGGTGATTCTGTACTCCTCTTGTGGAGTTAGAGGAGGTCAGAAGATGCCGCCTCTGTGCCCCTTTAGCAGAAGATTTGTTTAGAAAATAACTCAGGAGAGGATGTGAAGACTAAATTAGGGACGTGGGGAGGAGAGATGGAAAACATCTTTTTTTAAAAAAACTCACCTACTATTGAGGGTTGTATCGGCAACAATCTGAAGGCTTTCCAAGGATGACCCATCATTTACATGCAGGAACAAGACCTCCTTCTGGGATCGGACTGAACGAATCCATCCCTAAGATGGATGAAACAGGTAAGGAAAAATATTTCTAAATAGAGCTTAAAATACTCAGATACAAAAGACTCAGTGAAAGAAGAAAACATGTACTCACCACCCTGACTCAACTGCCTTTATCGCATTCATATACGTATATGATTTTATATGGTTCTTACCACAGAGATACACACTATGGCATTTCACCCTTTTTGCTGTTTTATTAGTATAGTTTACCATTTTGAATGGATGCCTAATATTCTATCAAGTTGATGAGCCTAAATATCCCTTTGATATTGGCTATTCCAGGTCTTTCATCCCACTGCCTCCCGCATTATGAAAACCAGGGCACATATATTGGTACCTGTAACTTTCTTCTTTTATATCAAATTTCCAGAAAGAGATTATGTAGTCATAGACTAAAAACATTCTTATGGGACTTTATTTCCCTTTTAAAAAACACCACACAAGAAGAGCTTCTAAAAAACTTCTCACAAACACGTATTAAGTAATAAACTTTCAAACACACACTGAACTGAAATGACAGCTACCTGACGACTCTTCAAGAAGAGCAGTAACACCAAAAGCAGCCCTCTGTTAAGCCCAACTTAACTAGCACAAGGAGTTAAGAGGGAATGCTCTTCTAGCAGACACTGAACAACTGTGAAGAGTCTTAGTCCCATAAGTGTAAAGTAAATGAGTAGGGACAGGAATTTACCATTAAACACGCTAAAGAAAAAGAACAGATGATACTACTTTGAAAAACTGTACTGACTCTTACTTTCTTTGTGTCCCCACAATACCCTACAGATGCTTCTATCAAAGCCCCTTTATCATTTATTTATATGTCCACAATGCTTTGATGAAAGGAACTATGTTTCAGTTGCTTTGAAGGGTATTACCAGGCACAGTAGATAATCTATACGTATTTTTTAATGAAAGAATACCTACCACTCATTGAGCACCTTCTATGTACCAAGCATTTTACTCTTTTCTTCATATATTGTCTCATTTCCTCTACACAACAGCTCTATGGATTATCAGTGTTCCCGTTTTACAAATGAAGAAACTGAGGCTCAGAGAAATGAAATAATTAGGTGAAAGTCACACTACTAGTAAAGGGAAGAGCCTGAATTTGAACCCAAGTCTATTTGACTAAAAAGCCCTTGCTTTTTGCCTAGGACTTCAATGAATAAAGTATAATCGCCTTTGCCCTATGTACAAAAGCCCTTTAAGATTCAGAACAAGATCATTGTTCTGGTTAC
This sequence comes from Orycteropus afer afer, assembly GCF_000298275.1. Lineage (NCBI taxonomy): Eukaryota > Metazoa > Chordata > Mammalia > Tubulidentata > Orycteropodidae > Orycteropus > Orycteropus afer. The sequence continues at coordinate 1,898,346 of NW_006921661.1, read as the reverse complement.
CTAGTGCTGCTCTGACAAGAGATATACCACAAACGGGATGGCCTTAACAAAGAGGAGTTTATTCTTACAAGTTGGAGGCTTTAAGTCCAAGATCAAAGTGCCAGGCTCTACGGGCTGGGTGAAAGCCCCTCAACCAGCTCTGCCTCCTGCTCCCGGCCACTGGAGCTAGAGGCATTTCTTCACTCAGACAGCAGCTGGCTGCTGAGGCTGAGAAATCCCAAGGTGGACAAGTAAAGAGGCACAGTCCCGATGTTACCAAACCATACAGCAGGCCATTAACTTAAGTCCATGGTAAGTCCCAAGGTCGGCAGAGCATGGCAGGCTGCTGAACAATGACACAGCTACATGCAGGGTCCAAGTGTGCCATAGGCTAGAAACCATTCTCAAAACTTCTCCTTATATAGAGGAAGCAGATCACATCCCAAAGACAGCTACTCAGCTGCTTGTGGTAGATCCCACCATGGAGTTTATTGCCAGTCTCATCATGCGGAATAACTACCACCAGCTGCCCAGCCCCTCAGCCAGGCCCAGCCAAGCTGACACATAAGGCACCTGCTTTTTGGTCATGCTCAATTAGAAGTAATTAACACAGCCCATCTCTTACTTTTTACTTGTTATAACTTAACATTTTTGAGGATTTTTTAGGTGCTCCTGTTCTAAGCAAGAGCTCTGGTGGTGTAGTGCCTAAGGCATTTGACTGCTAACCAGCAGGTTGGTGGTTCAATCCCACTAGCTACTTTGTGAAAAGAAGATGGGGAAATATACTTCCGTAAGATTTACTGCTTCGGAAACTCAATGGTCATCGCTATAAGTCAGAATTGACTTGATGGCAGTGGGTCTGGTTTTGGTTCTAAGCAAGGAGTTCTGGTGGAGCAGTGGTTAAGCACTTGGCTGGTAACTAAAAGGTCAGTGCAGTGGTTTAAACTGAGCTGTTCCATGGAAGAAAAACATTGTAGTCTGTAAAGATTTACAGCCTTAGAAACCTTATGGGGCAGTTCTCTGTCCTATAGGGTCATTATGAGTCAAAAGTAGACTCAATGGTAATGATGTGGGTTCTGTTCTAAGCTTTTTATAAATACTACACTACTTAACCCTCACAAGAATCTAATGAGGTAGACATTATCATCATTTTAAAGATGATGAAACATTAACGAAGTTAGGATAAGCTTTCTCAATAGCCAAGGTCACATATTTACTAAGTAGTGATACTGGGATTCAAATACAATTCTTACTTCAAAGTTCATGCTCTCATCAAGCTTTTCTGGAATACTATTTCCATCCCATCACTGGTTCCTTTGCCTGGGAAATACATCCCTCAGGACTCAGTTGAAATGTCACTTCATGTAACACATCTTCCCTTACTACCTTACTCAGTTATGGACTTCCTTCTGTTCTCCCATAGTTCTTTATTTATAAAACTAATACTCATCAAATTGCTGAAATTATTTGTCTTAACCACTGCACCAGAACTTTCCAAAAGAATTATTATGTGAGCCACATAAAAATTAAAAATTTTAGTAGCCACATTAAATAGATAAAATTAATTTTATTCACTTATATTTAAAATATTGTCAGCCTGTAATCAATATAAAAATATAGAGACAGTTTACATTCTCTTTCATTCTTTGAAATTAGTGTGTATTTCACTTATAGCACATCTGAATTTGGACTAGCAACATCTCAAGTGCCATTAGTGGCTAGAGCACTAAACTGAAAGCCTCTAATCTAGGTAGCAGCTTCGGTTCTTTTCATCCTCTCTTGACTAGACACAGAACTCAAAACCAAATCTACTGCCATTGAGTCAACTGCAGAAGCAGACTGCCTCATCTTTATTCTGCAGAGCAGCTGGTGGGTTTGAAATGCTGCTTTTTGGTTAGCAGTCAAATGCTTTAATCACTGTGCCACCAGAGCTCCTTGATTATACATAGAAGATCCCATTAATGTTTGTCCAATTAATAGATTTATTCTAGCAAATGGGTTTGATTTGGATCGTGAAAAGAATATGAAACACAAAGAAATACAAAGATGGATCCATCAAAATGCTAAAAAGCAAGGATACTTGAGGAAAACATAACTGGATCAGTGTATTTCAGCAACATAATGACAAATAAACTACCTTGTTTGCCTTTTTAAGGGGGAAGGGGGAATCTTGAAAGCAAGTATTATAAGCAACGCAAATAGCAGCAGCTAACATTTACTGTGGGCCAGGCTCTATTCTAAATGTCTGATACCTATTATCTCATTTAATCTTCAGAACCCTATGAGGCAAGGACTATTATCTTCATTTTCTTAGAAGGAAACTGAGATTTAGAGAAGTGACATGCCTGTAATTAACAAACTACTAAGTGGCAGAGGCGATTTAAACCAAGGCAGCTTGACTCCAGAGTTATTTCAAATTGCCACACTTCATTCTTTCTCCTGATTTATTCAACAAGTATTACATTCAAAGTCTCTTCTTAACACTGAAGTGGCTAAAAGATGGGTAAAAGGCATGATTTAGTTGAACAAATACTGTCAGTCATGTATGAATAACAAAACAGTTTCTGCTCTCGAGGTGCTTGCTCAAGGAAATCACTCTGTAACTGCAGTTATTCATTCATTACGAGGGATAAAGACAGAAGGGATACGTTTGTTTATATCTTCCTGCATGATTAATGAGTTTAAAGTAATGTCCTGGTATCATGAAGAGCATAGCTCCAGCACTTCACTGCCATTGAAAACAGTTCTGCGAAAATACGCAGGAAAAGAAAAGTGAGAACGCAAGCGATGTCTAACTTTTCCTTGTTGGTCGTCCAGTCTGATACAACAGTGCAAAGCAAAAACCTAGATGTGTATGTGCCATATAAGTCACCAAACAACAACAAACCACTCCCTTCCCCATACACCGACCTGGACCGTAACGCGCTCCCCACTTGTGTTCTGAGCCCGAAGAGCATCCCGCACGCTCAGTTTGGCTGAAGGTTTGTGTCTTGGGCAGGGAGCAGAAGAACAGGAGCGCAGGGCTCGGAGCAGACACCGGGCCCGGAACATCGCGCGGCTGCCCCAGTCACTGTGTGGGACCACCCCTGGTCCCAGCGAGTTCAGATACTGTCTTCAGGGCCCCTACGGTCCCCTGCCCTTTCAATTACTCCCCTCTTTGGCACCGCAGCTCAACCCTCAGACGCTCCAGAGCTTCTCGTTTACTTCTTTCTCTTCTAAGGCCCCAGACCTGGCCCTTCAGAATCTTTACTCATGTTCCCTCTTCCCGATAGGGCTGAACGGAGACTGCACAACTAGCAACCACGAGAGTTAAGGGCAGGTGAGATGCCCCATGGGCGCGCGCTATTTCTAAACCTGCGACCCAAGCCCCGGGTGAAGCACGCACTGCCACGGTCCCTACGTCACACGCCACCGTCGCTTACGTCACCACGCTAAGAGTTTTTTTTTTTTTTAAGTGGGAGCATGCGTGTTTGTGACCCAGGTCTAAAGGCGGTTCAGAGGCGGCGTGAGAAAGGGGCTGAGACTGGGCTAAGACACTACGGCGGAGGGGTTTTTTGTGAAAGAACCAGAGAGTCGCCTTGGAGTGGGGGTTCTGAGAGTCTTCATTTCTAACAAGTTCCCAGATGATGCTAAAGAAAACTTTGAGAGGCAAGGAGTGACTGATACAGAGGGAAGATGTGCGGGAGGAGGCCCAGTTGTTTGAGAGGATTAGCCTGGGGATATCAACCATTCTTGAGTTCTGAACGCGGAGAAATGAGAGACACAGCCCCTCCTCAAGACAGTTGTGGGATATCAGCCATCGTCTCATACAGTTACTCAAAAGGGTAATTAGTTCCCTGACGGAGCCCAAGGGTGGGATGCCAGAGATGGTAAGTCTCTGATAGGTGAGTAACAGTAACTGTGGATTATGATTCTTAGCAACTCTTTAGGACTGAGTAGAACTGCCCCATAGGGTTTCCAACTTTAAATCTCTGTGGAAGGCAGACTGCCTCATCATTCTCCCGCTGAGCGACCACTGACCTTTGGTTCACAGCCAAATGCTTTAACCACTACACCACCAGAGCTCTTGTTAGAGTAACCAAAGAGACACTGAATGTGGATTTCAGACAAGTTACGATGAAAGTGTTGGGAGAGAGATGATGGGGCTGTGGGGATTGCCTGCTAGAATCTTCAGGTTTCTTTTTTTCCAACACAGTTATCTACATTTGTTTGAATTGGAAACAGTGACCTTTGTCCAGAAAAGGTGTTTTTTTTTTTTTTTAAAGTAACTCAAGTGATACTCAGCAAAAAATGTCTATCTGATTATACAAAAAAGGTAGAGGTGAGGAGGGTTAGTGTTACTTAAAGTTGTCACTTATTATGCCCATTTTACAGACAAGGAAACTTAGACACAAAAAGTTTACATGAATATATCCTAAAGAAGTGAGAGCCATGACAAGAACAGACATATGCACACCCATGTTCATGGCAGCACTATTTACAATAGCAAAAAGTTGGAAACAATATAGTTGTCCATCAACTGAGGAATGTATAACCAAACTGTGGTACATACACGCAATGGAATACTATGCAACCCTAAAGAATAACGTAGACTCTACAAAACACCATGTGACGTGGATGAACTTGGAGGACGTTATGCTGAGTGAAATAAGTCAATCACAGAAGGACAAATATTATATTAGTCTGTTATTGTGAAAGTCAAGAAACAGTTTATATATGGAAGGAAATTTTCTTTGTTAGATACCAGGGGTGGAAGGGTAGGGTAGGGAACACTGTTAGATAGGTAGAGATAAGTATTGATTTGGGTGGAGAGAAGGGCAATATACCAAATATGAGTGATCAATACGGTGGCATTGAGGAAGAGAAAGAGAGAGGTACATGGGAGGTACAGACAACAGAGATGAACCCTTTTGCACATACAGTACTGCATTGTCAGTGAAGGCAAACACAGGTATACAGGTGGATAGATGGGTGGACAGGCTGAACTATTAGGTATGTCTATACAGCAGGGAGTGTACCCAAGACCATGTATACGGTTGGCAGACAGTGGTTCTACCAGTGTATTTGTATGTTCTGTAAGAATTCCCAGGGGTATAGTACAGCTGACAAGGGACAAGGTTGTAGTCACTTCTTGGTCACAGCCAGCTACCCAGAGAGAGTGAGTAGTTGAACCTGTGGGCTCAGGACCATAGTCGCAGGGGACATCAAGCTCAATTGGCATAACATACTGCATAAAACATTGTTCCACCTCCTACTTTGGTGAGTAATGACTGGAATCTTAAAGCTTACAAGTAGCCATCTAGATGCAACAATGGGTCTCTCCTTGTCCAGAGCAAAGAAGAATGAAGAAAACCAAAGACTCATGGAAACAATTAATCCTCACAACTGGTACACCATGCAATCCTCAGCCTATACAACTATGAGACCAGAAGAACTAGATGGTGCCTGGCTACCACTGTCAACCACTCAGAGGGGTTTCTATGTAGGAGACCCTGGATAAAGAGGGAGACCAATGTGGAACAAAACTCAAAATTATTTGGAAAAAAAAGAGGGGGACAAAGTTTGCTGGTCTGATAGAGCCTGGTGGAACCACTGAGACTATGGTCCCTAGCTGCCCTTCAGGTCTGGAATTGAACCCCCACCTGTGGCTTCCAGCCAAACAAAAGGCAGGCATGAGAGTTGAACATGTACCTGAGGTAGATACACTCCTTGGAGAGAACAATCATGGGAGAAAGAAGGGCTGTTTATGCACAGGGAGACAGTTCAGGGGGCAGGGGTGCATGGAGGGATGGACACAGGGAAGAGGTAACTATTGGGAGGAAGTAGGAGGGGAGCTGTTGCATTGGGGTAAATTGTCATGAGACAATGTGTGTGTGAACTGCTATATGGAAAGTGAATTTGCTCTGTAAACTTTCACCCAAATTAAAAAAAAAAAAAAAAAAATGATGACGGTGCTTACCTAGAACAGGGATGGAACTGTGTGGATAAGAGATGGGGTGGGAGAGACTATTTCTAGATACATTTCGCATTCAAAAATAAATAAACAGAAGTAAAATAAGTTTTTTAAAAAAAGTTTACATGACTTAAGGATGCATGTATTTTAAGTGTGAGATCTAAACCCAGAAAGCCTACTACTATGTGCTAAACCATTATGTTATACAGTGTTTCAAGGCAGAAAATGAAACTATAGCCCATTCCGTCAAGTATCTCATGATCTAGAGATGGAGACTGGCAAGAAAACAGATCATTGCAATATATTCCAATAAGTGGAGTGGTAGTCTAGAGAAGAAGATGATTAAACAGGTTTTCAGGAGGATCAGAATGTTACCAGGTAGACATGTAAGAAAGAGTATTTCCTGCCAGAAGATGGAAGCCACATAGAGCAAAGGGCCTGGAGAAATTGTAAACTGTCTTCAAGACAGACTAGAAAATATCTCCCATGAAGATAACATATTTCTTGGATACTTTGAGAAACCTTGAGAAAAGAAAAATGGAAACTTTGACCCAAATGCCTTGAGAATATTTGGCTGTGGGCCTCTAAGGAAAAATAAGAAGCCTGTAGTGTTTTAAAGGATCTCTGGTGGTATAGTGGGTAAGTCATGTGGCTGCTAACCAGAAGGTCAGTGGTTCAAACCCACCAGCTCCTCTGTAAGAGGAAAATGAGACAATCAACCACCATAAGAGTTGTTGCTGGTATTGCTGTTATGTGCCGTCGAGTCGGACCCAACTCATAGCAACCCTTCCTTGGGTTACAGCCTTGGAAACCCAATGAGGGGCTATTCACGTCGGAATAGACTTGATAGCAGTTGGGTAGGCTTAGTGTTTCTTACAAAATCTGGAGAACAAGACAATTTGGGGTACAGACAATGACATGTATCCTAGTGCAAGGCTCTTGATGGTGAAAACAGTTACTGTACTTGGCTGCTAACCAAAAGGCTCTAGGTTTGCGTTCATCCAGAAGCACCTCAGAAGAAAGACCGGTGATCTCCTTCAGAAAATCAGCCATTGCAAACTAGTTAACACAGTTGTACTCTGACACATGTGGGTCACCATTAGTCAGACTCAGCTCCATAACAACTGATAACCCTTACCAAGGATTTAAAAGGAGTGAATAGTCAGTTCACTTCTTACCCAGGCCATTTTTTGTCTTGCTCATGTTCTGCTCCTGCATATATCTAAAGAACTGGGGTCTGAGTCCCAGAGAACCAGGTTCCTGATTTTCTTTACCCTTCTATCCCATTATTTGTTTAAGCTCAATGGATAAATATTCTAAGAAAGGGATCATTGCCCAGGAATAGTGAAACTGAAAATTAGCAATGGTTAATTCAAAAATGCATATTATTGAGACATTAAACGTAGCATTCATGTTTTTGGTGTGAAGGTCAAATCATCCCTATATCTGATGCTATATCAAATCATATCCTCTTGTTTACTTTAGTTTTCAATGTTGGACTGACACTTCCCTTTTTAGATTCATCACTTTCCAGACAGTTGTCAGAATGATCTTTCTAAAATAAATCTATTACCATGTTGGTAATAATGATTACTAGTGTTAAGGAGCTCTGGTAGTACAGTGGTTAAGGCATTTGGCTGCTAACTAAAAGCTCTATGGTTTGAACCCACCAGCTTCTCAGTGGAAGAAAGATGAGGCAATCTGCTTCTGTAAAGATTTACAGCCTTGGAAGCCCAATGGGGGTCACTGAGTTGGAATCAACTTGATGGCAGTGAGTTTGGTTTGGTTTGAGTGTTATAGCATGCTTCCAATGTGCCAAGCACTCTTTCCATATTAACTCACTTAATCCTCACAATAACTTTTTGATACAGGGTTAATATCAATCATCACTTGTTTGCAAAGAGAAGGAATTGAAGCTCAGAGAGGTTACCTAGTGTATTAGACTGGGTTCTCTAGAGAAACAAAATCAGTAAAGCTTATATAGAGAGAAAGAGAGAAATTCATCTTACAAAGATGGCTCACACAATATAGAAGCTGGCAAGTCCACAGTTGGTGGATCAAACATCAAGCTGAAGGCTTTTCCTGACTCTTGCAGCTGCAGGGATGAGGAGCTCAAGGTTGGCAGGCAGTATACTGGCTGTTGATTACAGCAAATGACGAATCCAAGATCTCCAGGCCGAATGGTGGATTGTTCGCTCGCAGACAGTCGTAGGCAGCACAACAGAATCCCGATCCACAGAAGAATGTCTCTTTTCCCAGGATGTCCATAAATATACTGGGAGCAGGCCACACCCCTAGGGAGACTCCCTTTCAACAGATTGGCTGCTCAAAACATATTCATCTGATCCCATCATGGGAATAACCACATCACAACTGCTTAAACCACACAGAACTGTGGTCCAACCAAGTTGATACACAGCTCCAGCTATCACAATCCACCCCTTGTCAACTTGGCAGTTGTACACATCTTGTTAAG
>NW_006921661.1:1886523-1888618 GCF_000298275.1 Orycteropus afer afer | reverse complement strand
AGATTGGGCACTCAGCAGTGGCGGTAGCCAAATCAGCCTTGGTAAGTGGGAGCCCATGCATAACCTCCATCCCTGCCACCATGGCCACTTTGTTCATGAGCTCATTGAGCAATGACAGGAGTAGCTGGGGAAAAAGGATGGCTGGTTTCCACCGAATGTGTCATCCTATCCACCTGATTATTAAAGTCCTCCTCTGCTGAGGTCACCTTTTGTTGGACATTCACATGAGACACAAATACCTTTACTCCTTTGGCCCATTCAGAGAGATCAATCCACATACCTCTTTCCCATACATCCTTACCATCAATCTTCCAATCATGCTCCTTCCAAGTCTCAGACAATCTAGCCAAGCCATTAGCCACAGCCCATGAATCCATATATAATCATACATCTGGCCATTACTTATTCCATGCAAAGTGAACAGCCATATGCACGGCTCAAAGTTCTGCCCATTGGGAGGATTTCCCTTCACCAGTGTCCTTTAAGGAAAGTCCCAGAAAGGGGCTGCAGTGCCGCTGCTCTCCACTTTTGAGTGGTGCCTGCATACCGCGGCGAACCATCTGTAATCCAGGCATGAGTTTTCTCTTCCTCAGTTAACTGATCATAAGGAACTCCCCATGAGGCCATAGGTGCAGACTGGGAGAGGGAAGGTAATGTGACTGGAGTGGAGACCAGAGGCATTTGGGCCACTTCCTCATGCAACTTACTTGTGCCTTCAGGTCCTGCTTGAGCCCAATCTGTAATATACCAGTTCCAATTAATGATGGAGTGCTGCTGTGCATGTCCAACTTTATGGCTCTATGGGTCAGACAACATCCAGTTCGTGATGGACAGCTCAGGCCTCATGGTGACTTGGTGGCCCAAGGTTAGGCGTTCAGTCTCTACTTCTCTACTAAAGCCCAATAACAAACCAAAAGCTGTTTCTCAAAAGGAGAGTAGTTGTCTGCAGACGATGGCAGGGCTTTCCTCCCAAATCCCAAGGATCTATGTTGTGAGTCACCAGTAGGGACCTGCCAAAGACTCCAAACAGCATCTCTATCTACTACAGACACTTCAAGCACCATTGGATCAGCCAGAACATATGGCTCAAGTGGCAGAGCAGCTTGTACTGCAGCCTGAACCTGTTGCAGAGCCTTCTGTTATTCTGGGCCCCACTCAAAACTAGCAGCTTTCTGAGTCACTTGATAAATAGGCTGCAGCAACACACCCAAATGAGGGATATATTGCTTCCAAAATCCAAAGAGACCCACCAGATGTTGTGCCACCTTTTTAGTTGTGGGGGAAGCCAGATATAATAACTTATCCTTCACTTTAGTAGGAATATCTCGACAAGCCCCACACCATTGACCCCTAGAAATTTCACTTAGGTGGAAGGTGCCTGAATTTTTGTTCAGTTAATTTCCCAACCTCTGGCACACATATGTCTCACCAATAAGTCTAGAGTCACTGATACTTCTTTACTAGGTCCAATCAGCATAGTGTCAGCAATATAATGGACCAGTGTGATGTCTTGTGGAAGGGAAAGACGATCAAGATCCCTATGGACTAAACTATGACATAGTGCCGGGGAGTTGATATACCTCTGAGGAAGGACTGAGAAAGTATACTGTTGGCCCTGCCAGCTGAAGGCAAACTGCTTCTGATGGTCCTTTGAAATTGGTATTGAGAAAAAGGCATTGGCCAGATCAACAGCTGCATACCAAGTACCAGCAGATGTACTAATTTGCTCAAGCAGTGAAACCACATCAGGAACAGCAGCTGCAATTGGAGTCACCACCTAATTAAGTTTACGATAATCTACTGTCATTCTCCAAGATCTATCTGTTTTATGCACAGGCTAAATGGTGAATTAAATAGGGATGTGGTGGGAATCACCACCCCTGCATACTTCAAGTCCTTGATGGTGGTAGTAATCTCTGCAACCCCTCCAGGGATGTGGTATTGCTTTTGGTTTACTATTTTTGTAGGTAGAGACAGTTCTAATGGCTTCCACTTGGCTTTTCCTACCATAATAGCCCTTACTCCACATGTCAGGGACCCAATGTGGGAATTCTGCCAATTGCTCAGTATATCTATACAAATTATGCATTCTGGC
>NW_006921661.1:1854421-1856058 GCF_000298275.1 Orycteropus afer afer | reverse complement strand
TGTGGTACTGGTATAGAAATGGACATATAGACCAATGGAGTTGAATTGATTTTTGATAAGGGTGTCAAATCCATTCAATGAGGAAAGAATATCTTCAACAAATGGTGCCTGGACAACTAAATCTCCACATGAAAATGAATAAAAGTAGATCCATGCCTCATATAATTACAAATAGTAACTCAAAATTCATCAAAGACCTAAATGTAAGAAGTGAAACCACAAAACTCTTAGAAGAAAATGGGTAATGCTTTAAGATCTAGTTTTGACAAGGATTCTTAGATATGACACTAAAAACATAAGCAACAAAAGATAAAATAGATAAATTGGACTTCATCAAAATGAAAAATTTGCATATCAAAAGACTTTTATCAACAAAGTGAAGAGATAACCTGCAGATTAAGAGAAAATTTTTGGGAAAAGGGATTACTATCTAGAGTTTATAAAGAACACCTACAAATCAGCAACAACAACAACAAAAAAACCCACCCTACTAAAAAATCAGCAAGGGACTCGAACAGACACTTCACCAAAGAAAATACACAAATGGCTAAGAAGCACATGAAGAATGCTCAGTGTCATTAGGGAAATGCGAATCAAACCCACATTGAGATACCATTTCACACTCACTAGAGCCATGATCCAAAAACTGAAAACAACAAGGGTTGGTGGGGATGTGGGGAAATTGGAAATCTCATGCATTGCATGTGGAATTGTAAAATTGTAGCTGCTATAGAAAACAGTTTGGTGGTCCCTTAAAATGTTAAACATAGGATTACCATATGACCCATCAATCACACTCCTAGGTATATGCTCAAAAGAATTGAAAACAGGAATACAAACATCCTTGCACACCAATATTTATTGCAGCATATTCACAATAACCAAAAGATGAAAACAGCTTAAATGTCCATCAACAGATGAATTAAAAAAAATGTGATAAATACTTAAAATGCAATGTTACTCAGCCATAAGAAAAAATGGTCTTGATACATGCTATATAATAACAACTTTGAAAACATTATGCTAAGTAAAATAGCCACAAAAGGACAAATATTATATGATTTCAGTTATATGAAATATCTAGAATTTGTGGTTTCCAGGGGTGGTAGGAAGGGGGAAAGGGAAAATTATTGTTTAGGGCCACTGAATTTTTGTTAAGGGTGAGGGAGAAATTTGAAAACAGATAGTGGTGATGGTTGCACAGCATTATGAACGTAATTAATGTCACCAACCTGTAATAAATGTTGACATGGCAAATGTTTGTTATATATTGTCATAGATTGAATTGTCTCTTCAAAATATGTGTCAACTTGGCTAGCCGATGATTCCCAGTATTATGTGGTTGTCCTCCATTTTGTGATCTAATTTTTCTCAAAACAACAACAAACTCACTGCCATTGAGTCAATTCTGACTGATAGTAACCCCCATTGGGTTCTCAAGGCTATAAATCTTTATAGAAACAGACTGCCTTATCTTTCTTCCAGGGGGTGGCTTAAGGCCACTGACCTTTTGGTTAGCAGCCAAATGCCTTAACTACTGCACCACCAGATGCCTGTGGTTAGTAAGGCAGGATTGCCCAGTCTTCCTTTGGAGGAGTGGCTGGTAGGTTTGAACCAGCCTTCTGGTTAGCAGTCAA
>NW_006921661.1:1831839-1854141 GCF_000298275.1 Orycteropus afer afer | reverse complement strand
TGTTTGTTATGATAATAAGGTAGGATTAGGGTGGGATGCAGGAGCTCTGGTAGCATAGTGCCTAAGGCACTTGACTGCTAACCAGAAGGTTGGCAGTTCAAACCCGCCAGCCACTCTTCCTCCTCAGAAGGAAGATGGGGCAATCTACTTCCGTAATGATACTGCCTCGGAAACCCAAGGAGGGGTCACTGTGAGTTGGGTCCGACTTGATGGCAAACAACAACAACAAAGGGTGGGATGCAGCATCCTTACTCAGGTTACAGCCCTGATCTGATGTAAGGGGAGTTTTCCCGGAGTGTGGCCTGCATTACCTTTTATCTTACAAGAGATAAAATTTGGAGAGAGAAGCAAGCAGAGGGGAGCTATCACCACCAAGATTATTGTTGTTGTTGTTGTTGTTATGTGCCATCGAGTCTGCCCCGACTCATAGAGTAAATATGCGACCCCTCCTTGGGTTTCCGAGGCAGTATCACTACGGAAATAGGATTGCCCAACCTTCCTTCCGAGGAGTGGCTGGTGGGTTTGAACCGTCAGCCTTCTGGTTAGCAGGCAAGTGACTTAGCCACTATGCTACCAGAGCTCCCACCACCAAGATAGAAGAGCCAAGTGCTGAGGTCGTCCTTTGGACCTGGGGTGCTTGCACTGAGAATCGATCCTAGACCCAGGGGAAGACTGATGCCATGCAGATCTCCACGGAACCCTGGGCGCACAGATGTGGAAAGGAGACAAGGACCTTGCCCCAGAGATGACAGAGACAGCCTTCCCTGAGAGCCGGTGCTCTGAATTTGCACTTCTAGCTTCCAAAACTATGAGCGAATAAATTTTTGCTTTAAAGCCAACCACTTGCTGTATTTCTATTACAGTAGCACTAGATAACTAAAACACATGTATTTTCAACAAAAACAAAAAAACTCAATAAAATTTCAATACAGAAAAAGAAAGTATTTACTCTTACTTTTGGAGTACTTTTATAAAAGCTGTATTAGTCTTAGATAATTGACTGAGTTGAGATTTCTTGGTTCTTCATATACTAAGTAATTAGCAACTGTATCCTGGATATATTGAGTAGTATGAGACTCTGAGATATTATGAGATCTTATTTAAATCCTATGGAGAATTTTGTTTATTTATTTATTTCAAAGCAGACAATCTCTCTGGCTGGGTTCAGGACACAAGTTCTGACCAGCCTTTTGTGGATTGTGGTTTCCATGTCCAGTTTTCAAAAACTTTGCCAAGCTATTTGGTTCTGTCCTGTGTACGCATTACCCAGTGAGATCTGCATCATGGTCTGTTTCTTAGTTCAGGCTTGCTTCTTAGGGTCAGATCTGTGCATGTATACGAATGAGGCCAGGAGCTCACAGACAACTCACTCTCCTGAGCTCCTCTCTCCCCACCAGTCTTCCCTGTACTTTCTGTTATCCTGAGGCTCTTTTTTTTTGTTTGTTTGTTTTCCAGACAGAAAGCTGGGGCTTTGTTTACCCCAACCCCATCATGCACTTTGTGCAATTGTACCTGGAGTTCAAGCCAAATGGTAGGAGGAAGAGAGGGAAAACCCATATGGGGGGAGTCATCCATACTCTTGAAACCAATTGCTCCTCCCATTAGAAAAGAAGCTTAGATCTTTAAGTGTCTATGGGCCTCTGCTGTCAGTGTGGCCACCATCAGGGGACTCCTTTCCCATCCCTTAAGCCTGAACTAGAGGCTTCTCCTGGAGGCGTATCTGTGTTGATGCCCATTTCCAGGTTTTTGGCTGCCTTGAGGCCAGGCTGAGGAATTCCAGTTGTTGTTGTTAGCTGCCATTGAGTCAGGGGAATAAAAAAGGTAGATTTGCTGTCAATTCAGTGGCTTCAAATTCTGGTCTTCCTCAATCTAGCTGCTACTGTCTGCTTTTCAGAGTCCTCATGGTAGCTACTGTATATATTCTGCCCAGGTGTTAATAGCTGTATACAGTGGGAAAGACAGACTGGAATATGCTTACTCTGTTCTTACCTGAAACTAACCTGCTAAATCTGTTGGCATCGAGTCAATTCTGACTCCTAGTGACCCTGTAGGACAGAGTAGAACTGCTTCACAGGGTTTCCAAGACAATAAATGTCTATAAATACACCTTTCTTCCACAGAACAGCTGGTGGATTTGAACCGCCACCCTTTTGGTTAGCAGCTGATCACTTAACCACTGTGCCATTTAGGGCTCCTTTTTCCTGGAACTAGAATCTAACTTCTTTAGAGGAGAGTCCCAGTTAATAAATATAGAAGGAATGAGATTTTGTAACTCAGCATTTTTACATTGCTTTAACATCACCAAATCTTAACATCACTAAAAGTAGGACAACCAGACATATTATGTGCCTCCTGATGGGATGCACTAGAAGGTATACGTGAATTAGTCTTACTCAAAACAACTGAATCTGCATTTAATTAAGCTTTTAGTGCTACCTACCAGTTAGTTAGTTAGTAGGAGATATGGAGGCCTAGGAACAAGTAAAATGACACTATGAAGGAGCTCTGGTAGTGTAGTGCCTAAGGCACTTGACTGCTAACCAGAAGGCTGGCGGTTCAAACCCACCAGCCACTCCTCGGAAGGAAGATGGGGAAATCTACTTCCATAGTGATACTGCCTCTGAAACCCAAGGAGGGGTCGCTATGAGTTGGGTCTGACTTGACGGCACATAACAACAACAACATCATGAAGGACTAAATCCACTGTGGGACACTTTGTAGTACAAATGACCTGGTTTGTCCAACAAATAAATAAAATGAAAAAGAAGTGGAAACTATTACGAAAGAAAAGAAACTTGTGAGACGTAAAAAAGGAGGGTAATTAATAGTAAGTACGTATGAGATTCTTTAGAAGATTCAATGAGATAATGAATGTAAAATGCTTAGCCCAGTGCCTGGCAAATGGCAAATGAAAGCTATTCCTACCGCTTGTCTCTTCTCAAAGTCTACGTGTCCTTTTCATGTGCAAAACACAGAAGATGACAGCCTCCCTCTCCAGGTTGCTTAAAGATGGAAGGATTCAGCTACCATTAAGATCCTTTCTCACTGCACCTGGGCACAAAAGCCGGACCTTGGCAATATCCGGTTGCAGTGTGCACAGTTGGCCAGTAGATGGCAGCTCAGGACAGTCTATCTGGAACCCTGCCCCCATGAGAGCGCTAGTCCAGTTTTTGCTGTTTAAGAAGCAGGGTCCTCCCTGACCACCCTTCAGCCAGAGTTCTCCTTCCTTTCCTAGATGTAAGGCATAAAGGGAGAGAGTCTCCGGAGCGTTTTAGATATAATTAGCGTTCTAGTTAGCTGTTTGCTGAGGATTCATCATAGTCTGGGCAGAGAGGTACTTCTTGGTCCCAGTTTGAAAAGCAGGGATGGGAGCACACTGCCTGGCACTAGCTGTGCCTGGACCCTGCTTTTCACTTCCACAGTCTTGGCGCCTCCTGCCCCTTCCTCAGTCACCTGTGTGCAGGTCCAGCCCAGTACAGCTTCTCTGCCCCACCATCCTGGAGTATGATTTATACTTATGTATCCACCCACACATGGTGTTAGAAGTTCTTCAGGAAAAGTTTGTTGAATGAGTAAATAAGTAAATGCATTATGGACATCCAGTGACATCTTATTCTTCCTCAGCAGACTGGGACTCCAGGACAGGGTCTGTGCATTTTCTTTTTGTCTCTCAGCCTACGAAGTAGCCTAATGCAGGCCTTAGAACTTAGGCTTAGGTACAAATATCAGTTCTTCCATTTACTAGCTGCATGGTCTTGGACATGTGCTTCAGTCTCTCCACCTGCAAATTGGGAATACTAATAGAACCTTTCTTATTGTATTGTGGTGAGGACTAAATAAGCAAATGTTATTTAAAATGGGTAGAAAAGTACCTGACACATAATAGGCACCCAGGACATATTGATTACCGTCTGAACATTACTGTGCTCTGAGAAAGAAAATAAGGGCCTAGTGGTGTCTGATTCTCAAGAAATAGCAGCTGTTCTGTTGTTATTGATGTTATCACTATTGATTGTTTGAAGATGCTTGTGTCTCTACACCTCTTTTCCACAGGTCTTTGATGCTTTGGTGTACTTAGATGCTTACCCCTGAGTGGAGATTTGCTGGCCTGGTGTGGGTGGAAGTAGGGAGATTTCCAGCTGGCTCTATTCAGTCCTGTCCACATGGACATGTAAGGGCTTTCTCTTCCTCAGCAGCCCCTCCTCTCTGGGGCTCTAGGACCCACCCCCTGTCTCAGGACCTTGAGAATGCCCTGGAATGTTGCAAGTCTGTCCACACTGGGAAGGCAGTGTAGACAGGACTGGCTACATAACTGTGGGGCCCAATGAAAAATAAAAGTGCAGAATTTCTTGTTAAAAAATTATTACGAATTTCGAGACGGTGACAGCAAGCATTAAACCGAGCATGGGTCCCTTTTGAGCATGAGGCCCTGTGAGACTATAGGGGTTGCCCGTCCATGCAGCCAACCCTAAGTGTGGACCCTAAGCAAAGTCTCACTGGGCCTCCCATCTGTTGAATGATCATCAGGTGACCTGCTGGGTGTATGAAGCCCGTCACATGGGAAATCCTTTGCTCCCCAGCTTTGAAACAGAGAAATAGACTAGAATTTGGAGTAAGGTAAATCTACATTCAAATTCCGATTCTATCATTGAATTGCACAAATCATAAACATTTTCAGGTTTCATATGACTCATCTGCCAACTAAGAGGTAATAACACAAGACCATAGGGATTATTGTAGGTACAAATGAGATTTCATGTAGAAAGTATTGGGTCTACAGCCTGTGCCTGAAGCTTCTTGCTGAACTCTCCCCCTTGGGCCACACTGCTTGTTCGCAGAAGCATCTTATCAGGAGTGAGCAGGGGCAGACCTTAGACTTGATGATTAGGCAGTGGGCAGTGCTCCGTGCTTGCTCAGTGAGAAGGATCAGCATGTGCTGATGTACCACTGAGCTCCTGCTGAATGCTCTATGGTCTTTGGCAGCTTCAGTGTAGTCAGGCATGAAAGGGGAGAGCTAGGGAAACTCTGGAGAAACTCTTAGTTCACAGACTCGCCATGGGGGAGTTTAATTCGTCATTCATTCAACAAATGTTCACTGTGCCAGGAATACAGTGGTCCTGCCCTCCATTGTTCAATTCATGACATTAATGTATTTTGTTTCCTTGGAGGCATCCCTAACTAGCCAGCTTTACTAGATACCAGCTTGTTATTGTTGGGTACTATCATGTTGATTCCAAGTCATAGTGGCCCCATGTGACAGAACTGCTCTACAGGCTTTGATTAGCTGTCACATTTCAGAAGCAGATTGCCAGGTCTTTCTCCTCAGGAGCCACTGGGTAATTTCAAACTGTCAGCCTTTCAGTTGGCAGCTGAGCAAGTAATCATTTGCAGCACAAGGGCTCATGAGATGTCCACTAGGAGGCAGGAAATGAGACCACAGTGGATGCTGTCAGGGTTACTGACCCTTCATATCCTTTTACCATGTTCACATACATCATAGCCATGTCCATTCATTCTTAACAGCCAACACCTGGACTCTTCGTAGACAGGCTGTCTTCAGCTCCCTTTGCCTGAGTGCACAAAGACCAAAAGTGCCTGGGAAATTATGTCCTCATCAGTAGCTATTAGCCAATGACTGACAGGTGCAGAGATGTAAATATTCCAGACCCTGGTCCTGGAGGGGACAACTCCAAGTGTGACTTAGATTGTTCCCATAACTCCCCTGCAGGACTCAGCCAGAGTTACTCCCCTGAGACTTTGCTTGATCTCACACCTCTTACCTTTATCCACCTCATCCTCATTTGGCCACCTTTCTTTCCTAGGACCACTTCCTAACAAACTGCTTTTAGACAAATCCTTGTAGAGTCTATGGGGAATCTCCCTCACCTCCCCTAAGACAGAAGGAGAAGAAAAAAGAAGGTGGCAATTGTTCCCAGTCTTCATGTTATTACAGTGTTGAGATGTGTCAGAAGTAAGTCATTATGAATAATAGCTAAAGTTAACTCTGCAAATTTATTACATTTGTTATAAATTAGAGTGCGTGCAAAATTATCCCTCTAATACTGTTACTTTCCCTCACTTGCATTCTGATGTGTTTTATGAGTGGAGTAGAAAGAGGAGGCATTCCCAATTGCTGGGTTGTGTACATAATCTACTTATTTATACTTAGTCTAAGTATACTCATGGAACTTGCATGTAAACATCATCCATTGTGTGTTTTGCTATGTGAAAAAGTTGAGACATGCTGGATCAGAGCTTTGTGAAATGTTGGCTTCATGCCTTTTTGCACTATGTGGACAAGAGTAGGACTTAGGGCTTAGAGCTCTGGGTCCATATGAACAGGGTATCTTCCTCCCATCAGATATGCCTTCCCCTCTCATCTAAACCTTTTCTCACCAAACCTACCTCCTTCCAGGAACTTTCTCAAGTTTCAGCCTCCCTCCACTCCCAGCCCACTCTGGGCCTTCTTCCTTGCTCTTGGGAAAGTGGTTTTATTGTTTGAACTACTTTCCTAGCACTTGGGTCACAATCCTCCTTCTACTTCCAGATACACCCTGAAACCCCCACCCCTCCATAGCTGGACACTCAGCATTTGCACGCTAAATCACAGGCTGATCAGGGACAGGCAAGGACCACCTTAGGAACCTCAGCCAGAGCAGGAGGTGGGGGCTGGGGCTGGTCCTGCTGTCACAAACTTGTACTATGAGCAGTGGGTGAATATAAGTCCCTCAAAGCTTGGTTCCTCGCATAAACAAACCTTTCAGTGAAATGTGGACACCAGGGCGTCTGCCTGTCCCACCTGCTGTGTCTGGAGCCTTAACTTGCTTGCTCTTCCTGCCCCTGTGTGTACCCAGACACCACCCCTCAGAGTCTGGATCTGACCCTTGAATGTTGATGAGGTTCTGCTCCAATGGCCCTAACACCCAGAGCACCTACACCATTTCAGTTTACATTCTCCCACACTTCAGTGTCTGAAGTTCCTGGTTGCTTTTGTCCTGCTTCTGCTATAAAACTGGCAAATCCCCTTCCTGGAGTTTGGATTGGAGCTTATGACTGCAGAGATAGGGCCTCTGGCCATGTCTTCCTAGGGCCAAACCTGCAGATGCCCACAGGTGTGCAAGTCTGTGGGTATATTTGTGGACTAGTCAACTCATTCAATTGATATGTGGGGATAAGAAAGGAGAGGAGTGGCAGAAGAGGACCAGGTACACCTACTCTACTGGCTGGCAATAGTAGGTTTGGTATAACCAAGGGCATCTTAAATGCCATGCTAAGTAGTTTATTAAAAACAAAACAAAACAATTCACTGCCGTCAAGTTGCATCCGACTCATACGACTTGACGGCAGTGCATATATAGCTTATTATGTTCACTGTGCAAAGGATAGTGTAGTGTAGTGTTGTAAGTTTCCATTGGATTAATTCCAACTCATGGAGACCCCACGTGTGCAAAGTAGAACTGCTCCATAGAGTTCTCAAGTCTGTGACCTTTTGGAAGCAGATCACCAGTCCTGTCTTCTGAGGTGCCTGGGAGTGGGTTCAAACCACTTTTTGTAGGATAGTGTAGTGGTTCTAAGTGTGATGAGGCATCAGCATCACCAAGGAACTGTTAGAAATGCAAATTATGGCACTCAGACCTACTGATTCAGAAACTCAGGGAGTGGGGCAGAGGGAGGACTCAGAAATCTGTGTTTTAATAAGCCTTCTGGGTGATTCTGATGATGCATGCCAAAGTTTGAGAACCACTGGTGAAGTACAAAGAGTTTAAGACATTGGAAGAGGGCTGGGTGAGGTGGAGCAGGGTTCGAGGTGTGAGGAAAGGAAATATACATTGGATAAAAGTCTATTGTATTCTGAGCAATGTGCTTCTATCCTCATTTAAGAGGATAGAAGCAATAACCAGGAGTGGTATGTATCATCATACCCTCATTATAGATGGAAGATTTGGGGTTTAGAAGGGTTAAACGACTCTCGTAAGATCACATATTAAGTGCCAAAACCAAGCTCTGCACCTAATTTGGCCTGAGTCCAAAAGCAGTCTTTTTCTACCACAGAAGCTGATGGTGTGGGTAGCCGTATCTAAACCCTCAGGGTGAAGCTCCTTCCCTGAGGGCCTGGTTGTTGGCCGATGCTGAGGCTAGGGAGTGAGATGAGGCCTTCTACTTTTATTTCTGTCCTCAAAGGGCAGTTAGCAGAATTTTCGTAAGGTTTGCCATTCACATCGGGGAGCTGGGCTTAGCAAATGTACTTCCTTAAGTGCCCAGCTGTCATCCCTGACTTTTAGGGCTGAAAGGCTAAATGTGAGGTTAAGTGTAAATAGCAAGGTGGAAATTTATGTGTATGCTGTGATTATAACTACACCCTTAGGCTAAAAAATAATAAGATACATTAAGTACATGCAGAGAGGGGGGATTAAAAAAAAAAAAAAAAGCAAAACCCAATGCTAATGGCTATGTTGGGGTGGTGGTACTATTTATGATTTTCTTCATTTCTTTTTTTTTAAGTGTTGTTATGTGGTTATACTCCTGTGTATGACTGATTTTTAAAAGTACAACTAAGTTATGACCCATGTGGAATGCAGTGGACACTGGACAACTTGGTATGCCTAGTGGCAGAGCACAGACTCCCTCTTCAGGGCAGTGCCAGCCCTCCTACTCCTTGGAGCCTATGCCTGAGGTCAGCAAGGACTGCAGCGAGAGGTGGCCTGGGCAGGGATGCAACAGTAGCTGATTTGAGGGGTCTAGAGTTCCATCTTTTCCAGTTGTGAGGTTAAACCCTGGGATCCTCATGACTCTCTGGAAATCCCTTTTCACCACAGCTGTGACTTGGAGGGCATCAGCAGAACTTTGAGACCAAGGATCCAACTCTTCTTCAGGTTATCCTGATAATAGATGGCATCAAGAAGTACAAATGCCATGTAGGGTAAACAAGAGAAAGCTGCTCAGCTTACTGTCCAAACAAAGGCCACCAAACACTTCTAAACACAAAATATTCTTTTATTTGTCAACGAAGGGTACACGGGATCACTTCTGGTTTTGTTTTTATGCTTTTCCTTTTTTTTTTTTTTTCTAGAAGGTATCTACATCTGCATTTATTTACAGCCTTGTTGGTATTTACACAGTCAAGAATACAGTGTTAGAAACACAAAAGTGTTGAGAAAAAAACTTCTCAAAATTAGTTCCATACTTCAGGAAAATTATTTCCACATGGTAAGGCCAGAGTCTCCAGTGTTGGTCATCCAGAGGCAGCTTGGTACAAAGTCCTTTTGCTGAAGCTGCGGGTTCAGAAGTCCTCAAGAACAATAGACAGATTTATAAAGGAGGGATTCTGGTGTTGGGTCAATCCAGGTCTGCCGGGTACCACCAGACATCTGTGACCCAGCTTCTGCCAGGAGAGCTGAGTCTGCTGAGGGTTAGTTTTCCATTAGCAGTTTGCCCTCAGAATAAATCACATTTTCTCAGGGACCAGAAGATCACCCAGTATTATGCCTTTGGCATTCCAGAGGGGCTAAGAAACACAACATTGGCCCTTACCCAGGCCTCTCCTCACTCTGATCTTCCACATTCATAATGAGACCTAAGAGCTCATGACTATCTGGGGCAGTCAAGTACACAAGGCTGGTTTTAGAGAACATAAAATTTGGAGAAGATAAAGTTTCTCTCTGTCACCTGAGCAAATGAGTCTTTAAAATGAGTTTGCTATTTTCTGGAAGGATAAATGAAAGGGCCTTGAATGACAAAATTCTTTTAAATCCCCTCTCCACCTTTAAAATATGGATAAGTGTATAAACATAGCAAAACCAAAAACAACAACAACAAAACTTAACTCACTGCCATCGAGTTGATTCCAACTCATAGCGGCCCTCTTTAGGTTTCTGAGGCAGTAAATCTTTATAGAAGTGGATTGCCCAGTCTTCCTTCCGTGGAGTAGCTGGTGGGTTTGAACCGCCAACCTTTTGGTTAGAGTCAAATGCCTTAGGCACTACATCACCAGAGCTCCTACAAACATAGCTGGGAGTCTTAAATGGAAGGCTTTCAGTCCTCATGAGGACCCCAAGGGAAAGTAAGACTGGGTTCTTATTTGAATCTCTCTGGCACCGAGTCCCAAGCAAAAGACCAGGAGCTACCTCTTGGGATTAGTGGCTGCTATGAGGAATGGTTGTTATATGCCGTCGAGTCGGCCCCGACTCATGGTGACCCCTCCTTGGGTTTCTGAGGCAGTATCACTACGGAAGTAGGATTGCCCAACCTTCCTTCCGAGGGGTGGCTGGTAGGTTTGAACCGCCAGCCGTCTGGTTAGCAGGCAAGTGTCTTAGCCACTATGCTACCAGAGCCACTCCTCGGAAGGAAGGTTGGGCATTCCTACTTCCGTAGTGATACTGCCTCGGAAACCCAAGGAGGGGTCGCTATGAGTCGGGGCCGACTCGATGGCAAACAACAACAACAACAACAACATGAGGAATGGAGAACAGACTTGACTTTGAGCACTAGGCACGCAAACCCCAAAGTCCCCAGACCCTGCTGAGCCTGGCAAGCTCAGTGAGGGCACAAAGCTCAGTATCACTGCCCTCACCTCAGTATCACCCCAAATACAATGCTGCAGATTTTCAAACTGTAGTCTAAGATTTCACTTTAAAAGCCTCGTCTTTGTATCATGGAAATCCCTGCCATCAGTAAAGGTGACGCTTGAAAGTCACAGCTGTAAAGGTCTTTTTTTTTTTTAAAAAAAAAGCAATTCTGGTCCCTTGTGATATGTCTATATATAAAAAAACAAAAAACAAAAACAAACAAAACACTGCCCAGCTTTACTCACTTCCCTTGCCCCACTGTCACCTTTTGCTCCCAGCCCCACCTTGTCCTGATTATTTAAAAGCAGACTCCCTGGTCATTCTTAACCTCCACTCAGTTTCTTAGGGATTGTTTCAAATCCTCCATCCCTATATAGATACCTGGCATTGGTCTGGCCCTTGGGTTACCTCTCAGCCAGCAATTCTGAGAGACAAATTGGCAGGGCTGACAAAAGTGCTATGGAGCTCCTTTCTATTTCCGCTCATAGTTGCAGTTCCTTCCTCCAGTGGTGTGTTTCTGGAGTGTGGGTGAAAAGGAACATCCTATAACAAACAAAGTTGGGGAATCACTAATGTCCTATGAAGGTGATGGCAGAGGGGCTGAGGATGAGGGGCTGACTAGCAGTTGTGGAAGGCAGGAACTATTCTGATGCCACCTTCTTAAGACTAGAATCAGAAGCCAGAATCCTGCAGCACCTCATGAACTTGGGCCAGAAAGGGAATGCTGCTGGTAGGAAAGATTTTGGTCAGTTAGTGCTAAAGGGGCAGGTGCCATCAAGGATGGACTTTGATGCTTGGAGGCCGTAGGCACAGGGAACTCTGGCTCATGCCTTCAGACTTACCCTTGCTGTAGGCTTGGGGCTGCAGTCTCACCAGGAAGACAGACTGAGAGGGGAGGTACTGAGTGACCTGCCAGCCGGAGTGGAAATCACTTAAGAGAGCCAAGGCCAGAAGCATGATCTCCAACAGCAACAGCACCAGTGTGAAACAGAGGTGCATAATGTTGCCATTTCCACACTTGAGAGCCATTCCCTGCTCCCAAATCTCAGGGATGCTTTAACTTCTCCTCCCAGAAGCTGGGCCTGCTTGGTGGTACCCAGCCCAGGAAAAACAAGATCATTCACTTAATGAAAAGGAACACACAATACATCTGTGTTTTTGATCCTAAAAAGTCCACACTATTACTTTGGGTGGAGGAAGGAGGTAGAAGACAGAGGGCAGGAAAGTATAGGGAAGGTTCCCTTGGTTCCCATGCTTTGTCTGACTTCTGACCTCTAAGTTGACATCCCCAGCAAGTCTTGAGTGATATCATGAAGCCGATGGAACCGATCAACCAAGGCAATGGGCAGGAGAGCTCTCACAAGGGCCCCTGATATCAAGAGCACAATGTTGTCTCTTTCAGACAAAAAGAAAAATTATGTTCTTCAGGCCCAACTTTTCCCCATCCTATCCAAGAATGATCCTGCCATATGGCAGCCCTCCCCACCAGCAGTACATAGTGGGCTGGAGGAGCTTGCATCTGATTCCATGGAGCCTTGGATCCAGAGGCAGTGGGCAACCAGTGGCCAAACAGACTGAGACACACTGTCACAGCAGTGTGGCTTTGCTTTGGAACAGGAAGAGCACTTATCAAAATATATCCTCTGATACCAAGGGGATGTCGTTAGGTGAAGCCTCCTCTCCCCGAGAAGTTTTGGATGCCTCCTTCTGCCAGGCAGAACCCAGACTGCATGTTGCTCTGATTCCCATGCAGTAAGAGACCTTCTTGGTTTCATTAACTTGTGTAATATTCTGAAGACTCTGTGAGTAAGGCTATAAAGGTGCCATGAGCTTATCAGTCCAACAAGGTTTCCACGGGGAAAAGCTCAGACTCAGAATTCATTTTCCACACTTAATGTAAATGTAACCCATAAAAGTCCCATTTTCTAAGAAGCCCAGCTCAAAAGGAAGCATTTGGCTTCCCCTCCTGTCTCCCAGAGCCTCCTGTGAGCGGTAATGACAATGGTAATTAGGCAGATGACCCAGGAATAGAATCCTTGAGCAAGGAGCTCCAGTTCTTGCTCCTACTCTCCCCTCCCCTCAGTGCTTCCCTTTGCCTGTTGGCTGCTGTCTCTCCCTTGGGGTGCCTTTCAGATGTGGGCTGTGCCCACTCCTGGGGGTGCTCAAGTCTCTTCCTGATGACCTCAGGCATGGTCCTTCACAGGAATAATTCTAGCTTGGCAGCCAGGATCCATGGGCACCAGCTTTAGGAACTGCCACTCATCTTGGTGGGGTTGTGCAATACTGACAGGCTGCCCCAAATCAGCTCTTTCCACCTTTCTCTTTCTTTAAAACCCTGGTTGGGCTTCTCTAGAGGGGAAGCTGCTTTAGAAGAATTTCACAGAAAGAATTCCCTGAAAGCCTATCCTCCTGCATCCCAGCTCTGCAATTAGCCCGTATGTGGGAGGCAGAGGAGACTTCAGGAGCTGGTTAGAACGATGCTTGGCTCATGCTTTCCTCTCTTTGGTTGACTTTTTCTTAAACATCTTTCCAGAATTAAAGGCCACCAAGCACCTCTCTCCACTCCTATTTCTCAGTGGTGGCAGCTGAGCAGTGGAGGGAAGATACCCAAGGTCATGCCAAGAGGGTTTCACCTAGGAAGGCAGGCTGGTACCCTTGCCACCATTACCACCATTGCCACCCCTTGGTCATAGGTGGCATCCCATCCCTGGACATGGAACCCACATTGAAGGCCTGTTGTACAGTGCTGGTTTTCACATCTGACTTTGAAGGGAAGGGTCAACCAACCACAGACATCCTGGATGCCTTTCCCTCCTGTGGGGAATGGGGCTCTTAGCACCAGGATGTTATGTCACCAGACTGGGGAAAGGACCTGGGAGACACTTTCTCCATCCCAGCATGGGGGGCCACTGACACCTACACAGGATTTTCAAAAAGGATAGGGGGCTTCATTTAGCATAAAAATATAAAGCAGGGATAGGAGTTTGGGGCAGCCTGAAAAAGGTGCTGAACAACATCATGAAATTCTCCGGAGCAAGATGAAGCCATCTGTGGTTCTCTGGAAGGACAGAACACAGTGAATAAAAAGCTACATCTCATCTGCAGAAATCTAGCCAAGGAGCCTCAGGTCCTACAGACCCTCCTCCTAGCCCCCTTGAAGGGTTTTATATTGGCCTGTTACTCCTGCACCCCTCACTCCTCCCCATCAAAAAAGAAAGGGTTGCACATGAGACAAGTTAGCACAGACACTCATGTCTCACATCACACTTAGTACCTAGGGACAGACAATGACATACCCCAGGAAATGTGTTTCAGAGGGGAGAAACATACCCTAACAATAAGGAAAAATCCTCAAGATAAAAAGGGAACAAAGGACAATAAAATTTTCATTGTAATCACACTACAGAGAGAGAGAGAGAAAAAAAAAAAAAAAAAACACCTTCTGTTCTTTGCAAAAATGTGTGAAGGCCAAATTTGTGTTTTTCTTTTTAAAAAAAAAAAAAAAAAAGTTGCATGAGTTCCAATGCAACTAGTATCTTTTTATGTTTGTTTTCTGCACTTGTTAAAAAAAGGATTCTTTTTTTTTAAAGTACAACACAGTCAGGTATGCGGCCACAGAAGTGTAGCTGTCTTTGGCAAGAAGTCCAGGCCTTGGCCCTCTCTGTCACCTTCGGCCCATCTCACTCTGTCTCATGAAGTGGATGTTGTTGGCACTGTCTGACAGTTCTGGGTACTGCTCGACAGAGATCACGAAGAAGCCATCATAGCCTTGCACCCGCCCTGTGTTCAGCACCTGCTGTTTCTCCCCCTCTGTCCAGGCCCGCAGGCCCTCCTCCCCTTCCCGCAGTCTCTGCTGCTCACGGGCCCAAGCTTGGCGCACGGCTCGCTGTCGGGCCAGCTCTAGCACCCGTGCCTTCTCCTCATCCAACGTGGTTCCGTAGCGAGTGTTTAAGCACAGTGCCCCATATTGGAGCTGGATGTCTGTGTAGCGTCTAGTCCTGCCATTGAGCATCGTGTTGATCTGGGACACAGTGACGTTGACCCCGTTCTCCAGGGTTCGCCGCCCCCCACTGAGGCCCAGGATGGCCAGGTCACCTTCTGAAGGCCCCGGTTTCACGAAGTAGTGGGTGTCTACCCCATCAATGGTGAAGTGCAGGTTCTCTAGGTAGTGGGCATTGTTCAAGATGGCAGCAACTCTCCGCCCATCCTCGTTGGCCACACTAATGATGTCTGTGGTCACTCGGCCATCCTTCAAGGCAAACTTGACCCCCTTACCAAAGACTGAGCCACTGGATGCAAACCTCTTTGTTGTCTCTGGGGCCTGCTGGCAGCTGGTGATAGTGGAGCCGTAGAGCTGATCAAAGCGTTCAAGGGTGACAAAAGCCTTAAGCTGCTTCTGCACTTCACACTGTACCCCAAGGATAGACTGATGGGGGAAGGAGAGTGAGAGAGAAAGTAAGACAAAGGAAAAAAACCAAAAATCCAAGACTCTGGAAAATATGCTTAACTAACTAAATCAAATCTACACTTGTTTACTAACCTATAGATTCTCTCTCTGCTGCTGACCATCAGAACATACAGCCATCCTGCATGCATCCATTCACTTACCCTCTATTTATAAACTGTTCAAGGAGCACCTACTCAGTGCCCAGTGTGTCCTGAGCACTGGGGATACAAAAATGAATCAGACATCTTTCCTGTCCTTGAGGAACTCATAGTTTAGTAGGGAAAGATATGACAACAAATGACTGCATCAAATGTGATAACTGGTGGTCTAAGAGAGGTAATAATAATAGCCACAACTAACATTTCTTGATATTTGAGCTAAACCACTAACATTAATTTCTTACTTGATTTTCACAGTACTACTATTATTCTGATTATACATCTAAGCAAACTAAGCCTCAGAGAGGCTGACCTGGCCCATGATCATATAGCTAGTAAGTATTCAAGTCAACATTTGAACACAGGTCTGTCTGACTCAGGGGCTCAGCTTCAAGGGCTGCTGGAGCTAAGGTGCAAACAAGGCTCAGAAGAATTTCAGCCTGATGATAGAGGAGAGAGGTGGAGACAGTGGGGTTCAGGGAAAGACTCATGCTGGACCTAGGACTTGGAGGGTAAGAGGGTGATGTTAGATGGAGGAATGGTAAAAATAATGCATGTTTGGCAAGAAGGCATAGTAAGATGAAAAGTATGATTGATAGAAAACCTCTTGCCCTGGTTTATTGCTCTCTATGGTGTTTATAAATGATTCTCAAGATGGGTCTGGGCCCCACAGTGCTCCCTTGGGACTACTCAGGTACTCCTGCTGTTGGTTGCTCTCGGGGACAAGTTAGACCCTGCCAGCTGGGAGAACCATCTGCATGTCTCTCCCATGAATCAGGGAGCTCGGGGAAGCCGTGTTCAGGAAGGCTCCAGGGCCTTATCAGCAACTCAGAGAAATGGCCTCAGAAACAGACCCATCGGCTTCTCACTGAAATTAAGTCCTCTTTATAATTAATAGAACCCTGTCTGTGAACAATTATTTCCTAGAGTTTCACGAAAGCTGGAGTGCTCAACAACAAAGATCTCCGATGCTTGCCAAGGGCAGAAATCAATAATTCATTGACAGACAAGGTTGGTAAACAGGCAGTCTGAGACTAGGGCTCTGTGGATTGGAGAAGGTAACCTGGTGGGGAGAAAGAGCAAAGGCAGCTGGAATTGGTCCTGGGGACAGCAAATGCTGTGGACAGCTAGGGCAGAGCCTGGGGGGGATAGTGGGAATTGGAGGGGCAAAGAGGGAGGGCTAGATCAGCAGAGGCAGCAGGAAGAGGCTAGGCTATAAAGCCAGACAGATTTGGGTTCTCATTGTCTTCTGCCACTTTCCAGCCAAGTGACCTTGAACAAGATCTCTGAACCCTGGTTTTATCTGTAAAATGGGAAACGTACCTCTCACAGTGTTGTTATTTACTTCTTTCAACCATTGATTTATTTTTCCATGCACCTACTATGTGCTAGACTGTATACTGAACACCAAATAAGGACCCAGTATTTATCCATTTGGAACTCATAGTCTAGTAGAAATATAGGAAAGAAGCAGGAATCAAAGTCTACTGTGACACATGCTTTGCTGATGTATAGGGGGCCAGCAGGGCACAGAGGCATAAAACCACATCCTTCGGAATCCAAGGGAAGGAGTTTGCTAAACTGAGGTCTGAAAGAATCAGGGTGATTGGAGAACCAAGTAAGAAACAAACATAGAAAGTTCCCAGAGCACTAGCAGTATGCTCCATCCTAACTCCAGCAGCCCTGCTTTCCTCCTCAGTATGTTGTCCCCCTGGAGTGGGATCGCCCTGAGGACCTGGCCTCTGCCTGATTGATTACTGCATCCACTGGGTACAGCATATGGCCTGGTACAGAGCTGGGCCTGATGCAGAATTCATTAGTGCAGGAGGGAATACATAGGCAAGTGAATGTATAAACTGATCAAATGGCATAAGACTGTTTTTTAGGACAAGTCCAGCTATATAATTCTATGAGTTTTAAAATTGGTCCATAAAAGGAATAAAAAGAAAATAACATTTATTGAGCTCCTAGAATATAAGCACCATACTCAGCAAGATGATATAGAACAGAAACCTTCCTTGTTGTGTGGCATGGCCTTAAGCATTAAATCTGTAAAATGAGACCAATACCATAGGATATTTGTGAGGTAACTTACATTGGATACCTCACGCAAGGCCGCGTACATGGAAGGTGCTCCAGAAATGTCACATTTGTATTTAGAACACACGTTCTTTCCTTGGATGTTTGTTCTGAGTGGTGACAAAGGCTCATTATTTTTGTGAACTCCAAATCCAACATAACATACAGAAATCTTTAACGTAGTGTGTGGGGGTCTGCATGCTGTTTACAGCTGCAACCTCAGTGACTTGTACAGTGGTGGGGTTACTAAGTATTTGTTAAAAATTCTCTGTGGAGTGGCATATCATTTGCCATTATCAGCCTGAGCTGGTGTCACTCACTCTTGGAATGTCTGAATGGATTGATAGGTGGGCAGCCAAATGTAGGAATTACCTTGCTATTGTCCCACTCCTGAGTTTTCATCTGTGTATGTACAAGCTCATAGGACGGTTCCATGGCATCCATATCTGGCTTAGGGTAGCCGGGGATGACATTGTGGAGCTGGAATCCAAAGGTGAGCAGCCAGCTGTTGACATCTGGGTGGGAGAGAAGCAGAAATATCCCCTTGGAGTAAGTGGACTTCAGGTGTGACTGATCGGAATAAAGCAGCGTCAAGTTAAGCTGCAGGTGGGGATGGGAATGTGGAGCCTGCTACTGGCAGTGTCAACTAGTACAACTACTTGTAAAACAGTTTGGTGTCATTAAAGCTGAACATACTCCTAGGACACCCATGACCCGTCTCCCTAGAAAGATAAAGCTTAAGTAGAACTTGGGTTTTAAGACTTCCCTTTCTGTTGTCATTCCCCTGTGGACATCCAGCTTCATACCCAGGGGCAGCTGTGGATGGTTGGAGATTGCCCCACCCAAACCTAACAACAGTAGGAAACACAGAGAGAATGAACAGCCAGATCCAAAGGAAATGTTTTAATAATTGACTTTCAAAGAAAATTTTCATTTAAACTTCCCTACTCTACTAACCTTCTTTCCAGAGCTTAGAGCCCCCCAGGATGCAGGTGCCACTGGGCATGCAGATGGTCTAAAGATCATCTCAGGTGGTCTGAGATCAATGATTTTTCCCTCTGATCCTGTTTTTTATTTGTTCTGACAGTTCAAGCAAGTCACTTATTCTCTCTGTGCTTTCATTTTTCAGTCTGTACATTGGGCTTGAGGATCTAGCCCCACAGACATGGGACTGGTTAATTTTTTTAACATTTTTGGGAATTAATAACTATAAATTACATATACAGATAGGATTTTGCCATTTCAAAGAGCAGCATTTGGCTTAGTGAAACATGGAATCAAGATGGCAAGACATAATGAAAAGAAAGAGGGTTGAGGGTGTGCCACTACTTACTTGGCCAACAGTTGCTGAGTGACTTTTATGTCCCTGTACTATGTCAGCTTAAGAAATAAAAATCTAAATAACACACAGACCCTTACCTTGATTATTCAGGACCTCAAAGGGGAGATGAGACATGGGCATGAATAACTTTCATTCAAGAAAAAATATCAGAGGAGGGTGAAGTTTTTTAGTTGGACAGGCTGAAAAATCTTTATGAAGACTAACAGCAGCAGGCACCACCACCCCAACTCTGCCCTTAGCTCATCCCAGTGGTGGGAGCAACCTTTGGGGTCAACAGCTATTTCCGTCTCCATTGTATCCCATGTTGCCCTCTCATTCAAGAACCTCATACTTGCCTTTTAGCTTTTTTTTTTGGGGGGATGTCCCAGGGCCCCTCTCTCTCGTGTATGACACCTGGGGGCTGAGATGTAGAGTGAGTGATGGTAGAAAGGGAGGCTTGGGAATCCAGGTTAACATCTAGCTTCAGTCATACTAGGCAAGATCATATAAGGGAAAGAACATGGTAGCTGAGGCAAGACAAAACCAGGTCCAAGTTCTGGCTCCCTAACTTCCTAACTGTGAACTTGGACCATTTACTTAACCTCTCTGAGGAAAGAATTGACATTTCAACACATTATTAAGAATATTAACAGGAGTTCTACCATTTATTGGGCAGGAACTATTCTAATTTTGTTACATACGGTATTGGATTTAATACATTTTAAAGTGTCCAGATCAGTTCTTGGCTCATGGAAGGTTTTCTATATACCTCCCAAGTCATGTCCCTGGATCTCCATTTTCTCATTGGTAAATGAGGGTCTTGGACAAGCTTTTCTTCAGTCTCTTTCCTCACTGAGTTTCCTCACTGAGATTCTCTGATTCTACAAATCTTGGCAGATGGTTCTTTGGGAAATTAAAACAAACAGAACAGGGAGAAAAAAAAAAAAAAAAATACAAAGTTCTTTTTGCCTGAGGCTGAGAACTTGCATCTGAATTTGTACTTGCAAAAGAAAGCTTCCATCAGAACACTGTGAATTCCCAGGAAATTATTAGGCTGAAAAGAAGGCCCAGCCTTAATTTACAAGTGATGGAAGGTGGGAAACTTTTCCATTATGCCTTTAGGAAAAATGCTGGAAATTTATTATTCATTAGTTTTTCTACAGTGCTTTTCTGAAGAATTGGAAATTTTCCTTTTCCTTTTCATGATATCCAGAAAACCAAACCAAACTAGTTGCTATCGAGCTAATTCCAACTCATGGGAACCCCATGTGTGTCTGAGTAGAACTATGTTCCACAGGGTTATCATGGCTGTGACAATTCAGAAGCAGAAATGTCATCAGAAGCAGAAAGCTTCTAAGGGTCCTCTGGGTAGTTTCAAATTGCCAAACTTTTGGTTAGTACCTGTTCTGGCTACCTAGTGCTCTTCCAACAATATACCACAAATGGGATGCTTGAACAAGTAAGAGTTTATTCTCCTACAGTTTGGAGGCTTTAAGTCCGAGTTCAAAGTGCCAGGCTCTAGGGGCTGGGAGAAAGTCCCTGAGCCTTGGGCTTCAGCTCTGCCTCCTGTTCCTGGCCAATTGAAGCTAGAGGTATTTCTTCACTCAGACAGCTGCTGGCTGCTGAGACTGACAAGCCCAAGGGTGACAAGTAAAAAGGCACAGTCCTGATGTTACCAAGCCACACGGCAGGCCATTAATTCAAGTCCATTGAAAGTCCCAAGGTTGGAAGAGCATGGCAGGCTGCTGCACAATGACATGGCTACATGCAGGGTTCAAGTGTACCATAAACTAGAGACCATTCCCAAAGTTGCTTCTTATATACGGGAAGCAGACCACATACCCAAAGCAACTAGTCAGCGGCTTACAGTAGATTTCACCATGGAGTTGATTACAAGTCTCATTACTGGGAATACTACATCCAGCTGCCCAGCCACTCAACCAGGCCCTGCCAAGTTAAGACACAAACTTAACTACCACAGTACCCAAGTGCTTAACCATTTGTGCCATCAAAGGACTCTGCTTATGACATCAGACCAAACTAAACTTATTGACATTGAGTCAATTCCGACTCATAGTGACCCTTGTTGGGTTTCTAAGGCTTTAAATCTTTATGGAAGCAGACTGCTTTATCTTTCTTCTGCAGAGTGGCTGGTGGGTTCAAACCACCGACTTTTGGTTAGCAACCAAATGCCTTACCCACTGCACCACCAGAACTCCTTGCTTATGACATCAGAGGTAGACATTTGCTTCAAATTGAAAAACCTCTCTTTAACTATTCAGGTGCAGTGCCACCTACTACAGTGATGAAACTCAAACAGTAATAATCTCTTTCATGTCTGCACAGCTTTGCACTTTACAAAGTGTATTCAAATCCAAGAATGAGGACTTTGGAGTCAGACAGATCAGGGTGCTAGTCCCAGCCCTGAAACTTTTTACTAAGCAAGTTACTTTACCTTTCTCATTCATTTCCTTCTCTATAAATGGCATCAATAATTCTCATCTCAAGAGCTTCAAGTGAAGATTAAATGGAATAATGCACATGATGTATCTGTAGTGGGCATGCTTTAGTTGCCTTCCCAGAATCCCATCTGCCTTCCCATTCTTTCTATTTGGGGTATCCATGTGGTTTTAGGGAAGCTGACTCCACCTAAGGGTTCAGAAATGGATCATGTAACCTAGCCTAAGCCAATTAGTGCATTCTATCTCCCCAGTCACAGTGATTATTAGTTCAGGAGTTGTCATTGTGACCTAAGCCTAACCAATTAGAATACATCTCAGGAACTTTAATAGGAATTTTGGAAAAAAAGAGATATTTTGTTGTTGTTGCTGGATGTAAATAAGGATGCATATAACCTAGGTGGAAACTAAAAGGTGAGGTTTAGTGAGATTCAGTAGCATTTTGGTTTCTTATTACAGAGATACCAATTTTTTCCAGTCTCTCAAAAGTTGACTGTTTATGAAATCTCCCCTTGCACACCAAAATTTTTCAAACTTTATGATTTGACCCATATCTAATCAAAATAATTCTGGGGGTTGTAACCAGCATTTTTATTGAAATAGAATAGATTAGACTAAAATAGAAAATATAAGAGTTTATCATATGTAAGCACTGTTTTGCAAATTTTAGTGTTTTACTGCAATATAATATGATAGCCTTCACTGAAAGAAATTTAAGAAATGCTGTTTGGACCATGAGTTCTGTGAAGGTGGCCACTATGCCTAACCCACCTCCAGATTCTTAGCACAGATCTGGCACAGAGTAGTTATTAATGATATTTGCCAGATTTAAATGAATTGGAAAATGGAAACCAAATGGAAAATATCAGGTACCTTGGGTGGTTGCTTTGCTAAAACTGGATTTGGAGACTAGTATGATTGTAGTAAAAAGTGTCAGAGTAGATTGTAGTAAAAAGAGTCAGAGAGCCCTAGGTTAGAGTCCCACCTCCAAGGACTAAAACTGTGAGACTCTGGGTATATTACTGTATCATTCAGAGCCTCTATTTTCTTATCTGTAGAGTGGGGATAATGATAGTAACTTCATAGGGTTGTTATGAAGTTTATAGGGGATCATAGCTGCCAAGTGCCAAGCACATTGCCAGAACAGAGTAGTTCTGACTAGAGAATGTTAGTGCCATTCTGGAAGTATGCCATATGTATATGATGGTATACAGAGAAAATGAAGGGAAGGAGTTTTAATTTTTTTGGCAAACTGCAACATTTTTTTTTTTTT
>NW_006921661.1:1814347-1831739 GCF_000298275.1 Orycteropus afer afer | reverse complement strand
CCAGCTACAGTAACCTGCCAAGACATCTCATAGGAAACTCATTGGAGGGTAAGACAGAGGGTGTGCTTAGTACAGACAGATGTAATGGAAATGTCATCTCAATCCATCAAGTTTCTCTAGAGCTAGCAGCCAAGTTGAGCATGCTGAAGGCTGTGAAAGATTGCTGGGATATTCATGTTTATCAATATGCCCTAAATACGTTTTTATCACATCTTGTTCCCACTTCTCCACTCATGGGACTCCTACTCTCAATGAACTCATCTGGAATTCTTCCCTGAAAGGACCCTCCTATGGCTGATTAGCAGCAATAGGGCCCAACTTGGGCCATTAAGTTAGGGGGCTGAGAGGCCACAACCCTAGGGGGTACTCATGTGAGTTACTCTTTCTACATTTTTTTTAAGGCTGGAAGACAAAAGAGACTTTATTTGAAAAATTTTATTTATCAGTAACATTTTAATTTTTTATAGTCTCTCTACATTTTTATATGTACTGTCCCCTTTCCTTAGAATGTCTTTGTCTACATTATCTCACAAACACCCACCCATAAGTCTGCCTCAGTTAGCTGCTACTCTGTGAAGCCATCCCAGAAATCTCTGGGTATAGCCAGTTGTTTCTCCTCTGTCTTTTGATGCCCATCTATGCAAACTGCCATCATGGTCTCCCTCACATTAGAAAATAAGTGTCTGTCTCTTACATTGTGAACCCCTGGAGGGCAGGGATCATCTTTGTATTCCTAGTGCCTAAAACAGCACTTGGCACAGGAGAGGAGGCACTTGATAAATGAATGGGTAAAACTCATATAATAGGACCAAGAGGATTCTGTCACAGGACAAAAGAGGTGGGGACTCCAGGGTCTGAAAGCTGGGATACATCAAATTATTGTCCACAACAAACTCTCATATATAAAAGGTGCTGGCTTTATCCAGATCTGAATCCTAATGGTGGCTCTGACTCTTGAGGTTTTCTGTGGCTAGCTTGGGTGTGGCTGCTGGCTGGAAGGACTCTGGCTATCAGGGACATCTCTGTCCTGTGTTACCTATGGAGAACTTTATACCCAAGTTGGTTTCACAGGAGAAGGAGGTAAAGCTCAGTTTTTGAATCAGAGAGTAGAGGAAAGGGAACCAATGTGAGCCATCAATCTCATTTCACCCTTGTAAGCACTCTTCAAGATAGTTATTTGTTTTCTATTTCTTTCATTTGTTCTTTTTCCTGTCCTCTTTAGATTAAGTATTTTTTTAGTATTCCAATTTATGTCCACTATTGGCTTATTCCACCACTTGTCTGTCAGTTTCTCATACTGTGGTGGCTTGCATGTTGCTGTGAGGCTGGAGGCTATGTCACCGGTATTACAAATACCATCAGGGTCACCCACGGTGGACAGGTTTCAGCAGAGCTTCCAAACTAAGACAGACTAAGAAGAAGGAAGGGCCCATCCACTTCTTAAAGAACTGGCCAGTGAAAACCTTACTTATAGCAGTGAAACACTGTCTGATATATTATTAGAAAACTTTATGAATAGCCCTGAAACACTGTCCAATATAGTGCTGGAAGATGAGCCCCTTAGGTTAGGAGAAAACAAAAACAAAAACAAAAAAAAACACCTCACTGCCATTGAGTCAGATCCGACTCATAGCGACCCCTCCTTGGGTT
Source organism: Orycteropus afer afer (assembly GCF_000298275.1). NCBI lineage: Eukaryota > Metazoa > Chordata > Mammalia > Tubulidentata > Orycteropodidae > Orycteropus > Orycteropus afer. The sequence continues at coordinate 1,830,089 of NW_006921661.1, read as the reverse complement.
TCCAAGGTGATATCACTACAGAAGTAGATTGCCCAAACTTCCTTCTGAGGAGTGGCTGGTGGGTTTGAACTGCCAGGCTTCTGGTTAGCAGTCAAATGCTTTAGGGACTAAGGCACTCAAAATACGACTGGGGAAGAGCTGCCTCCTCAGAGTAGAGCCGACCTTAATGATGTGGAGGGAGTAAACTTTTTGGGACCTCCATTTTTTGATGTGGTATGACTAAAATGGGAAGAAACAGCTGCAAACATCCATTAATAATCAGATCATGGAATGTATGAAGTATGAATCTAGGAAAATTGGAAGTTGTCAAAAATGAAATGGAACACATAAAGATCGATATCCTAGGCATTAGTGAGCTACAATGGACTGGTTTTGGCCATTTTGAACCAGATAACCATAGATCTACTATGCTAGGAATGACAGACTGAAGCGCAATGGAGTGGCATTCATCGCAATGGAGTGGCATTCATCATCGCAAACAATGTTTCAAGATCTATCCTGAAGTACAGTGTTGTCAGTGATAGGATAATATCCATACACCTCCAAGGAAGACCAGTTAATGCTACTATTATTCAAATTTACACACCAACCACCAAAACCAAAGATGAAGAAATTGAAGATTTTTACCAACTTCTGCAGTCTGAAATTGACCAAACATGCAGTCAAGATTATCAATGGTGACTGGAATGCAAAAGTTGGAAACAAAGAAGAATCACCAGTAGTTAGAAAATATGATAGAAATAATGCTGGAGATTACATGATAGAATTTTGCAAGACCAATGACTTATTCATTGCAATACCATTTTTCAACAACATAGATGGTGCCTATACACATGGACCTTACCAGATGGTGTACACAGGAATCAGATCAACTACATCTGTGGACAGAGGGAATGGAGAAGGTCAATATCTTCAACTAAAACAAGGCCAGGAGCTGATTGTGGAATAGAGCATCAACTGCTCATATGCAAATTCAAGTTGAAGCTGAAGACAATTAAAACAAGTCCATGAGAGCCAAAATATGACCTTGATTGTATCCCTCCTGAATTTAGAGACCAACTAAAGAATAGGTTTGATGCATTGAACACCAATGACCGAGAAACCAGAAGAATTGTGGGATGACATCAAGAACATTATCCATGAAGAAAGCAAAAGGTCATTAAAAAGACAGGCAAGGAAGAAAAGACCAAAATGGATGTCAGAAGAGACTCTTAAACTTGCCCTTGAATAGAGAGTAGCTAAAGCAAATGGAAGGTATGACAAGATGAAAGAGCTGAGCAGAAGATTTCAGACAACAGCTCGAGAAGACAAAGTAAATTTTTATAATGAAATGTGCAAAGACCTGGAGTTAGAAAACCAAAAGGGAAGAACATAGTTGGCATTTCTCAAGCTGAATGAACCAAAGGAAAAATTCAAGCCTCAAGTTGCAATATTGAAAGATTCTATGGGCAAAATATTGAATGATGCAAGAAATATCAAAAGAAGATAGAAGGAATACAAAAAGTCACTGTACCAAAAAGAATTGGTTGATGTTCATCCATTTCAGGAGGTAGTATCTGATCAAGAACCAATGGTACTGAAGAAAGAAGTTGAAGCTGCACTGAAGAAACTGGCAAAAGACAAGGCTTCATGAACTGATGGAATACCCATTGAGACGTTTTAACAAACAGATGCCACACTGGAGGCATTCACTCATCTATGCCAAGAAATCTGGAAGACAGCTACCTGCCAACTGACTGGAAAAGATCCATATTTGGACCCATTCCAAAGAAAGGTGATCCTACAGAATGTGGAAATTATTGAACAATATTAATATCACACACAAGTGAAATCTTGCTTCAGATAATTAAAAAATGGTTGTAGCTGTATATTGACAGAGAACCTCCAGAAATGCAAGTTGGATTCAGAAGAGGACATGGAATGAGGGATATCATTGCTGATATCAGATAGATCTTGGCTCAAAGCAAAGAATATCAGAAAGATGTTTACTTGTATTTTATTGACTATGCAAAAGCATTTGATTGTATAGATCATAACACATTACGGATAACCTTGAGAAAAATGGGAATTCCAGAACACTTGATTATGCTCATCAGGAACCTGTACATAGACCAGGAGGCTGTCATTCAAAGGGACCATGGAATTACTGCATGGTTGAAGATCAGGAAGGGTGTGTGTCAGAGTTGTATCCTTTCACCATACTTATTCAATCTATATGCTGAACAAATAATCCAAGAAGATGGATTATAAAAAGAAGAACATGGCATCAGGATTGGAGGAAGATTCATTAACAACTTGCGATACTCAGATGACACAATTTTGCTTGCTGAAAGTGAATATGACTTGAAGCACTTAGTGATGAAGATTAAAGACTTCAGTGTGCAGTATGGATTCAACATAAAGAAAATGAAAATCCTCACAACTAGACCAATAAGCAGCATCACAATAAATGGAGAAAAGATTGAAGTTGTTAAAAATTTCGTATTAATTGGTTCCACAATCAACACCAATGGAAGCAGCATTCAAGACATCAGATGACGTATTGCACTGGGAAAATCTGTTGCAAAAGACCTCTTTAAAGTGCTAAAGAGCAAAGATGTCTCCTTGAAAACTAAGGTGTGCCTAACCCAAGCCATGGTATTTTCAATCACCTCGTAGTGCCTAAGGCATTTGACTGCTGAACAGGAGGCTAGCAGTTCAAACTCACCAGCCACTCCTCGGAAGGAAGGTTGGGCAATCTACTTCCATAGTGATACCACCTTGGAAACCCAAGGAGGGGTCGCTATGAGTCGGGATCTGACTTGATGGCAGTGAGTTTGGTTTTTTTTTTTTTTTTTTTTTCATATGCATGTGAGAGCTGGACAATGAACAAGGAAGACTGAAGAAGAGTTGGTGCTTTTGAGTTGTGGTGTTGGTGAAGAAAACTGAAAGTACCATGGACTGCCAGAAGAACAAATAAATCTGTCCTGGAAGAGATGTAGCCAGAATGCTCCTTGGAAGTGTGAATGGCCAGGCTTTGTCTCAACTCCTTTGGTCATGTTGTCAAAAGGGACCATTCCCTGGAGAAGGATACCATGCTTGGTAAAGTGCAGGGTCAATGAAAAAGGAGAAGGCCCTCAATGAGATGGATTGACACAGTGGCTTCAATGATTGTATAGCAAGGTGTAGCAAGGATTGTGAGACTGGCACAAACCAGGCAGTGGTTTGTTGTCTTGTACATAGGGTCACTATGAGTCAGAGCTGACTTGACAGCACCTAACAACAACAACAACAACATTGGCTTATTAGATATACCTGTTATATTTTATTTTTCCAAGTGGTTGTTCTAGAGTTTATAATATGCACATTTAATGTACCAAGTATACCAAGGTTGGTATACTAACTCTCATTTACAAATCAGGAAACTGGAATTCAAGGCAGTCAATAATTTTTATAACATCTCATAGATTAGAAATGGATTTTCCATTATATCATCTCAAATAACAGATTTTTTTTTTTTTTTTTTAAAAAGCTATACTTATCAAGACTCATAGCCAGCCTGATCTCTGGGTCAGACATTCCCAAAGTGTATTCCAAAGGATATATCTAATGAGATTTTAGGGTGTCATGGTGAAAAAAAGGTAGGGGGAGAGGTTTATGGTCAAATAAGTGTGAAAAATATTGGGTAAATACATGAAACAGTTCTCTTTACTTTGGGACTTTCCAAAGAGCCTTTAATAAGCTAAAATGTAAATGAAAATTTAAGAATGGTAGTTGCTCTGTCAAATTTATTTGGTGTCAGAACTTACTTTTGCACAGAATTTCTCTGACTTACTGTTTCTTCAAATATACTTTGGATAATGCTGCTCTAAGAGAAAGTCAGCGCTTCCCATCAGCTTTCTTAAGGAAGACTTTTTAGATGACCAAAGTAATCTAGTGAGTCCTGCCCTCTGAATGCTCCCTGATAATACTCACCTGTCATGAAGCACTTGATGTCCTGGGAGTTGCTGATGGGGTTGTTGTTTTTAAACATATAGAGATTAAAAGGCATGATGTTGCTGCTACTAAGGTGCTTCCACAACTCATGGTCTGGGCTGGTCCAGCGTCCAGCCAGCACATCATAGTCCCGTCGGCCCATGTGGACAAGTTTAGTGAAGGGATCATAGAGGCCACCATGGTAGCCAATGATGATCTGGAAGTTGGGGTTGGTGTCCATGTAGATCTCTCCATAGGCTGTATACAAGATCTGTTTGATCATCAAGCCTGTTCCACTGAAGACAGCAAGAGGGGTCCCGATGTTGTCACAGGCTATGTAAAACTCATCGCCACTGCTCAGCTCCATGGCAAAGAGGTGTCCTTGCAGGTCATAGTAGAGGGAAGTGATCTCAGAGCTGGAGTGGTTGTAGAGGTGGGTGACCTTGGTGGGGTTGGTTAGGTCTGCATAGAAGAACTGCAGATGGTGACTGTGGCTGCTCTTGCTGGACACCCGCCGCCCCAGGCCATCGTAGCGGTACCTGACACTCCAGCCACCAGCCCGGTTGTACGCCTTGATGAGCAGGCCAGCTGAGTTATACTCAAAGACATCACTGCCTCGCTGCCTCAGAAAGCCATCCTCATCCATCTTGTATTGCACGTCACCCAGCCTAGTGATACGGTCACGGAGGTCGTACCGTAGTGGAGTGAGCCGTGCACTGTTGCCAGGGCTGAGTAAGTGTAGGTTCCCATTGAGGTCATAGCTGTAGCGCCAGAGTGGCTTATCATTGATGGAGACTGTCTGCAGCTGGCCATCAGCATCATACTCATAAGAGTAGCGGGTGGTATTGGCATAAGGTCCCACCTTCAGCTCTTTCTTCACTACTCGCCCCATGTTGTCATACTGGACAGTCATCCAGTACATAAGCGAGCGGAAAATCTCATACTGCACTTCCTTCATTCGGCCATAGGCATCAAAGTGCTTGGTGTGGGTCATGACTGCTGTGGTAATGATCTGGTTAATATCATAGTAGATGACACCAAACTTCCCAAACTGCTCTGTCTTGCCTGACACATCATCATAGCGATAAAGATCAATGGGCAGTGGGGTCTCGTTGATCACGGCCTGCATGCTGGTCACCCGGAAGCTATTGTCATAGTTGTAATCAAAACGAGCATTGACCATGCCTTCCTCGGTGAAGCGAAAGATCTGCCGGTCAATCAGGGGCCCAATTTGACGGTAGCGGATGGTGCAAGTGAAGCCCTCATTCTGTAGGTTGATGGTTTTCAGCATGCCTGCTGTTTCATCATAGGTGAAGCTTACCTTGGTGGTGTCATACAGCATCTCAGCCAGCTTTGACAGCTTGCCATACTTGTATATCACCCTGCGCCCAGTGCCCAAATAGAAAGTGTGGAGGAGGTGTCCATCCTCAGTGAAGTCCTGGATGACTGAGGCATTGCCCTCAGGGGGTTGGTAGATATTCCTGTAGTAGCCCACTGAGCGAATGGTCTCTAATGTCTGTCGGGCCACATTGGGCATCGTCACAGAAGAGAGGCGATCATTCTTGTCGAATTCAAAGATGTACTGCCTCTGGCTGTGGAGAAGTAGCACCATGGACTGGAAGGAAAGGAAAACAAAGAGATCAGGAGGGGTGGCAAGGAGAAAGAGTAGGTCAGTGTACTCAAGACTTAAAGGAAGAGAAAGTCCAAGGAAACTGGTGTTTCTCCAAAGTTACACCCAAATCAGAGGTTTCTAACCTGTATGCCATACTTGATACTATAAATGGGTAATGGATATGCTAAGATGAGGAGTTCTCTCAGCCTTTGGCCCTGGCAGTCTTATCTGTCTATCCCATTGTGTGTTATAAAATTTATTATTTTTGCATGTGATACTCTGTGAGAAAGCTTGAGAAGCACTGGCCTGAAGTATTTGTGATAGCCTCCCTACTGGTTTCCTTGCTTCTGACTCCTCAGATCAATTCTCCCATTGAAGTGAGAATGATTTTCCTAAAACAGAAATCTGACAATGTCTACTGCCTGCTAAACAACTTCTGTTGACTCCCTATGACCTCCAGGATAAAGACCATCTCTGAGAATGGTGTTTAAGGCTTTGAACAATTGTTTATATACTAGCAGGTCATACACTCACCCTGGGGTGGGGCAGGCTGTGATAGAAATGGGAAAACCTGGGTTCTACAATTGATTCATTATGTGGTCTTGGGAAAGTTCTCCTCTCTGGGGTTGGTTTTTCAGTATGTTGGATGACATCCCAGATTCTCTTTCTTAGCACTACCAGAGAACATTAGTCTCAGAGGTACTCACATAGCACAAGGTAGGGAAGACTGACTACAGGGAAAGTAGAGCCTGAGCCATGGACAGGGGACCAGGAGCAGGAAATAAAGCAGGAAGCCAGGTACCTGAAGTGTGGCATGAGGAATTGACTTTGTTTCAGGCAAGAGGCAGCAGAGCTATCATTTCCTCTTGTTTGGGTCTAACTTTTGATTTCAAACCCTTTCTGCTTCCCAGCCCCTGGGATGAAATGAATCCTGACCTGAAGCAAAAGGGATTTACTAGGTCCCCACCCTACCCTCAACCCAGAATTCAAAGCTCATTATTTGAATGCCAAGCAGAAGACTGGTTGTTCAAACCCACCAGCCACTCCTCAGAAGGAAGACTGGGCAATCTACTTTCATAGAAATACTGCCTTGGAAACCCAAGGAGGGGTCACTATGAGTCAAAATGACTTAACGGCAGTGAGTTTGATTTGGTTTTTTGGCCTACGTACTGATATCTAGGCTTCTGTCTTGTTCTCTGTGACTGGATCTCACCATGTACCCTAGACCTGGGAGCAGGTTCTTGCTATGATTCCTGACCCCAAGTCTTGCTCTGTAAGTCAAGTTAGTGTTTGGGCCTACTACCGGCTCTACCAGACCCCCATCTACCACACCATCATCATTATCTATCCAGAGGTCTCTCAGGGGCCCCTGACCTTCTAAGACATTTTTTTCCTGAACATAGGTTATGTTCATTGAGGTCAGCATGCTGGGTCTGGCCATGGGTGAAGCCATAATGATTGGCCTTCTACATGGGGCCAGTGATAGAGGGAAACAAACACCTGCCTTTTCTAAGTATGTGTAGCTCCATGTCTTCCCATCGGCAAAGATCCTGGATGTAATGCGACCTGCCTGGTCATATTCCATTCTCTCAGACATGATGCCCCTCTGGATGCCAGCAATGTGGCCCCCTGGGGAATATGTCACATTGACACCATTCAGCCTGCTGCTGGGTGACCAGAGGCTGGGGCGCCCTGCCGGGTCATACAGGATCCGTAGGGTGAACTTGCGGTGGTCATCATAGATCTTCTCTGTGCGTGTCACACGGTCAAAGTCCAGAGACAAGAGATTTCGGTTGTGAACCTGGAGAAGGGGTAGAAGAAAACAGAAAATTAATCTGTACGTTGAGAACTTTGGTCTGATGGCCAGTCTGGCTCTCAAGTATACTGAGAGGTTTCTGGTTAGAAGAGGCAGGTCCTGGGCATCAACAGACATGGGTTTGAGTTCTGGTTCTGTCATTTGTCTGCTCTGTGAAGTTTCATCTGTAAAGTGGGAATAACAATCACTACTGTGTAGGGCTACTGTGAGGACAAAGACAATGCACATGCTGAACAAACAGTTGCTGTTGTAAAAGGTGGTCCACGTCACTTCCTGATGTGATTTTTCTAATGATGACATGAACAAAGGCAGATCTTTCTTGGCTCCCTCCTGAAAAGAGAAGCTAAGTGGGCTTAGAAAATAAATGCCTGACCCCATCTGTTATGTGCCAGGCACTGTGCTAGTGTTTAACACATATTATCTCATCTAGGCCTATGGAAACCAAAGCTCAGAGAGGTGAAAAGCCTTGCTTCAGATCCCTTGGCTGGTGAGAGATAGGTCTGGATTTGACTGTTACCACTGCAATGTGCCAAGAAATGCTCAGTGGTCCTCTGAATGAGTCCTGCTCTTCTCAAGGCTCTTGGCTTCCCATTTCCCTGGGGTGTCTCCTGCCCTTTGATAACAATGTTAGAGCTTCTTAGTCATCCCAGTCAGTCCAAAAGCATATTTTGAGCCCCTTGCCATGGAGGACCTGGGGGCAGTGTTGAGAGTGTGGCAGCTTCTCTGGCTGAGGGCTGACTGGGGACACAGCCTTTGCTTTGGGATATTTTGCTCCTGTCTCCGGGATCAGGATCTCCATCCAGTCTGCTAGATCAATACACAATTCAATTTCCTTTCAGAATAAGAAATATAGGACTCCCAAAGGGTTAGCATTAAATCAGAGTTTTTCATATTTTAATAAAGAAAAATAATCCTGGGGTCTGTTTCTGTCTTTAGTTCTATCTCTTAGGCACTTGCTGCCCCTGAAATCCTGCCGGGTACTTTGAAGCTAAAATGCTAACTCCTCTGATTGGTTCTTGGTCTTATGTGACATTTGAGCATATTTTTTCTCCTTCTATTAGTCACTGGTTAACTTTGAGCAGTAGTAAGGAAGACCCAAGAGGAAAGCAGATTGTTTAGATCCTTTAGTGCAAAACTCCACATGTGGACTGAAGTAATGAAAGGCCTCTTTGGAGCCTTGTGTGGTTAAAAAAAAAGGGGGAGGGGGGGTTGTCCTAGGTCTAGGAATTAAGGCCAGGATTCCAGCCTCCACTTTGTGATGAACTTTCTGTGTGACGTTGGGGAAGTCCCTTGGCTTCTCTGAGTCTCATACTCTTCTTCTGTACAACTCCAGAGTTGTGAGGCTTGAAGGAGCATGTAAATTAGCTAGTGGACTGCTGGGCTAATAAATGGCTGCAATGATTTCCATTAAATGACAGCAAATGATCACTGACCATTCTCACTGGAAGTAGAGACATGTATGTCTCTCCCTTCTCCCCATACAAATTATAAAGCCCTGAAGATAAGGATTTATAATGATGATGCCTAGACAACTTTAGCTGTGAATGGCCTGGTTATAATAAGGTTGCCTTCCCTGGGGTAATCAAACACAATCACAGAAGCAAAAACAGTGTGGCAGACAATTCCCATGAAAAATCTGAGACGTTGGAGGCTGAAGCTGTGTTTTCTGCAGAGGATGCAAAGGAAGATACAGGGGCTGCACTGCCGATCATGATGGGGACCTTTCCAAAGAATCTCTTTGTAAGGTCCCCTGAGGGTCTCCCCACCCAGGATGGTGATACCCAGCCAGCAGCCCACCTGACCCCCACAGGACCCCTAGTGAAGGGGAGCTATACCTCTGTGGAAAAAATTAATAAAATTGAATTAAGCAGCTCACTGGGGAACCGCCTAATGCTTCCTGAGCTCGGCAGTGGCAGCAATGAGATTATTTTACATCTTTCTTTATTAAAAAGTTCCCAGTTGTATAAAAAATGAGCTCCATTATGGAGAGGCGCACTCGGCTAACATCTAATTCCACATGCTGCCACTGTGGGTGGCCATTTATTTCGGGAGGACACAGAGATGTGGCCACCCGACTGGAGCACCATTAATCTGTGGCTGAGAGAGGGACCAATTAAAACCTGGGAAACTTTTGGTCCAGTTCACACGATGGAAAGAAATCCTAATAGTACTAATCACTGCTGTTTATTGAACACCTGGGGTCGATCAGCACTAGGTTAGGTGGCTTTGAATATATTACCTTGTTTTTGCAAAGAAACCTGAGACTCAGAGAAGTAGAGTTGCTCAGGAGTCCACACATGCCCAGGCATGACTCTAACTCGGTCAAACTCTCCATTTAGTACACTGGAAAGAAGTGTTGGAAGCCGAAGATGTGCATGAAGGGCTCTTTGAGAATTCAAACAGGGAACTAATGGAAGGTTGTTACCATATAACATGACTGCTAGGGTTCTTGGCTGAATTCAACTGAAGGAACTAGGGAAGTCTGGTTTCCTGGATTCTGTTGTGGGCATTGAACTAAGAGACAGAGTGCCTATGTTCTAGTCTTGACCACTACCTAACCATGTGACTCTGGGAAAAAATCACTTACCCTCTGTGGATCTTGGTCCTCGCACATGTAAAACAGGGGTTTAAATAAGCTTTCTTTGCTGAAGGGCAGGGGACTTCAAAGAGTCTCAGATACATTGCTCTGCTGATGGTTCTGTGGTTTTTAGAATGTTAGAAACATCTGGCTCAGTTTGGTTCCTATCAGCTTAGCACATATCTGCAAGGTGCTGTGCTGAAAGCCAGGGCTAGTTCATTAGTGTTCACCTTCCCTGTCACCCTCCTTTCTGATGCTGAAGGGAAAATAAATTGGGTAGTCAGGGCTTGGGGCAGAGGTCACACTCTTCAGAAACGTGGGAAGTGAGGCAGAGAAAGGGCTGGTTCATGGCATCCACATATTGAAAAATACTTTGAAATGCCAGGCCACAGATGCCAGCTCACTGACAGTGACAGCTATGGTGGTGATAGTTTTGCTCATTTTGGAAGGATAACTCTGTCTGAAGAGAGTGGAAAATATGTTTTAAGTTTAGGTGTTTAGGTTCCAAACAGTTAAACTGAAATTTGGTACATACAGAAATTGTAACAACAACAATAATGATAGCAACAACAACAAGGACAGCTATTGCTGGTCACTCATTATATTCCACACTCTGAATGAGGCACTTTATACATTATTTCTAATCCTTGTAGTATGGTAAAATTGGTTTGGTTTCCCTCACTTTATAGATAATGAAATTGAGGCTCTAAGACTTGCCCAAGCTTACTGAGGGAACGCTATATAGCTGGAACTACAGCTCAGAACTAACTACAAGGTCAGAGATCTTTCTACAAGTAAAAACTAAAAGACAGGCAAAAAAAACTCTTATTACATGTGGTTCCCTGATTTACATTCTCCCTTTTACAGACAAGGAAACTGAGGTCCCAAGAAAAGTTTTTCCCTCAAATCAGAGAGAGTTTCAAGAATATAACCTAGCACTCCAGCTTCCTTCTTCTTTCTTTTCCCACAAGATCCAGAGGCTGAGACCTTTGCTTGGCAAGGCCTTGCTCACCCGCAGCCGGCGCCCAAAGACGGTGACCTGGCCACGAGCCTGTTCCTTGCGCTGTCGCCACTCTACCAGATTAAGTCCGTTGTCGATGGGCAGTGTGACATTCCTCTTGCCTACGGTGGGGTTGACAGTGCCCGCCAGCAGGTGGGGCTCCGTCTGTAGTGCCACCTCCATGCCATTGGCCAGCAACAACCGCAGGGAGCCATCTGCCCCGATGTAGTAGCTGTTCCGGACTTGGTCTGAGGGAGAGGAGAGGGGCAGATTCTGATCAGAAGGGGTGAGGATGGAGGGAGGTGTGTGTTTTCCTTCTGACTATAGAAACTATACATAATCATTAAAAAAAAAAAAAAAAAAAACTAGGAAAATATCTGGAGAAGAAAAGATCACCCATAATCTCAAAACACAAAGAAAATCACTGCTAATATTTTAATGTACTCCTATACTTCAGAATGGGAGCTCTGGTAGCATAGTGGCTAAAGCACTTGACTGCTAACCAGAAGGCTGGCGGTTCAAACCCACCAGCCGCTCCTCGGAAGGAAGGTTGGGCAATCCTACTTCTGTAGTGATACTGCCTCGGAAACCCAAGGAGGGTCGCTATGAGTCAGGGGCGACTCGACGGCAAATAACAACAACAACATAGTTCAGAATATCTTCAGCCAAAACAAGGCCAGCAGCTGATTGTGGAACAGACTGTCAACTGCTCATATGCAAGTTCAAGTTGAAGCTGAACACAGTTAAAACAAGTCCATGAGAGCCAAAATATGACCATGAATTTAGAGACCATCTAAAGAATAGATTTGATACATTGAACACCAATGACTGAAAACCAGAGGAGTTGTGGGATGACATCAAGAAGATCATCCATGAAGAAAGCAAAAGGTCATTAAAAAGACAGGCAAGGAGGAAAAGACCAAAATGGATGTCAGAAGAGACTCTGAAACCTGTCCTTGAAGGAGAGTAACTAAAGCCAATGGAAGAAATGACAAGATAAAAAAGCTGAACAGATGATTTTGAAGAGCAGCTCGAAAAGACAAAGTCAATTATTATAATGAAACGTGCAAAGACCTGGAATTAGAAAACCAAAAGGGAAGACCATACTGGCATTTCTCAAACTGAAACAACTGAAGGAAAAATCCAGGCCTCAAGTTGCAATATTAAAAGATTCTATGGACAACTACAAGATAGAATGGACTGTTCTAAACTTGGGAAGAAAACTATAAATCACAGGGTAACCTCAAAGAAAAATGATAAACCTTCACATCAAAATAAAAAAAGAGAACAAGCACAAATATTTAGCAAATACTAAACCAACAGCAATGAAGGAAATGATAATAAGATTCATAAACAAAATGAGCTCAGCACAGAAAATTATATGGAACAAAGAAATCAACATCATGAAAAAGCACATAACAAAAATGACAGCAACAAATTCATATTTGCTGATAATTACATATGTGGCAAGGGACTTATCTCTAAGATTTATAGAAAACTCCAACCCCTCAACTGCAAAGGGATTAACAATCCAATTGAAAAATGTGCAGAAGACATGAATAGACACTTCACCAAGGAGGATATTCAAGTGGCCAGCTAATACATGAAGAGATGCTCACGATCATTGGCCATCAGAGAGATGCAAATCAAAACAATAATGAGAAACTGTCTCACCTCAGCACTGATGGCAAGGTTCAATGAGACAGAGAATAACAAATGCTGGAAATAACAAATGCTGGTAGGGATGTGGAGAAATTAGGACTCTCATACACTGCTGGTGGGACTGTGAAGTGATACAACCACTGTGGGAAGCAGTATGGTGATTCTTTAGAAAGCTGGAATTGGAGATACCATTTGACCCAGCAATCCTATTACTAGGTATATATCCTAGAGGGGTGAGAGCCAGGACAGGAAGAGATATATGCACACCCATGTTCATTGCAGCACTATTTACAATAACAAAAAGATGGAAACAACCTACGTGCCTATCAGTGGAAGAGTGGATGACCAAACTATGGCGCATATACACAATGGAATGCTATGCAGCACTAAAGAATAATGCAAAACACTGCATAATATGGATGAACTTGGAAGACATTGTGCTGAGTGAATAAGTCATTCACAGAAGAACAAATATAGTATTAGTCTGTTGTTGTGGAGGGTCAAGGAAAGGTTTATATATGGAGGGAAACTTTCTTTGTTGGTTGCCAGGGTGGGAGGGGAGGAGAAGGAAGACTACAAAAAAAAAAAAAAATGCATTGACCCATGTCATATTAGTTTTGAGTATTTCACTGTACATAAATTATATTCCAGTAAAATGCATTAAAAAAAATACAAGTGTTGGAAAACCAAAAAAAAAAAAAAAGAAAGATTCTATGGGAAAAATATTGAATGATGCAGGAAATATCAAAAGAAGATGGAAGGAATGCACAGTATCACTGTACCAAAAAGAATTGGTCGATGTTCATCCATTTCAGGAAGTGGCATATGATCAAGAACCAATGGTATTGAAGGAAGAAGTTGAAGCTTCACTGAAGGAACTGGCAAAGGACAAGGCTCCAGGAATTGACAGAATACACATTGAGATGTTTCAACAAATGGATGCCACACTGGAGGCACTCACTCAGCTATGCCAAGAGATGTGGAAGACAGCTACCTGGCCAAGTGACTGGAAGAGATCCATATTTGTATTCATTCCAAAGAAAGGTGATCCAACAGAATGTGGAAATTATCAAACAATATCATTAATAACACACATAAGTAAAATCTTGCTGAAGATAATTCAAAAACAAGTACAGCAGTATATTGGCAGAAAACTTCCAGAAATGCCAGCTGGATTCAGAAGAAGACATGGAACAAGAAATATCATTGCTGATGTCAGATGGATCTTGGCTGAAAGCAAAGAATACCAGAAAGATGTTTACTTATGTTTTATTGACTATGTAAAAACATTCAATTGTGTGAGTCATAACAAATTATGGATAACATTGAGAAGAATGGGAATTCCAGAACACTTAATTGTGCTCATGAGAATTTCAAAGAGTAGCTCGAGCAGACAAAGCCAATTATTATAATGAAATGTACAAAGATCTGGAATTAGAAAACCAAAAGGGAAGAACATGCTCCGCATTTCTCAAGCTGAAAGTATTGAAGAAAAAATTTAAGCCTCAAGTTGCAATAGCGAAAGATTCTATGGGCAAAATATTGAATGATGCAGGAAGCATTAAAAGAAGATGGAAGGAATACACAGTATTGCTGTACCAAAAGAATTGATCGATGTTCATCCATTGCAGAAGGTGGCATATGATCAAGAATCAAATGTATCGAAGGAAGAAGTTGAAGCTTCACTGAAAGAACTGATGAAGAACAAGGCTCCAAGAATTGACAGAATACCCACTGAGATGTTTCAACAAATGGATGCCCCACTGGAGGCACTCATTCGGTTATGCCAAGAGATTTGGAAGACAGCTACTTAGCCAACTGACTGGAAGAGATCCATATTGTACCCATTCCAAAGAAAGGTGATACCACAAAATGTGGAAATTATCAAACAATATCATTAATATCACATGCAAGTAAAATCTTGCTGAAGATAATTAAAAAATGGTTGTAGCAGTATATTGACAGAGAGTTTCCAGTAATGCAAGCTGGATTCAGAAGAGGACATGGAATGAGAGATATCACTGCTGATGTCAGATGGATCTTAGCTGAAAGCAAAGAATACCAGAAAGATGTTATGTTTTATTGACTATGCAAAAGCATTAGATTGTGTGGATCATAACTAATTATGAATAACATTGAGAACAATGGGAATTCCAGAACACTTGATTATGCTCATCAGGAACCTGTACACTGATCAGGTGGCTGTTGTTCGAACAGAACAAGGGGATAGTGCATGGTTCAAAATCAAGAAGGGAGTGTATCAGGATTGTATCCTTTCACCACACTTATTCAACTTGTATGCTGAGCAAATAATCCAAGAAGCTGGATTATATGAAGGAGAATGTGGCATCAGGATTGGAGGAAGACTCATTAACAACCTGTGATACACAGATGACACAACTTTGCTTGCTGAAAGTGAGGATGACTTGAAGCACTTACTGATTAAGATTAAAAACTACAGTCTGCAGTATAGATTACACCTCTATATAAAGAAAACAAAAGTCCTCACAACTGGTCCAATCAACAGCTTCACAGTGGATAGAGAAAAGATTGAAGTTGTTAAGGAATTCATATTACTTGGTTCTACAGTCAACACCAATGGAAGCAGCAGTCAAGACATCAGACAATGTACTGCATTGGGCAAATCTCTTTCAAGTGATGAAGAGCAAAGATGTCTCCTAGAAGACTAAAGTACACCTAACCAAAGCCATGGTATTTTCAATCGCCTCTTATGCATGTGAGAGCTGGACAATGAATAAGGAAGACCGATGAAGAGTTGATACTTTTGAGTTGTGGTATGGAGAAGAATGTTAAGAGTACCATGGTTTGTTAAAAGGACTATCAAATCTGTCCTTGAAGAGGTGCAGCAGGAATGCTCCTTGGAAGCAAGAATGGCCAGACTTTGTTTTACCTACTTTGGTCATGTTGGCAGAGGGAACCATTCTCTGGAGAAGGATATCATGCTTGGTGAAGTGGAGGTCAATGAAGAAGGGGAAGGCCCTCATCAAGAAGGACAGACATAGTGGCTGCAACGATGGGCTCAGGTATAGCAAGGATTGTGAGGCTGGCACAAGACTGAGCAGTGTTTTGTTCTGCTGTGCATAGAGTTATGAGTCAGAG
>NW_006921661.1:1760589-1802858 GCF_000298275.1 Orycteropus afer afer | reverse complement strand
CAAAGCCAATTACTATAATGAAATGTGCAAAGACCTGGAGTTTGAAAACCAAAAGGGAAGAACACACTTGGCATTTCTCAAGCTGAAAAAACTGAAGAAAAAAATTAAGCCTCAAGTTGCAATATTAAAAGATTCTATGGGAAAAATATTGAATGATGCAGGAAACATCAAAAGAAGATGGAAGGAATACACGGAGTGACTGTAACACAAAGAACTGGTAGATCTTCATCCATTTCAGGTGGTGCCATATGATCAAAAACCAATGGTACTGAAGGGAGAAGTCGAAGCTGCACTGAAGGAACTGGCGAAGAACAAGGCTCCAGGAATTGATGGAATACCCATTGAGACATTTCAACAAACAGTTGTCCCACTGAAGGCATTCACTTGGTTATGCCAAGAAATTTGGCATAACTTGGTCAACTGACTGGAAGAGATCTATATTTGTACCCATTCCAAAGAAAGATGATCCCACAGAATGTGGAAATTATAGAACAATATCATTAGTATCGCACGCAAGTAAGATCTTACTGAAGATAATTAAAAAATGGTTGCAGCAGTATATTGACCGAGAACTTCCAGAGGTGCAAGCTGGATTCAGAAGAGGATGTGGAACAAGGATATCATAGCTGCTGTCAGATGGTCTTGGCTGAAAGCAGAGAATACCAAAAGGATGTTTACTTGTGTTTTATTGACTATGCAAAGGCATTTGATTGTGTAGCTCATAATAAATTGTGGATGACATTGAGAAGAATGGGAATTCCAGAACACTTGATTGTGCTCATGAGGTACTTGTACATTGACCAGGAGGCTGTTGTTTGAACAGAACAACGGGACACTGCATGGTTTAAAATCAAGAAGGGATTGTGTCAGGGTTGTATCCTTTCCACATACTTATTCAATCTGTATGCTGAGGAAATAATCCGAGAAGCTGGACTATATGAAGAAGAACATGGCATCAAGATTGAAGGAAGACTCATTAACAACCTGTGATATGCTGACAACACAACTTTGCTTGCTGAAAGTGAGGATGACTTGAGGCACTTACTGATGAAGATTGAAGACTACAGTGTGCAGTATGGATTACATCTCAATATAAAGAAAACAAAAATCCTTACAACTGGACCTATAAGCAGCATCATGATAAGTGAGAAAAGATTGAAGTTGTCAAAGACTTCACATTGTTTGGCTCTACATTGATGCCGATGGAAGCAGCAATTAGGACATTAGACGACATATAGCACTGGGCAAGTTGGCTGCAAGGGACCTCTTTCAAGTGGTAAGGAGCAAGGATGTCTCCTTGAACTAAGGTGTGCCTGACACAAGCCATGATATTTTCAATCGCCTCGTGTGCATGTGAGGGCTGAACAATGAATAAGGAAGCCCGAAGAAGAATTAATGCTTTTGAGTTGTGGTGCTGGCGAAGAATGTTGAAAGTACCGTGGATTGCTAAAAGAACTAACATTTGTCCTGGAGGAAGTGTAGCTGGAATCCTCCTTGGAAGCGAGAGTGGCTAGGTTTCATTTCCCATACTTTGGTCATGCTGTCAGAAGGGACAATTCCCTGGAGAAGGATGTCATGTTTGGTAAGGTGGAGGGTTGACGACAGAGGGGAAGGCCCTCAATGACATGGATTGACACAGTGGCTGTGACGATGGGCTCAAGTAAAGCAAGAATCATGGAGCTGGCGTGGGACTGGGGGGTGTTTCGTTCTGCTGTGCATAGGGTTGCTATGAGTCAGACACGACTCAATGGCACGTAACAACAACATGATTATAAAAGGGAGTCCGCAGGTGGTGCAAATGGTTAAGTGCTGGAATACTTGCTGAAAAGTTGGCAGTTTGAACTCACCAAGAGGTGCCTTCTGAAAGGTCACAGCCTTGAATACTCTATGGAGCAGTTCTACTCTGCACACATGGGTCACCATGAGTCAGAACTGTCTTGATGGCAACTAACAACAACAAATGATTTTAAAACACTAAAAATATATTGTGTACTGTATAAGTATTCCCAAATGCTAGCTATCACTGTTGTTATTAGTGTATGTGCTCAGTACAAATTTGCTGGATTGAATAAAATATGTTCCAGGCTATGTCAAGCAATAAGGATTTTTTTTTTTTTTCCCCTGAATCTTCCCTGTTAGAATGCCATCAAATCTGCCTCTTCTACTCTCTCTCCCCTCTCTCTTTCTCCCAAATACACAATTGTAAAATCTGCCTCAAACTTGTTATGCATTATTCACTGACAATCTGTATTTTTCACAGTGAAAAAGCCTGTGTCAGTTTATCTTTTAAAGCTGCTCCTTGCTGAATCCACATATGTCCATTAATGGTGACTTTGGAGGAACAGCATTTGTGGAGGCCCATCTCAAACAATCCTCATTTAATGTAGGCTGTGACTTCCCAAGGCTTCTGCTCATTAGTAGCTACTTCTTATTTTTTCCTGTAGCTCATACAGAAGATGAAATGGAAAAAGCTTTTCACAACTCTACTGAGGCAGCTGTGAAACTGAGCATCCGAGCCTGGTCCACAAGAAGGAAGAGGAGCTTGGCAGGGGTAGCAAAGAGGAGAAACAGGTACCATGCTTTTTAGATTCCAAGATGTACTTCTTCATTGTACACTTTACTGTTTCTGAATTGGAATGTGTCTTATAATCCTTGTATACAGTTAGAGCAGTATGTCTTGTTTTTCCCCCACCTGAGAAGCTGTTATTAAATTGCTGGTAGAAACCAAGGAAATGTAGCACTTGTGAATTAAAAAAAAAAAAAAAAAAAAAAAAAAAAAAAAAACCTGCCAAAATATAAGAAAGCTTGTACCAACCTTTGAGAAAAATACTCAAAGCCAGCTGAAAAGCATGTAGTAGATGGATAGGACAATTCTTAACCACAGGCAAGAATATAGGCCTGAAGGGCAAGTTGTCCAAATTGTCAGAGACCCTGCTGTCCACGGTCAGGCAGAATCCTGGCTGGCTCTGAAATGGCATCATCTCTTGAAGCATAAAGGTGCTCTGGTGGTGCTGTCGTTAAGACATTGGGCTGCTAACCAACAGGTTGGTGGTTCAAACCCACCAGTAGCTCCACAGGAGAAAGATGAGGCAGTTTGCTTCTATAAAGATTTACAATGTTGGAAGTTCTAAGGGGTTGTTGTGAGTCAGAATCCACTTGATGGCAGTGGGTTCTTGAAGCATAAATACCTGGGGTGTGTCCCCACCCACTGCAAAAGGGGCTTGGTAGGGAAGGAATTCTAGGACTGGGTTTCTCTTTCTTTGAGAACGAGTATTGTTTTTTCTTTTTTCTGTTAAACACATAAGACTACATATGGGAATAAAAATGGTTGTAAAAATATATGAACATTTATTTTCTAATGGCTAATGAAACCAAAACTCCAAACTCTCTACCACCAAGTGGATTCTAACCCATAACACACTGCCATCAGTCAGATCTGATTCATAGTGACCGCTCCTTGGATTCCCAAGGCAGTATCACCACGGAAGTGATACCTTCCTTCTGAGGAGTGGCTGGTGGGTTTGAACCGTCAGCCTTTTGGTTAGCAGTCAAATGCCTTATGAACTATTCCAGTGATCCCCATTGGATTTCCAAGGTTCTAAATCTTTATGGAAGCAGACTGCCTCTTCTTTCTTCCACAGAGTGGCTGGTACCTTCAAACCACTGACCTTTGGCCTTTTGGCCTTAACCAGTACACCACCAGAGCTCCTTATGGCTAATCAAGCTGCCTGTTAATTAATTATTTAACCCAACAAGTACTTACTGAGTACCAGGCCATGCTAGTCACTTTCATACATTGTCTAAAGACATCACCTGAGCAACCCTAAGAAGAAGCAGGTATTATAATTCAGCCCCATTTTCCAGATTCAGAAACTGAGGCTTGGAGAAGAGTGACTCCACTCAATTCATATAGGTCGGAATTGGCATAGCAAGCACAGGGGTCCAGGTCAGTCAATCCCAGAGCTTGTGCTCTTTGCACTGCTCCACACATTTAACATGGCTTCAACATGTGTTTTTTTCCTCCAGAGAAAAAAACCAAAGGCCAGAGTAGGGATTTGCCCCAAGTCACATGATGATGTGGTGACCCAGGTAGGACTAGAATGTTGGCATTCTGATGCCCATTCCAAAGCTCTTTTTACTACTTTGTGTCAAAGCTGTTAGGAGTACATCAAGCCATCCAGAGGGCTGGAAAAAATCAGGCAAGGCTTACCCAAGCGATGGCTTCTTCTCTTTGTGCTTATTAAGGCTAATAAACCTGCAAGTCCCACCCTGGGTCACCATACCTGATGAAAACAACTGAGGCAGAAGATTCATAGCAATATTTCATTGTTGTTATTCAACGGACAGATCAACCCACATCAACTCCCACAGGGATTATTCGATGGACACAGAGAAGAAGGGTCTTTTTTCTATGGAATCTTAGCAGAAGCACAACTTGTTCTTATCTGTGCTGCAGGAAGGACTTATACATGCCAAAATTCCTTTCATAATTACAGGTATAATTATTCTTGTCCTTTGTCTTCACCTGCACCAGGATGAGACTAAGTCTTTAATCTGAAAGCCATTAGAATGGCAGAACATTGAGGTCACCTGGATTAGCAGCTAATAGATTCTCTACTCTTTATTCTGATGAAAATGGAATGGGACAATGAGATATTACTCAGAAGCTTCTGGGAGAGAATTTACAGGACTCAGGCTGGTATGTACTCGTAAATCAGGAGGAAATACAGAGAGAAACCAATCATAACACTTTCCGATTCTTGGGTGCTCCAGAAGCATCTGTTTCTTTCTTTTAATTTTTATTGTGATTTGGGTGAAAGTTTACAGAGCAAATTCATTTCCCATACAGCAGTTCACATACACTTTATCTCATGATGTTGACTGTAATTCCCCACAATGCTACTGCTCTCTTCCCACTTCCTCCCCATAGTTACCTCTTCCCTGTGTCCTTCCCTCCCATGCACTCCTGCCCCCTGAGTGGTCTGCCTGTGCATACACAGCTCTTCTATTCTCCCATGATTGATCTCTCCAAGGAATGTATCTACCTAATGTAAATGTTAGGAGCTCTGGTAGTGTAGTGCCTAAGACACTTGACTGCTAACCAGAAGGCTGGCAGTTCAAACCCACCAGCCACTCCTCGGAAGGAAGGTTGGGCAATCTACTTCCGTAGTGATACTGCCTTGGAAACCCAAGGAGGGGTCACTATGAGTCAGGTCCGACTCGACGGCACATAACAACAACAATGTAAATGTTCAACTCACATGCCTGTCTTTTGTTTGGCTGGAAGCCACAGGTGTGGGTTCAATTCCAGACCTGTAGGGCAACTAGGGGACATAGTCTCAGTGGTTCCACCAGGGTTTATCAGACCAGCAAACCTGGTCCCCCCACCCATTTTTTTTAAAACAATTTTGAGTTTTGTTCCATATTGTTCTCCCACTCTATTCAGGATCTCCTACATAGATCCCCCTGTGAGTGGTTAATAGTGGTAGCTGGGCACCATCTAGTTCTTCTGGTCTCATAGTCATATAGCCTGAGGACCGCATGGTGCACCAGTCCCTTGGACTAATTATTTCCATGCGTCACTGGTTTTCTTCATTCTTCTTTGCCCTGGATGAGGAGAGACCTATTGTTGCATCTAGATGGCTCTTGTAAGCTTTTAAGATCCCAGTGTCTACTTGCCAAAGTAGGATGTGGAACAATGTTTTTGTGTAGTATGTTATGCCAATTGAGCTTGATGTTCCCTGTGACCATGGTCCTGAGCCTACAGGTCCCAACTACTTGCTCCCTCTGGGTAACTGGCTGTGGCCAAGAAGTGACCACAACCTTGTCCCTTGTCAGCTCTACTATATACCTGTAAATTCTTACAGAACACACAAATGCACTTGTAGAAACATTGTCTGCCAACCCTATACATGGTCATGGCCATACTTCCCTCTGCATAGATATACCTAATCATTCACCCTGTCCACCCATCTATCCACCTGTATATCAATGTTGCCATTACTGACAACATAGTACTGTATGAAGCATCTGTTTCTTGTGTCATCTTCCTCCAGGGATCTCCCCACATTTCTTTCTCAAAGTCTCCAGGTCCCCAGCTGGCTTACCTTGCAACAGTGTATAGAAGGCACCTGAGGCAGATAAATTGGTGGTTATGGTGATATCATCCTTGCTGGAGGTCTCTACCTGGACATGCACTGAGCTGTCTGTATCACTTCGGAAACTGCTCACCTGGCCAGTGGGGAAGGTCACATTTGTCAGGCGGCCAAAGCTGTCATACCTGAAAACCAAGGAGTGGCACTGAGTAACAGAAACAAAATGGTGCCATAGTTGGAAACTGGCACATTCTACCTCACCCTAGTTTCTGCACATTCTGTTTTTCTTTCTGGTTAGATATACTTCCATGTCTCATATATCTCCTGTGTGGGGCTTCACACACAGTTTTCAAGATACAATACCATGGGCTGACAGATGATTTACCTCTTGAATCTTCCTTCCCTAATCCATAAAATGGTGATAGTAACCCTCACCCTGCCTACTTCCCAGGATTTCTGTGAGAAAGACATGTGCCTTGTACCTGGAAAATAATATACACTCATGAAGGGCTGAGATGATGGCCATGATAAGACTACTCACACAGAATCTCAGAGCTGGGAATTTATCAGAGGTGATCTAGTCCAATGTAATGCCTGAATACCCTCTGCAAAACCTTCAAGAAATGGTTATACAGGGCTTTTCTGAGTAACACTAGAGATGGAGACACCATTACCCAGGAGTTTCCTATGCTGCAACAGATCATGGGGAAAAGGGACTCAGAATCCAAAACAGGACTCTGCTGTTCCATAAGCAGTTTACTATGATGCAAATGGCATTCTCTTCGCATTTCAGGCTTGCAACCTCTTCCTGTCCAGGACTTCACATCCAGCTGTATCTGCAACTCTCAGAACCTACAGCTTTGCTTCAATGTGGTCTGTCTGAAGCATAATAATTGAATGTTAATTCTCTTCCTCTTTCTCCTGATAGTAATAAATACCCACTGTGAGACCTCCTCCCCTCCAGGTAATTATTCTTTAACCAGGAGCCATTAGTGCCGGGGACTCCAACACGTTCCCTACGCCTCAGGGCTTTACCTCACAGAGTCCTAAGACCCCCTCCCTTCCTTTTCTACCCCCTAGTAACAACCAATCAGTAAATATCACAAAAACTTGAAATTCCTAGAAATGGCAGTTTGCGGCCTTGGCCACAGGACAGAACCAATCAACTAGAGACAACGCACGATTTGAAAAATGACAACCAATCCTGTAATTTTCTGATTGAAACTCCCCCGTACCTACTCCATCCCTGATAAAAGACCCCCTTTCCCTTTGTTCAAGACTCTCAATCCTGAACCGCTGCGTGGGTGACAGTTGAGGGTCCGAGCTTGAGCTTGAATAAACTTTCCCTTTACTTTTGCATCGTCGAGTCTGTGGCACCTTTTCTGCGTCGACACTCCCTTCTATAGCTGGGACCAACACCCACCATTATTGAACACCTACCATGTACCATGCACGGTTCTAGTTGTTTTCATTCATTTGCTCATTAATCCTCACAGCTAGTCTAAGTGTTATGTATTGCCTACCTTTCACCCAAGAGGATACTGGGGCTGAGAAAAGTGAAGTCACCTTCTCAAGGTCCCAGAGCTAATAAGTGGGGTAGAGTCAAAACTCAGCTTTGTTTCTAAGCCACTACCTGGAACTCTGTCTTCAACAAACATTTCTGTACTGGCCATTTGCAAGTATCCACAGCATGCTGCAGATATGGCTGGAAGATGCCAGTGAGTGGGCTATTAACATTTGAATTATTTTTAATTAGGGACAGCTGAAGTGTAACAAGGCAGGTCTATATAGCCTTTTTGCACTTGTGTGTAAATGGGGGGAAAATCTCTTTATTCAGATGTCAATATTTCTGTTTCCTGCTTCTGCTCCTGGTTGCAGCATGGGTTCAGCTGTGTATGTTTCCCTCATGTATTTTGGTCTCCCTACTGGACTCTTCTTATTGCTCTTTAGGGGTGAGGCTGGGCCCTGGGTCCCAGAGGGTTTTAAACAAGGTGAAATGAAAGGTCAGATAGTTCAACTCCATCCTCCTTCTTCCTGTAATTCCTTCAGCTGGGCCCTTGCTTCCTGCTGGGTCTCTGGGTCTGCAGCTATTTTGTTTTCAGGTGAAGTTTGGTAGGTGAGACTAGATAGGGCTTCAGTGAGCAATTTGAAGATTGGTTCTGGCACAGATACTACCATTTGCCAACTCTTTACTTATGCCTGGTACGATCCCCATGGCACTCTTTACACTGAGTAATAACAGTCCTCAGCAAAGCCTGACAAAGAACAGGCATTGGTGAAGGTCTTCTGAATGAATCACCTCAGGCCTTGGACCAAGAAAGTTCTAGAGGAAGAGCCAAGGAGTTTGGGGAAAACTGATTCTGTTGTTAAGGCCCGAGGAAGGGGAATGAGAGCCCTTTCCAGAATAACAGGCAGTGGTCTCTACCACACAGTCCCAGGCCATGACTTGGGGGCAAGGCTATTGGGCTGTATTAGCTCTTTGGGTTCTTCCATAGGCACTTAAAGGATCTTGGAAACCTATTTCCTGTCATGAATCCTTGCTTTTTTCCCCTTAATATTTACATTCTTCTAGGAAAAGGTCAGTCTGGTAGCTTAGGGAAGGGAGAAGGTATGGGTTTACACCCGGCTTGGGTCTGAAGGGGGCAGCATGGGCCCTTGCAGCAGGGTGAGGGAGTAATTCTGAGAATGCTCCCAGGAAGGAGGGACAAGTCTTGGGATAAAGATCCTGAGACTCTGTCTCTGAGCTCTGCTCCCTTCAACCCTAAGAAAGGCTGGCATTCTTTTTAACCCTTTATGGCTGCCAGGAATTTGAACAGAAAAGAAATTCCTTACAATGTTTATAGTAGTTATCTCTAAGAGGTAGAACTCCTGGTGATTTGAGCTGTGATTCATATATATTTTATAGTTTCAAGATTTTCTATAATTAAAGTGGATTGTTTTCATAATCAGAAAAGTGCTGTGACAACCCAAGTAATGTCACATATAGGGAGCTCAGGAACATGTCCATTCTGGGGGAAGAGGACCCTTTACATTACTGGCATTCGTAGGAGAGGCTAACTGACAGGACAAGCTACCAATAGCAAATTCTAGGCCTTTTTAGTAAAATAGGACTAGGGTATCCCTAATATATGAGCCAAGAATCAAGATCCCAGAAACTGGCTATGCCCTGGTCACCTTAGCTGTATCTGTCATTCATGATCACTCTGAGCCTTGGAAGAGGCTAAGTTGTCTTTTGAATCAATAGGACGATCCACTTCCACCCAGAAGTTTCCTGTGATGGGTATGCTGTTCGTGCTTGGTTAGCTTAGTACCTGTTATCCATGTACATACTTATTAATGAGACTATTTCCTCAGACTATCTAATTTCCTAATGCATTGAAATAAAAAAAAAAAAATATATTATCATGTAAGGCACTTAAAGAATTTTGGAGTCTTTCAGATAAGAATTGACAGATTATTAATTAGGGGTCAGATGTCACTTAAATACCACTCCTAGTAAGGCCTGACTCAGAAGCCATCTTATAAAGCCTGCCTTGGTCTCTCTGGCCCTTCCTCTCCCAGTGTTGCTCTCTGCACAGCTCTAGCATGAAGTGCCTTCCCTTGCATTGTAATAACTGATTTGCACATTGTCCCCATCTTCAGATTGTGAGCTGCTGAAGGTTAGGGACAGGTCTTTGGAACTTGACAGCCAGACTGTGCATCTGGATTCACACCACTTGGATTCTGCCACCTGCCAGTGAGGTGACCTGAAGGACTAGCACTCAGTCCATCTCTGCATCCCCAGCACAGAGAGAAAAGTAGGAAATGCTGGCAGAACAAATAAATGAATGAATGTAGGACTGGAGTCCAAAACCTGCCTCTTTGCTGCTCTGTAGAAGAGGCAGTGATTCAGGACTTAACAGAGGCTTGTCACATAGTAGGTGCTATGATAAACACTGTGCACTAGATACACTAAAATGGAAACCACTGCTTCCACCAGATGATACTTTAGCAATGTCCATAGGCGTCTCCCCAGAGTTTTCATCTCCTTGACAGAAAGGGTTTGTATAAATGCAGACAATTGTAATTACTATTGAAGGTAGCCTGTAATACATAATTAAATTGAGCCTGGAGAAGATACAATGAAAAGGCTCCATGCCTTCAAGATCTGGTTTTCATTTTATAAGAGATGGCCCCAAAACAGTAATTTCCACTCTTCACATTTTCCATTAGAAGGACTGCATGTCTTAATTAAATGAACATCAAATAGAACAGTCAATTTATAAAATTTTCTTCTCTCCAATTTATTCATTTCAGTGCCTTCCAGAACTTGAGAAATGCCACTGGATCTATCTGTTGCTTGATCAATACCTGTGATTATCCCATTAGAAACTTGGCTCCTTCTGACTTTGCATGGTGAAAATTAGAGCTGCCCATCCACCGGACCTTGAATGCTTTTGCCCTGTGGGGCCCTCTGCAGAATTCTCTGTCCTCTTGCTACAGAGCTACAAAGAGAAAGGAGGCTGGCACTGTCCCCTACAAGGTATGGACCAGATGTGTGAGTTCTACTTACTATCTGAACCCCAGGTGAATACCTCAAATCCTTGCCCCACTATTGGGGGAACTCTGGTGGTACAATGCCTAAGGCATTTGACTGCTAACCAGAAGGCTGGCGGTTCAAACCCACCAGCCACTCCTCAGAAGGAAGATTTGGGCAATCTACTTCTATAGAGATGCCCTCTCGGAAACCCAAGGAGGGATTGCTATGAGTCACGATCGACTTGGTGACAGTGAGTTTAGTTAGTTTTTTTTTTTTTTTCTTGGACAATGGTTTAATTATGTCTTCCATGGTTTTACTTAGGTAGGGGAAGCCGTGAAGCACTGGCAGTTTTCTTTTTTGCTAACCAAGAAGAATGGAAGGAACGTTTTGGTGTGAGGAGGTCTTTGGAGTTAGTCTAGTCTTTGAATCTGGGCCCTACCACTTGGCAGCAATGCAACCCTGGAGGATGGGCACTCTGTTTTGTTTTCCTCCAACTACTCTTGCATTAAGCCTCCATCAGAAATGATTTTATTTCAGAAACGTTACATAGAAAATCTCTGTAAGCCTCTGTTTGTTTTTCTTTCTATAAAATAAAGACAGTAATACCTATTTCACAGAGACATTGTGAAGATCAAATAAGGTCGGTAACATGTCTAAAATGAAATCTAAACGTCTCACCAGGTCCTACAAGGCCCATGAGACTACCTTCACTAGACTGTCAACTCCTGGAGGGCAGGGATTTTGTTTTGGTCACTGCTGTATCTCCAGAACCTAGAAGAGTATGGCATGTAATAAGCCTACGTGTTTCAGAGGGGAACTGTGCTGCACAGGGTTTTCAAGGGCTCTGATCTTATCACCAAGGCTTTCTTCCAAGGCACTCTAGGTCAAACTTAACTGTTTGGCTGAATGACTTATTTCACCTTGAACCATACTCCTCCATGCGTCCTATATTCTGCTATGACTGCTTCTGTTCCCCAGGCACACCAAACTTAATTCTGTTTGGGATGTTTGTTTCCTTTTGCATGGAACACTCCTTTTCCCAATCTTGGTCTTCCATCATTTAAGTTTCAGCTCAAATGTTACTACTTCGGAGAGGCTTTCCTTTACCACTTCTGAAATAGATGAGCCCCACCATTCCTATCACATTATCTTATTTATTGTCTTCTTTATACTTATTACAGGTATTCCCCGCTTTTTGAAAGTTCACTTTATACTACTTCGCTTTTACTAAAGACCTACATTAGTACCTGTTTTCTTTCACTAACCGAAAGAAAGAGGATTTTTGCTTGCACAAAAAAAAAAGACGCAAAGCAAAACTAGTGTTCAGCACTGGTTTTGCATTGAGTCTTTAAAGAGGCAGTGTGCACCCTGAGCAGCGAGCGTGGCATCACCAAGCTCCTTCCCTGGGAGCTACACTCAGCATCTCAGCATCAAGCCACCATAGCTTTGAACCGTGCCTGTTAACGCTGTATGTTAATGTTATTTTAGGTTTTATGTGTTAGGTATGATTTGGTAGGTTGTTTTTTGGGTCTGGGAATGCTAGAGAATATTTTCCATATAAGTCAATGGCAGCTGCTTCTTCGGTGTGTGTCATTTTGGCTTATGGGAGGTTTCATAGGAATGCTCTACTTTTGGATAGCAGGGAAACTTGTATCTTATTTATTTGCTTCCTTGTTTATTGTCTGTCTCCTCCCATTAGAATATAAGCTTCGTGAAGACTAGGACCTGGTCTATTTTCTCAGTGCCTAAAGGAGTACTCAGCATGTAGAAGGTACTCAATACACATTTACTGAATGAATCAATAAGTTTTTTAAAAATAGTAGATCTTATTATTATTTTATCAAGAATTGGACTGAGCATAAGAACTACTCCTTTACCTCCCCACCTATACGAGGGGGGAAAGTTCACTAGCATTCACAGAGCACCTTTTAGATACCAAGCACCATGCTTATTATACTCATCCTTCTGAAGGAGGCATTATTATCATCATTTCACAAACGGCAAAGCCCACGCTCAGAGAGGATAGTAACTTGCCTGAGATCCCATAGCTAACAGAGGAATACAGATTCAAAGCCAGGTCTGCCTGACCTTAAAGTCTGTGTTTTTTCATTACACTTCCCATAAAAATGGCGCTGTTTCAAATGAACATCTTTGAGTTCATCACTGTGTTAAAAAGATAAACTTGTGCTTGGGAATCTCAAGCAGGTTAACCCGACTGACAGTTTTCTCTTCAAGATGCTTTGCTTCACTATTGCTGCAATCGACTTGGCAGCAATGCCAAGCCCCCATTTGAGGAGTGTGACAGAGATGGCCAGATGATTGGCTTTTCATTAGTTCCTTCCACTGATTTTTCTTCACTCCATTTTCCAAAGCATCACTGGAGCATGGTGAAAGAAAACACATAAAAGATTCATATGGTTGCTGTGAACTTGGCTCTCAGAAGAGGACCACTAAAGGGTATCGTCACGCACACTATAAGGCTTTTTTCTTCACACTCAATACTTCATCTCAAGCCACTTACTATGCTCAGTTGGTGAGAAAAATGCCATATTGCCTCTCTGATACTAAACTTTTGCTGATCATGAGTTTTGGGTAGGGAAATAAAGATTTCATTTTTATGATATTTATCTATGATTCTCTCAACTTCATCACCAAATAAGAAGAACTGAATTCTGTATCATTCTTGAATAATTAGAGTTCACAGTCCATACACATCAATAGTTTGGTTGGCCTCAAGTCACTGTAATATTGGCATCACTACTTCATTAGCTACTCTAAAACTGTGTCAAAGAAGGGCGCTTTGTGGATTCAGCAATAAAAACTTATACTCGCTGCCATTTCCTATAGAATTAAGCATCAATAATGAATTGTAGGCTTCAAGATCTAGTCTACCCTATCATTGTAAGCCTTATTTATCACTGATTTTATACTTGAGTTAGTGTATCTGGTGGAAAGTGCTTAGGATTCACGTAGCCCTGGGGAATGAATCCTGGCTCTGCCATGTACGTGTACAATGTCACAGAGCCAGTAAGTTATTCTGTTTCCCACCTCAGATTCATTCTCTGCCCTTCTCTGTGCCACTATAGGCTAACACTAGCAGACTGCATCACTGGGACATCTTTGCTGAATATCTCTTGTTGGCTTCATCTAACAGTACGCACTGGCAAGAAATGGGAAGGCAGGAGAAGTTTTTTTTCTCTCTCCTTCCTTGTCCTATCTCTGACAGTGGCCACCATCTATCCATGACTACAGATTCTCTCATGTGGCTCTTTTTCATGGTCACAGCTCCCAACTGGGCTTCAGTGACAATATCCCTCGCTTTGCCCTTCAGCTGAGAAGAAAACAGTGGCCTTTCTCTGTTCTAAATTCCTAGTGCTTCACCATTCTTTCTTAGTTCCCTTATCCTCACCCATATTCCTATAATGTCTTATCATCTGAAGACACTGTGAAGACTTCTGGGATGATGTATATTTTTTTTTCTTTCAGCACTTTAAAGATGCTGCTCTACTGTCTTCTACCTTCCATGATTTCTGATGAGAAGTCTGCTGCAATTCTTATCTTTGTTCTTATGTAATCTCTCTCTATTTTTCCTGGCTACTTTCAAGATTTTCTCTTTGTCTTTTATTTTCAGCAGTTTGAATATGATATACCTGAAGGCTGGGCAATCTACTTCCATAGTGATACTGCCTCAGAAACCCAAGGAAGGGTTGCTATGAGTTGGGTCTGACTTGACAGCATATAACAACAGCAATAAGACATACATGTGTGCATACTGTGTATGTGTATTTATTCTGCTTATTGTTTTTTTCTGAATTTTGTATCTGTGGTTTGGTTTCTGTAATTTTTAATATTGCTTGGCATTACTTCTGCAGATACATGTATTTTTGTCCTATTCTCTCTTTTGGAATTCCAGTGACATGTTTATTAAACCATTTGATACTGTCCTACAGCTCTTGAGTATTCTGTTCTGTATTTTTTCTCTTTGTGTTCCACTTCTGGTAATTTCTATTAAGCTATCTTCTTCCCTCAGCTGTGTTAAGTCTACTCACAGGCCCACTGAAGGAATTCTTCACCTCCATAAGTATATTTTTCATTTCTAGCATTTCTACATTATTCTTCCTTACAATTTTCATCTCTCTGTTGAAATTACCTATCTGATTTTGCCTGTTGTCCCTGACAGATAGTTTCAACCTGTGTGTCATACCTCAGTGTGGTCCTGATGATTGCTTTGTCTCCTAGGAATGTGTTATTCATTCCTGACTTCTTCAATTTCTTGTCCAGTTGAAAATGGAGCATCTTGTGAAGCACAGTAGAGACTAGGTAACATGTTTTATGCCTGGAAATGGGCATGATTTCCTTTTGTGAGGACTTTATTGAGGGGGTCTGAGTTTAGATATTGGGCTAGGTTTGAGGTTTGTTGTTGGTATGGTTACTTAACACATGCCAGGCTTTAAATTCTTCTAGTAATACCTTCATTTAGGGTGAGAACTTGTTTTGCTTGCCGTATTCTCCACAGATTAAGGATTTTGCACCATGTGGGAGATGAGGTGAGAAGGATCTGATAGAACAGGCAGATTTTTGTGTCCCTCCTTCAGGGGCTGCTGTGCTTTTCTCTCAGGTCTATCACAAGGGACACTTTTATTAAATATTTCTCCACCCTTTTCTGTGAGAACCTGGTAGAGTTTATGGAAAAAGCCCTGCAGAGGATATGGACTTCTCCAATTTCTGCAGCCTCCAGTGGCTTCACAATCTCTTGCCAGTATACCATCCTCTACCAATTCACCAACCACCCTAGCTGAACTCTTCTTACTAGTGTCTAGTTGCATCTACCCCAGGTAAACAAGTGCTCACATGCTATCTCTTTCTGAAGAAATTTTTAGGTGTTTTGATTTAGGTTTGGACCAACTGGTTGCCCTTTGACCTCAGAGGAGGAGTTCAAGAAACTCATGCATTTGCCATTTGTCTGACTTATTTTCATTGTAAGGTTGGCAGTGATGCTTTTACACCCTCCCATTTCCCCTAGCAAAAACAGGAAGAGGAGTGTCTTCATTTGAACCTTCTGAGTTAAGTTCTATTTGCTCCCAGGATGCTGACTGCTATTGTTGGAACTGAGATGAATCTAGCATTCTTCCTACTGCATCATATTTTTCCTTCTTTTCTTATCTCCTCTCCCTCCTGAATTGACATTTCATTCATAAAATATTTATTGAGTAACAACTAGGTGGCAAGCCTTGAACTTGATATAGAGATAAATTAGTTAGGGCATGTAGGGGACACAGTTAGTGTGAGCATAACTATGACAGGGGTTGTCACAGGGTACTATGAATGGCCAGAACCACTTCCTCCTGGGAAAGTCTAGGGAAGCTTGTTGTCCAGCCAGCATGCCAATTTTGGAACCTGCCTAATGCTCATGAGGCCATTTTCTTAGCCATGAAATTCCATTTGTCCAGGAGCTCAACTCTGAAATTAAAAATGCCATACATTGAAGCTGATGACTGCATAACAGACTCCTTTGAGATTTTCTACCAGCAGACCAATGGGCTGAGGGAAGAAAAATATCTTGATTCCTCAGGAACTGTGAAGTCTTTAAGTTGCTCAGAAGTGGGTGATATTTATGTTAGATGTATTATTTAATCTGTTGAGAGGATAAACAGAGCCAACTTAAAACTTGTTTCAGTAATAGTTCGTATTATAGGCTAGCATGTGCTGTTTTTTTTTTTTTGTTGTTGTTGTTGTTGTTTTGTTGGTTTTGAAATCTTAGAGCAGTTACAGTGAAATCTACTCAGCTGCCTCATGGAGCTAAAGGCAGAAAACTCACCAGAGCAATGGTAACTGGCAAAATTTGTTCACATTCAATGGATCTACTGACTCAGGACCATAGTACAGGCAGACACCAGACTCAATTGGCACAACAAAATACATAAAAGTCTTGTTCCTCATTCTACATTGGTGAGTAGCGCCTGGGATCTTAAAAGCTTTCAAGCAGCCATCTAAGATGCAGCTAATGGTCTCCTACCATTGGAAGTGAAGAAGAGGGGAAAAAAAGAAAAAAAAGAACAAGGGCATTTGGAAGCAATCAACCCTAGGACACGATGGCCCTCAAGACCAGAACTAGATGGTGCCCAGCTGCCAATGCCAACCACTCAAGAAGGGATCAAATCTGGAGATCCTGGATAGAGTGGGAGGAAAAATGTGGAACAAAATCCAAAAACTCTGCAATGACCAGAATTACTGGTAGGATGGAGTCTGGTGAGACCCCCAATACTATGGCCGTGGTATACATTCTGGGCCTGGAATAAAACTCACTCTCAGGGGCTGGCTCTCAGCCCAATAGTAAACAAGATATATACACAGACCACTCAACCCAGGGTGACGTACCCACATACTCTATGGAGAGGCATCTCATGGAGCAATCAACTACGGGGCACCAGAGGGGCAACATTTACATGGAAGAAATGCAGGACACACAGGAGTGCATAACTATGAGGGTGGGAGGCGTGGTTACTGGGCAGGGAGGGGAGGAGACTGGGTTAGGGTTGGGGATGGTAAATGGGGAGTGAAACTAAATGTACGCATAATGTTGAATGTAAAACAAACTGCTCTGTAAACTTGCACCTAAAGCACACATGCACACAAAAAAAATCTGTTCACATCCTCGCTAGGAACCAATCATAACAGTAATAACACCATACCCTTACTTCTAGGGAGCTTTATAGTGTAAAGTATTTTTATTTCAGTAATTAAAAAAAAAATTCATAACAGCCCCCAAAAGGGCAGGGATTGTATCTGTTTGGTTGAGTCTTGGGTCTGGAAGCCAGCCAGCCTGCCCCTGAGTCACATCCAGTGAAAAAGGGTATCTGGCATCCTTTCTTTGCAGTCTGAACTGAACTGTTCCGTTTTGGCCCACTCTGCATGCTCCTTTCCAACCCATTTTGGATATTCTCAGGAGCCTGACCCCTTTCCTAGTTCATGCCGTAACCCCTCAGACTTGACTTTTGTTTCTGCTCTCTTGGCCTTGACCTATTTCAATTCCTACCTCAATTACATCTGTCTGCCCCTTTGACTAGTTTCTCTGCAGCTGCTCCAGGATAATACAGCCATGCCCAATCAACATTTCTGCAGCTACTGTTACTCCTATTGCTTGTAAACAGCAGCAGCTATTATTCAAATACTTAATGGTGAGTCAGACATGGAACTTTGAGTATTTCATCTCATTAAATTTTTGAGCCTCAGAATAACCCTATGAAACAGATACTACATTAATGCCTATTATAGAACATATTCCTATCTTATACAAAAGAACCTGAGTGAGCCCAGTCAGTGTAGTTGAAAGAACATGGACTTTCATTCGGGCTCTGCTATGTTTTATGGTATTGTGTAATTTTAGGCAAGTTACCTAATCTCTTTGTGTAAGTATCTTCATCTGTAAAAAATGAGGAAGCTAAATTCCTACTGTCTGAGATGGTGTGAAGATTAAATGGGAAAGAGTTTGGCACAAAGTAGGATCTCCAATAAATAAATAAATAAACGAGTTTCTTTTTTCTTTTAAGGCATTCACCTTCCACTTCTGGTTTGCATCAATAAGGACCAACACTCCTTTTCCTAGGTACTGTTATTAAGTTGATACTCTGAAGTTCCAAAAGCCATTTTTAAAGAAGTTATTGTCCTAACTTTTCCTTCTCAGTGAAACATCAACTTATGGCTGTACATTTCATCAATGAAAAAGTGGAAGGGGGTGGAGGGTCCTTTCTCATAAAGGTGTGGGAAGCAGTTTTAGATTTCAGGGCTGGTTGAGAGTAACAGTTGCAGTGATGTGTAAGCACTCAGTTTGGGGTCTGAGGGAGTGAGTGACCTTGGGAACTAATTGAATGCACAGATGTGCTCTGACAAAGAAACTCCTGTATTGCCTAAATAATGTATAAGAGATTTTCATCTGACAACAGGGAAAATTGAATTATTTAGCATATTTCCATTTCAGTGAGTTAATCAAGATAATTGCTGTTTTCCCAGATCTTTGTCTTTTCTTTGTAATTAACAAAGTCCTTGTTTGGAGAACAGGATTTAGCCAGTGAACTTTGTACAAATAGCTGTGACATTTTTTTGAACAAATTATATTAAAAAATCTATTACAGATTCTTTTTCCTTTGGATTCTAGACTTAAGGAAGTGGTGCTTCATCAAGCTTGAGAAAAATTTATGGTTTAAGGATTCAAGTTCATTCGGGATTAACAAATTTAGCAGGGGTGACAACAGCAGGGGGCAGAAGGAGCATGAGCTTTGGCAATGACAGACTTGAGCTGTAATCCCTTTTCTGCCACAATCTCAAGGGGCAAATGAGCTCTCTGAGCCTCAGTTTCTATTTCTGTGAAATGGATAATATCACCTGTCATGAAGATTAAACGCAGTAGTGCCCGCAGAGGACCTTGCTTAGTTCCTAGCCTTGCTGAACTGCTTATACTCAACAATATTAGTTCTTTCCCCATCTCCCAAACACTTAGCTAACAGTTACAATCTAGCAATCTCAGTTGTCTAGTACATGGCCAAGACTTTAAAAAGAAGCTTCAAAAACTCTAAATAGGAAAAAGGCGATGTTACAAAGTCCATTCATTAAAATCTCTGTTAGAGGAATACTTCAGAATCTGTATTTTATATTTGTATTTATTTTAAATTAAACATATAATATAGAATCTATAATAACTTATGCATATACATATATATGTAACTATATACCTATATCTATATATACAGTCATGCAGGGGCTCTGGTAGCATAATGCCTAAGGCACTTGACTACTAACCAGAAGGCTGGCGGTTCAAGCCCACCAGCCACTCCTCAGAAGGAAGATGGGGCAATCTATTCTGTGGTAATACTGCCTCAGAAACCCAAGGAGGGGTCACTATGAGTCAGGTCCGACTTGACGGCACATAACAACAACAACAACAACAACAACAACAACAACATATAGTCATGCACTGCATAATCATTTGAGGAACATCTGCCCACATATATATCCTTGGTTCCAACTCTGTAAAACCTATTATATTAAAAAAATTGAGGTACATACAATAGTTCGTAATAACTGGCACTACTTTGTGACATGCATCAAAATATATTTATTATTACTCGGAAGGAAGGTTGGGCAATCCTACTTCTGTAGTGATACTGCCTCAGAAACCCAAGGAGGGGTCGCTATGAGTCGGGGCTGACTTGACAGCAAAACAACAACAACAACAACAACTGTATTATTATGTTAAAGATATTTTAGTGTATCTGGAAGTGTTCTGTTAATGTTTTTTATGCATACAAAAGTATACTATATATTACTACGAATATTTGACTGATACTAGATACAAACTATATCTAATTGTTCTGACTTATGTACAATTTCAACTTAAAAATAGACTGAGGAAACGAACTTGTTCATAATCTGGGTACTGCCTGTATATTATATGGTGTTTGCACAAGATCCAAACACCTAATATCCTATTTTACAGAACGTATAGTGGACATTAAGTGATACATGACTGTATATATATTCATTCATTCATTTATTTAAAATTTTAGGCTAGGATTATAATAAGCCACACAATTTAGCTCTGGTAACATAGTGCCTAAGGCACTTGACTGCAAACCAGAAGGCTGGCAGCTCAAACCCACCAGCCACTCCTCAGAAGGAAGATGGGGCAATCTACTTCTGAGCGATAGTGCCTCGGAAGCCCAAGGAGGGGTCGCTAGGAGTCGACATAGCAACAACACCACCACCACACTGGACATAGAGCAGGTAAATGAGCTACTCAAGGTGGGCACTATGACAGAAACAAATAGTGACATAAGAGCCACACTGAGGCAGTAAAACTAAATCAGTTAGAGACAGGAACTGTATCTACCAGTTTCACGTTAATGATTCTAAAAGGGGTTTAGAATCACTTTGGGCAGGGGTGAAGGCTTCTGTACTCTCTCATTTCCCTACTTTCTGGATCATCATATTATAGCATAATAGATAATTGTTGTTTCTTATTAATAACCCTGACTCATAAAAGGAAAAGTTAGATTATGTCTTTATGAACATGTGTTGGAGAATGGAAGCATATAATACACATCATAAGAAGTTCCATCCAAAAGGGCAAAAGTGAAATTTTTTGAAATTGAAGATGTGAGCTTTGATTATGTGGAAAATCCATTCACATGGAATTGTTCTTTCTTGTACTGCTATATATCTATACAGTGCTTTTGTTTGTCTGTGGTATGCTGGTCAGGTATCCACAGTTCCCATTTTACAGATACAGAAACTGAGACCTAGAGAGTCCAAGGCAGAACAAAGATT
Source organism: Orycteropus afer afer (assembly GCF_000298275.1). Lineage (NCBI taxonomy): Eukaryota > Metazoa > Chordata > Mammalia > Tubulidentata > Orycteropodidae > Orycteropus > Orycteropus afer. The sequence continues at coordinate 1,781,921 of NW_006921661.1, read as the reverse complement.
CAAGCCCAGTTCCTCTGACTCTAAAGCTCATGACTTCTCCACTACACCATGCTCCTTCCTTCCTAGGAAAAATCATCTGGAATATGATGGTTTTCATCCCAAGTCCTGAATTAAAATGTAATATACACCAAGATTAGCGTTCCATCGATTCATCAATTCCCAAAACGCGTTTAATGAAACAAAATCACCAAATGGCCTGACTTTATACTTACTCATAAAATGTTGTCCATCCATTTTCATTGCTTTTGGTTGCCAGAAGGCCAGAGTTGCCATGGTATGTCATCATTGCCAACTCGTGTCCTTGTGTGGTCACACTCTTGAGTGCACTATTGGTGCCCATGGTCACCCAGTATACCTGGCCATCTGGGACCACCAGCCAGAGAGGCATCCCGGTAGAGTCTCGGCGGACATTGACCATGTTGCCATTGTTGTCAGTGATGAGTGTGACATCACCATCCCCAGTGTAGGTAAAGTTGTACAGGTAATCTCCTGTGGGTAGGCTTTGGGTGAAAAGATGCTTGCCACTGGTGTCAAACAAGTAGAGCTCCTGGTCAATTGGTGAGGACAACTCATACATGTTCTGGGTGTTGAGGAAAGGCTTGTTCTTCCTGATAAACCGAATTCGGATATTCCCAAGGTCAGCCACATAGAGCTCCCCATCAGCACACACGGCCAAGGAAGATGGGGTATTCAGCTTTGCGTCTTTGGCATAACCATCATCTCCAGAGAAACAATCACAGTTGGCATCATTTTTACAGTCACAGCCACTGGGGGCCCCAGCAACTAGCGAGATTTCTCCACTAGTGGTAACCTGCCTGATGCGGTTGATCTTCTTCTCATCAGTCTCAGCAATATATAGGACCCCATTGTGTGAAACAGCCAAGGCAGTGGCAGACTCCAGGGTTGCATGTATGGCTACCTTGCTCAGCAGGAAGTGGTCGATGCCAGGGACCTGGCAGTGCATAGGCCTCCCGGCGACAATGCGCACCTGGTGATTTTCAGAGATCTGCAGGACCACATTGTTGTCGAGGACATAAAGAGAGTTGTCCATTGGATTGATGGCTAAGTCTGTGGGCCACTCCAGGCGAACCTGACAATGGAGACATCAACATTCAAATGACTAGCAAGATGCCCACCATGCATCATCCCACACCCTCATGTAGCCCATAACAATGTTCAAAGAGTCTTCAGATATAGTCTTACTTGCTCTTCATAATAGCCTATCATCAACTATGGAAGATGAGCTCCTTGAGTAGAGTGAAACCAGGTGATAGCTACCACATTTTTTGGTCTCATTAGAAGAAGGGGATAATAGTAATAGCAGGCAAGAGGATAGACTTTGGAGTCAGGTAGGCTGGGTTCTAATCCTAGCTCTATCATGTATGGGTTAGTTAGCTCTCTGTGCCTTAGTATTCTCATTTGTAAAAATAGGAATGTTAATAGAGCAGAGTACGGTAAGCACTCAGTTAATGGCAGCTAAATTTTGGAGGTGGCAGGGAAGACAAAGTCTAAAGCAGGCATTTTTCAGAGGTTTAGGAAAGATGCTTCATGACTTTTTGAAATGATATATGAAAGACTTCTCAGTTCTTTGAGTTTAGGAATTAAGGAGCTCTGGTGGTGTAGTGCCTAAGGCATTTGACTGGTAACCAGAAGGTTGGTCGTTCAAACCCACCAGCTGCTCCATGGAAAAAGACTGGGCAATCTACTTCCATAAAGATTTACTGCTTTGGAAACCCAAAGGGGGTCACTATGAGTTGGAATCAACTCTATGGCAGTGAGTTTTGGAGTTTAGGTATTAACACATGGCTAGATACCAGTGATATAGAGATGAAATGACTATGGTCTCTGTCTGACATAGTTCCAGACCAGCTTCTCATATATGGCTACATATTCAAATTACTCGTGCAGAGTTTAGAAAAGATTGATGCTCAAGTCCCAATAGCAATTAAAATTAGAACCCTGCGTGTGAGGGTCAGGCATTAGCATCCCCTCCCAAAGCTTCCTGAGTTACTTTAGTGTGGGGTTGAAAATCACAAATGGATCCTTGTTTCTTGAAGTACGATGATGATCGGTGTAGTAGCAACAGTATCACTTGGGGGGAGCTGGTTAGAAACTTAGGGAGGCAGGACTCACTCAAGACTTTTGAATCAGACCTTATATTTTAACACGATCACCAGGTGATTCCTATGCTCACTGGCATTTGAGAAACATTGCTGTAGATAATGGTTCTTCTAGAAGGGATTAATGAAGTTGGCAGGGGAAATGGGAGTGTATAGATCCCAGGAACAATATCTGAACCTCCTCTGAGCAAAGCTGGGAAATGGTTGAGATGACAGGTGAGCCTTTAGGTGGTACACAGCTGGAAGGTTCCGAGGCAAGGAGTGCTTGGTTCAGTGGCTGTGGAGGCTGGGTTGCTGGATGTATCACACCGACAGGTGTTGGCACTAAGAGAAGTACTTTGTCGATTGTGTCCCTGAAAAGTTTAGCCACAGTGCACATGGCCAGTGAGGAAGAAACTGTGCTTATGCTGACAGGTGCTGCTGTGGCTTGTTTGTCTACCCCGTCCCTAAAGACTCATCACCTTAGGATTCCTGAGTCCCTTGAAAACCTGTCCAATTTGGCAAATGTATTCCTTCAGATAAGATATCCCTCTTCTAGGAATTTACTCTTGTATACCATTGACTTCAAGGGTGTTTATCAGAAACATGTTTAAGAATAGTGAAAACTAGAACCTACTCAAGTGCCCAAAGACACAGAATTGGCTAAATTTACATTTAGTTCACCCATATGTCAGAATACTGTGTGTGGCCCTTAAAAGTGATGCTAAAGACAGATATTTAACCACATGGGAAAATTTTAGCTATGAATTAAGTGAAAAGAGCAGGTTATGTGTGAGTGTGATCCCAATTGGGGAAAAAATACAGTAAATTAGATTACAGATGGAGAGGAGATTAGAAAGCTTGTGAGATGTACACTAAAAGGTTAACAGTACTAGGCTTAAAGGTGATTTTGATTTTCTTCTTTGTGATTTCTAAATTTTTAATACTTTTATAATGTATATGTGCTACATTTTTCTAATGTAAAAAGAAATCCCAATAAAATATCTGTAGATAAGGTGTGGCTACCTCCACCTGGCCTCAGCTCACAGTCCTTGTCAGGATGGGGCAGGCCCTTTTGTATTTCTTCAGACTATGATCCTCAGGCCCTGTTTCCTAAATCCTGTAGCTTCTTCACTCCCAGCCCCAGGTCCCTCTGTCTCCACAGAACAGGGGAGCCCGCAAGCATTCCAGAGCCACTGCCTGGCCAGGGCTGCTGCCTTCACACTTTCTAGCACTCTCTGAGCACAGTGTCACAGCAGCCTTTGGCTGCATCAAGAACACAGTTTACTCTAAAGTGACAGGGGACTTTTCAATTTTAAAACCCATTTCTTGTCAACACTGGCTGCTAAATATTTTATGCCCTCTGGTCCTGTGGCACCTTGGGGACCCAATAGCTGAGACCTTTCTGCCTGTCATTATGATGAAAAGATGTCTCCTGAACGGGTAGGAGGAAGGGGAGGAGGCAGGTGGAAGGAGAAAGGGGGAGTTAAAGGAGGGAGGAAGAAATGAACAACAAGTTGTTCCCTACTCTCTCTCTCTCTCTGCCCCTGGATGCTCACATGCACAAAACCATGCTGGGAAAGGAGAAGGAGCACTGCTTTTGGAGTCAGCCTGAGAAGCCAGAAGTCATTGCTTTGTCATAGCTGCCTGCATGATGATCCTGGACCAGTTCAATTACTAAAGCCTCTCTGATTTGTCTTCCCTATTAGTGATGATTATGCTGAAGATTAATTATCCCACTAGCAAAATAGAGTAGGGACTAGATTCTGTATAATCTCTCCATCTCCCACATTCTATGGTCCTGTTGTGGAAAGACTCTCCTGCTCCCCTGGCCTCTTACAGCTTTCTGTGCCTTTATTAAAGCACTATGAACCGAATGCCTTGTTGCAGAGTTCGCTGATTCCAAAATGGATTGTCCAGTGAGTGACCAAATGAATGACTGATGACACACAGAGGGAGAATGAGGAATGTGGGGTCAGAACACCTCACTTCCTAGCCCAGTTAAACAATTACTAGATGTGCAACCTTACTCAGATTACTTATACACTTTCAACTTCTTTCCCATATATAAAAGGGTGTAATAAATATTACATAGGGTAGTTATGATTCAATTGATGTATAAGGGAGTTCTTTGTAAATTAGAAAAGGAACTAATATTCACAGTATATTACTAGCTACCAGGTATTCTTCTAGGCCATTTATATTCATATTTCATAAAAAAAATTCATTTCTACATCCCTGATGGAACCAAGTACAGGGCTCAGCATTTACAAATGCATTTTCCTTTACTGAGTCTCAGTTACCATATCTAGAAAATGTGTCAGATAATATCTACCTCACAGGATTATTGTGACAGCTAAATAAGATAAAAGAAATCTTACTCACCTCTGTATCCACATTTCTAACAAAGTACCTGGCACATAATGAGTCTCAGAAAATCATTTCAGGGCCTAAGTATAGAGATACACTCAGTATGTCTGCGGTGACCATGTCCTGATGAGCTGAGAACCAATTCCCTGTTTTGCATAGGCTGCAATGCCTTACTCCAGATTCTTCTCAGGCCTGACCTTTGTCTCCTCCCAGAGAAGCTGCTCCAACTTCCCCAATTCCCAGTTTTGCATTCTTGCCTGTGGGCCATGACCATTTTAAAGGTCCTCTCTTATCGTTATGGCTTACCTCTCCTGCTCCATAAAACAAAACCAGTTGCTACTGAGTTGATTCCAACTCATGGTGATCCCGTGTGTGTCAGAGTAGAACTGTGCTCCTTAGGGGTTTCAATGGCTGATTTTTTGGCATAGATCACCAGGCCTTTCTTCTGAGGCACCTTTGGGTAGACTCGAACCTCCAACCTTTCAGTTATCACTGAGCACTTTAACAATTTGTACTCCCCAGTGACTTCTGCTCCATATGCAGCAGTAAAGCAGCTAGGCATTTGTAACAGAGGAAGTTCTGAGAACCAAAGCTAGTATCTATCCCTTGTCCATATGTGCGTGTAAAAATATATGCCCGTGTTGGAGAGTTTGGTACAAAGAATTCCATACTTAGATTCAGACTAGGGTAGTGAAGGCCAGGTGCATAGGGATTTCAGTCCAGGGTTTCTAAATCTAAGTGGGGGCCTCTCCCTCTATTCTCCCTACCCAATATATGCCAGTTGTCTCCCAAGCCTTTGATCTGACTGCTTGGCAGTACCTCTGTCTAAAGTTAAACAATTTTCCAATGTGTGGATTGAAAAATTTCTGCACCCTGTGCTGGCTGGTGGAAGACCCATTTTGAGAATTGAAAATACTTGTATGTACATCCTCAAGCTGTGGCAGGCTCCTGACGGGTAATTCAAGCTTGCTCACAGACTGGAGAGGGAAGCTGCAAGCCAGCACAGGGAAGCCTGCCAAATTGGAAAGACAAGTGGCAGAGAACAGATTCCATTCTGGAGTGTAACAATCACATTAGTTGGCTCAGAGGGACACTGTGCCAGCATCCAACAGGGATGTGACATGGGTGCTGGGACCGCCAGCAGCAGCCCTGGGGCCCTGAAGAAGGGGCTCAGTGGTACCTGTCAAGAACAGAGACAGGCATGACCAGTGAGGCCTCCCAGCCTCTGCTGCACACTGAGCACCTGGGAGCAAGTGCCGTAGTCAGTGGAAAAGGGCCTGTGAGTACAGGCTCCCTTAGAAATGGAGGAGTTGGAAAAGCTAAGTATAGCAGGAGCTGAAACCCATACGCAATTTGATGTAATTTAAGCCTCCTATTTCCCTGGTTTTTCTAATGTTGGCAAGATAGCTGTTAACTGATTCAGCTCAGCTCAGACTCTGCCAACACAAAAAGCATCCCTTGCCAAGTCACTGTAGGATGTACAAAGGACACGTTGAACAGCCAGCCATTTGGGTCTCTCCCAGTGCCCACCAGTTAAGATCCAAATTTTTGGCTTGGTATAGCAAGGTCCTCCCTAACTGGCCCCAAATCATACTTCCAGTTTCAACTCCTACCACTTCCTTCCAAGATCCCCATGCTCCAACACTGAATTTTCCAGTGTTTCTTGAATATACCAAGGCCATTAACATCTTTGTAACTTCTCATGCAGTTTTGTGTGAATGCCTCCTTTTCTTCCTTACTATGCAGAAAACTCCTATGCAGCCTTCAAAATGTGGCATGAATGTCACCTTTGTAAAAGTGGGCACTAGAACTTCTATTTATTTATCACCTGTAAGTGCTAAGAGGTGCTAGGACCCTTACATACACTGCATCATGTACTCATAAAGCAATTCTGTCAGGTTGATATGAAAGAATTCTGTTTTACAGATATGAAAAATGAGACTCAGAGGATTTCAGAAACTTGTCCAAAGTTACTCAGCTAGTATGTGGCAAAGTGAAGATTCAATCAGTCAATCCATCAGTCAACCATGTTGGCTGTGTTCCTATTGGGTACCAGATACCCTGGTTACAGTAGAGGGAAAGGCTGACACAATTCCTGCCTTCATATATTTACAGTCTAGAAAGAGAGCATACAATATACAAGTACTTGGAAGTGGTACAAGAGAGAAAATTTGAGTGCCTATGGAATTAAATTCATACTGTTTAAAGCTCTTTCCATTTTCCTTGCTACCTTTGAGGCTTCCTTGGGCAGATTTCTTCATTGATTCTGCTGGACTCCACTACATCCACACCTCCCTCTGCCACAGTACTTGTTATCTTTGCTGGTGAACTTCCAGAGCATAGGGACTTTGTCTTACTCATCTTTGCACTTTGGTGTCCATAACAAGGCTTGTTCAGTGTATAAATGAATAACCAGTGCAGAACGGAGGGTCCTAGTAGAGGGAGTTTTCTCCTCACCTGAGAAATATCCATGACAGAATCACAGCTGAGCGGCCGGGCCGATGTGAGATCGTTGGAGCCCAGCAAGGTAGAGATGATCCCATTCTGATCAATGCGTCTGATCATGGTGCCATCCACAAAGTAAATCAGCCCAAACTTATCCACCGTAATGCCTGGGGGAGGAGAAGCCAGAAAAGGGAATTCAGTGTCAGAGATACCAACAACTCCATGCTCGTGGAGTCTTCCATTTAACAAAGCACCCCTCCCTCCATGATGTGACTAGATCCTCACCACAACTTGTGGGGTGAGCAGGACTACACTGGTCACGTCCATTCTCCTTTTTTTTTCCCAGGGGCTAATTGAAAGCAGGGGTTAGACTGCAGGTTTTCAGATTCTCCAGGGCATTGAATCATTCCATCTTGCTCCCTCCTCTAAAACTGTACTCATAACTCCTGGCAGTGGTAAGAAGGACCTTTTTCAACATCAACACTGTGAATTATTTAAAGTAACCTACTTCTGGAGCCTTGCAATTTTAATAATCAGATCCTCTTTTTAGTAACAAGTTTTCTTCCAAGATAATTGACCTTCATATTTTTCTATTCTTATTATTTTAGTTTCACTGGTCATTACAGAAGCACAGAGCTGAAAGAGAATCCTATAGATTTGTGTAGAGAATATTGTTTAATTTTTTAAAAGATACATCAAAGAGGGAGTCAGAATTATCACTCAATATCATCTTCCTCACTCACTAGTCTGTCTCAACCAATTGACTTTCTCTCTTACCAGCATGTGTGACCTTCGGCAGGTCAGCTTGTTTTCTCAGCTGTCAAATAAAGGGATTGCTGGAAATCTGTATTTTCACCCCTGGATGTGTGAGAATCACCTGGGGAGCTTGCTAAAACATACCCCCCAGACAGCTGCTTCAGAAGATCTCAAGTGGAGCCTGAGTATCTACTTTTATTTCTGACAAGCTCCTCAGGTGAGAAAAGCACACACCAAAGTTGGAGAGCCATTCTCTTAAACCAGTACATCTTGACCAGTGACCTCTAAAAGAATAATCACCTGTAGAGTATTTTCAAAACATACCTGTTTGGCCTTACTCCTGGAAATACTAATCCAGGGGCTCTTTTCAGAAACTCTCATGGGGGATATATTGATTTCCTCCCTGGTTCAGAGTCGCAGTAGTTAGACATATTCCTACCCAACCGAACTGCTCAGGGGTGCTGGGGCTGAGAGACCAATGAGACGTACCCCTGAGGAGTGCACAGGAAGGAAGGAGTACCGCGTGGAGTGCCCCTGGGAATGACCGAAGCCTGAGAGTGTTCATAGCAGCATAAAATAGGCTCTGTCTTGCCAGTTTTGTTCTGTTCAGTTTTCTAAGAAACAAGGGATCAGAAAAGGCTTCCCAGAGGTGGAGACTCTTGAATTATAAAGCTTTCCAGTTGTATAACTTTGGGCAAGTTACTTCACTTTTAAGTCTCAGTTTACTCATCAATAAGATGGGGGTAATAACATCTGATCTGGAATAGTTAAGCTTTAGTAATTACTAATGATTGTTAAAATTATGAAGAAGTCAACAGCACTTTGAGGATTTCTAGGCTCTTAGTCCCAGGCCCTCGTGTCTCTGACTGGCCAGTAGGGTGGCTTAAGATACTCAAGGGCCTGTTGGTGATGAAGCCCACCAGAGCAGCATTTGTTCCTTCTGCCCCTAAGTCTGTCCAGAGCAGCATTTGTTCCTTCTGCCCCTAAGTCTGTCCAGAGCAGCATTTGTTCCTTCTGCCCCTCTCCTAAGTCTGTCCAGGGCCTAAGGAGGGCCAGAGTAGCCTCAAGGCTGGGGAGCCTTTCTTCTGTCCTAGCCTAGAATGTAAATTAATCACATTCTTTAAGTACCAAGATCAGAGTTTTCTTGTCTGCCTAGGATGCTCTGTCTTCCTCTCCCATCTGCTAGAACTGATGAGTGCTCCATGAATAATTCAGCTTCTTGTTTACAGAGTTGGCTGCTCAGGCTAATAGAAGCCATTAGTCCCTTGATTAATTACAGGCAGTCCCTGGGTTACGAACAAGAGTCATTCCTGTGTCTTTAAGCTGAATCCGTGGATAAGTTGGAACAGGTGCATACAGTTCTTATTTAGCCTTACTTTAGTCCAAGAAAAGGCTCAAAACCTTTTCAATGATTTAAAAGCTGCACAGGAAGCAAGTGAAGATGATTGTGATGAAGAATTTGTTGCCAGTAGGGGTTGATTCAATCATTTCAAAGTGAGGACAAGTTTACATAATATTATAGGGCAAATATGAGTTGTCCCTTGTCCATAAGTTCCTGCTGCAAAGTGTCTGTGTGTCATGGCACCTTTTCCATTTCTATCTGGGTTAATGATAAGCTTTTGGATAATTTCACTGTCCAAATATCTTCTCTCTTAATACCGCTATATCTCTCCATGTATGAGAGAGAGGGAGAGATTTTGAGAGAGAAGTGGGGAGGGGGAGAGGGAAGAAGAAAAAGAGGGAGTAAGTAGTGAAGGGGGAGGGAGGAAGAAAGAACAGAGAACACATGTGTGTAGAGCAATTGATAAAGGCCTGGAGGAAAGAAAAATCTCAGAAAAAAGCTGTTTTAATCATAAGGGAGTGAATGCTGTACCTGAGAGAAGCCATGGGGATCACTTAACCCAACCTGCTCATTTACCAGTAAGGAAATTTAGGCCAAAGAAGATCACAGAGTCAGTGAGTGGCAGAGCAGAACCTTAATGCAAGGTCCCTAATTTCAAGTGTTCTTTTCACTCCAGGCTACTCTCTCAGTATTAGAAAATCATAATTAGGATGGAGATTAAGCATGGATATCACAATACTTACTCCACAGAGTTACCACTTAACTGTTCCAGATGTGTGGTAAATATACTATAAACCAAAAGAACCAAACTCATTGTCGTCAGGTTTGATCCAACTCATAGCAACCCCTCCTTGGGTTTCCGAAGTGGTATCTCTACAGAAGTAGATCGCCTGATCTTCCTTCCAAGGAGTGGCTGATGAGTTTGAACCAACAGCCTTCTGGTTAGCAGTCAAATGCCTTAGGCACTATGCCACCAGAGCTCCTAGAAAATATACTATCGTAGACTGTAATGGTAGGAATCACCACTTATGGGATGTTTACTATGTGCATGGTATTACATTATACATTCATGATAATATTTAATGTGTATTACAACTATGCAGAAAATGAAAATCCTCACAACTGGACCAATAAGCAGCATCACGATAAATGGAGAAAAGATTGAAGTTGTCAAAGATTTAATTTTACTTGGATCCAAAATCAACACCCATGGAAGAAGCAGTCAAAAAGCCAGAGGTCATATTGCACTGCAAAAGATTTCTTTAAAGTGCTGAAGAGCAGAGATATAACTTTCAAGACTAAGGTGTGCCTTAACCCAAGCCATGGTATTTTCAATTGCCTTATAGGCATTTGAAAACTGGACAAAGAATAAAGAAAGCCGAAGAAGAGTGGATGCTTATGAATTGTGGTGTTGGTGAAGAATATTGAAAATACCATGGACTGCCAGAAGAATAAACAAATCTGTCCTGGAAGAAGTACAGCCAGAATGCTCCTTGGAAGTGAGAATACCCAGACTGTATCTCACCTACTTTGGTCATGTTGTCAGAAGGGACCATTCCCTGGAGAAGGATATCATGCATGGTAAAGTGGAGGGACATCAAAAAAGGGGAAGACACTCAATGAGATGGATTGACACAGTGGCTGCAATGATGGGCTCAAGTATAGCAAGGACCTTGAGGCTGGCACTGACTGGGTGGTCTTTCTTTCTGTTGTACATAGGGTCAGTGTGAATCAGAGCCAACTTGATGGCACCTAACAACAACAACAACAACTATGCAGTATGTCCTTATTTCATAGATGAGGAAAATAAGACCCAGAGAGCTTAAGCAACTTTCCCAAAGTCATACATGTGGCAAAGTCTGAATTTGAATCCAAGACTACTTGCCTGCACTAGAATCTACTGCTTTGATTTGAAACCAGAGCCTGAAATCTGCCACATTTATCAATACAACCACTTATTATATTTTTATAGGATGTCATATAAAATGCATTAATTTTGACCCTCACAACAATCCTCAGAGGTACCCTCATTTTATTGATGAGGAATCTGAGGCTTAGACATTATAAATGGCTCCAATTCCAGGGCTAGCATGTTGCAGCCCCCATCTCTTAACCCTCATCCAAGACTCTGCTACACTGTTTCCTCAAGTGGCCACTCAGTGTCCTTTGCCTTTTAAGCACCACCTGCCAGGTTTAGCTGTAGGTGTGATCTTTTGCATGTCTTTAGATCATGCAACAGGAAATGCTTTGCTGATGGACGTTTATTGCTAATGATGACACCTCTAGGATAAAGCTTTCTAAGGGTCTTCTCAACCACAAGGGGTGTGGCTTCTCAGCCACAAGGGGTCACTCTTGTCTCTGAATGTGTTCTTTCTCCTTGCATCTCAGGAAGCATTTCTTCTCTACCATATCAGAGCAGGTCATGTTCATGTCTTATTTATTTTGCTACAGTGAATTTATTTGTGCAACCACAGTGCTCTGCCTGCTCAGTAAATAGTTGCTGAATGAATGAATGAAAAACTGTGATTGTGGGTATAAGGAGGTTCAACTTTCAGAGGGACTCAAGATTAAAACTTACAGTTAATCCATCCTATAGCACATGTGCCAAGATGATATGCTACAATGCTTTATGTAACAATGATTAAAACAAACAAACCAACAACGAAAAAAAAAAATAAAACCACTATGAGAAATAATGTAAATGTCCAGCAGTAGAGGACTGATGAATAAAAGATGGGACATTCATCTGATGGAATACTATACAGGCAATAAAAATGAGTACATAGAAGACTAATGATATAACAAAATGTTCATGATATATTGCTTAGAAATAAAAACATGTTACTTAGTCTGTTTAATGTGCTTTCAACTTTTTTTTGAGGTGTGGACATTATATAAACACAAACATTCAGGAAAAAGATTAAGAAGAAAGGCAAGAAATGACAACTGGGGATATTCCTGGAGGGCAGAAGCATGGAAATTTTAACTTTGTGTATATTTCTTGATATTTTCCATCTTTTAATTTTTTATTTATATAACTTTTTTTTTTAATAATGATGTACATGTATTTCTTTTGGAAGTGGAAGGCTCCCCAATATATGTTACTGATAGTATTTAAAAAGGAAAGTCTTACCCCTGGGGTTGGTAAGTGTGGCTTCTGTGGCCTTCCCACCATCCCCGCAGCGAGTGTCATCAAAGGGGAGGCACTGATCACCTGTGCCCGCGACCACCTCAGAGTTCTTGACCAGGTCCTTCACCACCACAGTGGACTTGATTTTGAAGACTCGCCGGCTATTGGTGTCTGAAAGGAAGACGGTCCCACTCATAGGGTCTGTGGTTAGGTAGTATTTATGTGCTGGACTGTGACTGGAAAACAAAGACATGACCTTTTGGTGAGCACTTCCTTCCTTCCTAATGGATAGAGATGGTACAACTCACAGGTACAACTTATACAACAGGCACAATCTGAATCCCTGGTCTTTTAGAATCCAAGCAAAAAAGTTCTATGGGAGGATGACCCTATTTGGGATGATAGTTTCCCAATTATTCTGACCACATGGTTGGCCTAACTCTCCCTTCCACCCAGCTACTACTACTATAACGACCTCTTGCCCATGATTGGGATGCCTTTGTAGCACTAGGCCCGTTTAAGATGCTCAATCCATGTTTTCCTAAAAAGATTATCAATGTGATTTATCATACATGAACTGTAAATTCAAGCCAGAAACACCAGCACCAACAAAAGCCATCAAGTGTTCAAAACAAAAACCCTTCTCCACACAGAGATTTTACAGCATAAACCTAATTCCACCCTGGGACTGCCTGAAGAGACCCTGGCTGGATCTGACTACCAGTCAGTGTCAGCTCTGTCTCCTGTTGGTACTCATGTTATATTTATCAAGAGCCCAGAAGTCTCCCTCCTGCAGTCAGATATAAATGAACTGCAGGATTAGTTTGTAATCTGCAGCAATACCCAAGGAAAAATCAACAAAACAGAGCAGCAGTGCTGAGGATGTTTCTGTCCCTGGAAAACAGCCATAAGGATCAGGTTACACTAACAGGAGAAACAGAAATCAGACCATGACTATACAGAGGCATCAGGAGCACAACACCCTCTCTAACAGCAAGGTGGGGAAAATGCACAGGTGTTGAGAGGTGATGGGTTTGGGTTCCAAGTCTAGCTCTGTCATTTCCTTGTTGTGCAAGTTGGGTAAATTAGTTAACCTCCTGAACCTCACATTTTCCTTGTCTGCAAAATGTGGATAGTGACAGCTACCTTGCAGGTCTCTGGTGAATATTATATAAAATCATAAACACAAACAAGGTGCTCAGTAATAATTATTTTAATTACAAGTCATTGCATCTGTTTGTACTTGGAGGTTGACTATGGAGTTGGGCCTCTCTTACTAAGTCTGAATTTTGCTATGATATAGTACTGATTTATAATTTCTTCTAACTCCAGCCCACACTGGGTTTGGATCCATCACCCTTGGAAGCTAAATTTCAGTTCCTGTGCATAGCTTGCTCATCTCCTAGCCCCTTGACCTGCATCTCAGGATTGACAGGCCCTTCCAAGTCTCAGGGAAGTCTTCTGGTTCAATGTTCTCTCTCTCAGTTCAGACTGCATGGCCTGGTGTTGCCCATTTTCACTGGATAGTGGGCACAAACAGTGCTAGAGAATTCAAGGGGCAGACCAAGTAGTACTGAGAGCACCAGCAAAGTAGAGGTGCTGCAGATCCCTCCGAAATGCAAGTAAAAGAACCAAGTAAGTCTAGAAAGAAGCTATTTTATATTTTATTGGGCACTTAATTTTGGGTCCTTTTTAAAAACAAAATTTTATTTTACAGATTGGTGTTGTTTTCATTTTGATTTGCATATGAAGGTTGGGGCACCATAATTTTTTCAGTGTCTAGGTGTTAATTGTGTTGATCCTGCCACCCTGAGTGCTCATCATCATAACCATCCCTTGATGTGGGCAGTATTCATAGGGACTGGCCGATTTTAATAGGGCCAGGCCTCTGGATCCAAGGTTTCTGTTCCTTTATTTCCTCTCACCTGAACTCAGCTAGTCACCATGACTATCTCCAACTCTCCAACTGGCCTTTCTCTCTAGCCCTAATACTACTGTACCATTGCCTCATGCTCAAAAAAAAAAAAAAAAAAAGACAGGCCTGTCTGCCTGCAGCCTGGACCCTCTCCAGGGTCTTCACCTGCAAGTAGCCCAAATACTAACATCTGATTCCTATGCGTTCCCTTTTAGAACTTCCCATTTGTTAAGAGTAAGTTCAGCCTTCCCAGCCCAGCAGCACACAAGGTCCCTCACAATGTGGTGCGGCTCTTTCTTCTCAGCCTCTTTCCACACATTTCCTCCCAGATGCCCCATATTTCAGCACAGCTGAAGAACTTGCCCCTCAAACACGGCTGCATGCCTCTGGGTACATGGTGTTCCTGCTCTGTAGCATGCCCTGTCTTCTACCTTTTCAGCCTAATGAAATTCTACTCATTCTTCAGGCCTCAGCTCTAATGGTACGTTTTCTGGAAAATGTTCTCTGACCCTCCTTTATTTGTTCTGAGAGCAGCCTGTTCATATCTAGGTTATACCAAACCAAAAACCAAACTCACTGCTGTCGAGTCAGATCCAACTCATAGAGACCCCTCCTTGGGTTTCCCAGGCAGCATCACTATGGAAGTAGATTGCCCAACCTTCCTTCTGAGGAGTGGCTCATGGGTTTGAACTGTCAGCCTTCTGGTTAGCAGTCAAATGCCTTAGGCACTATGCCACCATAGGATGCTTAAGTAGTGCTGTAGCTATTTTTTTCCTGTGTTTGTCTCCCAAACCAGACTGCCAATACTTGGGGAAGAGACTGGATTTTACTCGTCTTTGTTTTACTACTAACATTTGGCTTAGTGCCTTCTGGCCCACAGTAAAAACCAAAACCAAACCAGCTGATGTCGAGTCAATTCCAACTCATGGTGACCTCATGTATTTCAGAGTGGAACTCACTCCAGAGGGTTTCATGCTGTTATTTTTCCAAAGCAGATCATTAGGCCTTTCTTCTGAGGTGCTCTGGGTGAGTTCAAACCACCAGCCTTTTGGTTGATAGCTGAGCACATAATCATTTATGTTACCTAGGGACACTTAGCCCATGGTAGGCACTTATTTTAAATAGATGTCATTTCCATTCAAAACCTTTTAAATAGGACTTTCATTTATATTACTTAGCTTCTCTGTTATTTCTCTTTTGCAGGGGTGGTAAAAGGGGAGATGCTCTATCTTGAAAAATCCCCTGAGATTACCCTATAATGCAGCATAGATTTAATCTTCACAGAGGACACTGGTTCTGATGAAATAAAAGGCAATGACCTCAGATCCTGCTCTGCAGTGCCAGGGCAGCCTTGATCATTCTGCTTTCCTGATGACAACTGTGAGGTAGGAGTGATTATTCCATTTCTCTGCCCAGCACTCATAATAAACTGACAGTACCCACATTGGTGAAAAATGAGTCCCTGACAGAGTGTGGTAGGGGTCCTATCCACTTTGCCATCCCCCTTGAGTCTCCAGCTCATGTCTTTCTGCACTGCCCTAGAGAAGTGTCACTGCCATGGGGCCTCTCAGATTGTTGAATTCCAGAAGAGAGTGGCATTAGCAGAATTGCCCCCAGAGTGTCTAAAAGAGCCATGATCGCATCTTTGGGGCCCCAAAGCAAATTTGAGCTGTGGTGCTCAGTTAACTGTAGGAGAAAGAGCTCTAGCTCTGAACTTAGAAGGTTGTGAGTTCTTATTCTGGGCAATTTACCCAAACCTTTCAAGTCTTAGGTCCCTCATCTGTTAAATGATTAAGTATATTCTCTGGTTTGCCATGAGAATCAAATGCTATTTTATTTCTGAACAGCCTTCTTCCTCTGCAGAGTGCTCGGACATTCTTCAACGCATTGCTTCCTTATGCCAGCCACCAAGGGGAGCAGCACCTGAATCAGTGATGCCCAGCTGGACCTCCCCAGGCTGCAGCACCAACAGTCCTCAGAAGAGAGATGCAGAGACGACCACCACTAATACAAATGATCCATCACCACTCATGAATGCCTATCTGTCCCAGATACTGTGCTGGCACATCACACACATGACCTGTTTTCCTCAAAACACCATATAAGGTGGGTACTTAAAAAATATATTTTAGAAAATGGAGACTAAGAAGGGTGAATTGACTTGACTAAGGCCAAAGACTGCTAAGGGCAGGATAGAATTCCAACCCAGTTCTGCATGACACCAAAGTCCATGCTCCTTCTATTCCCCACACTGCTTCTCAGGGCCTAGAATATCCTGAAAGCACCTGCTCATCTCCTGAGACTCAGCTCGAGCATCACCGCATCTGTAACACCATTCCGGCTTTCCCCGTGGGTAGAATCGGCCATTCCTTCTTTGTAGTTCACTGGACCCTGAGTGGATTATATGTTTATACCTATAACACCTTGTGACACTTTTCTGCTTAGCTGTTTGTTTCCTCAATGAAATCTTGAACTCCTCAAAGGCAAGGACCAAATTTAAGTCCCTGGTGCCTAGCACTGGCTGGTGCAGAGTAAGTGCTCCAGAAATGTTTGCTGCATTTACGAGTCAATGAAAGAATGAATGAGTATCTACCTCCCTGGCTGGAGGGCACATAAGAAACAACCATGACTAAGAATCTTAGTCATGGTTCTCAAACACAGCTACACATCAGAATCATCTGGAGAACTTTTATAAAAAAGCCCTACTCATGATCGCTGAAGGGCCTGGGCATCTGTACATTTAAGATCTGTCTAAGTGACTCTGAAGCACAGCCAGCTTTCCTTGGAACACTATTCTCAAACCTCAGTGTGCAAATAAGTCAGCTAGACACTTTGTTAAAATGATTTTGGTTAGGTAGTTCTGGGGTGTAGTCTGAGATTTTGCATTTCTAACAAGTTCTTGGATGATGCCAATGCTGCTTATCTGTACTTCTAGTATGAAGGCCTTAGAATACCCTGCAAGTCATAAAAGATTTCAGGGCATGAGATGGAAGCTGGCCTGCTGCTAGGACCCCAGGATCAGCTCTGTGGACAGGGAATGTTTCGAGGACAGTTCTGTATCTCCGGTAACCTGAGCAGTGCTGGGCACAGGAATGGTCACAACTCTTATTTCCAGAACTTCCTCCAGAAGCTCCTGAGGACCTAATTTTGTGTTACTTCCTCAAACATAACCTTGGCACCTCTGGAAGCTACATAAAATTTTAGAGGCCATACTTTCTGAAGTTAAGGAACTGAAGTAGAGCCTCACTTAACCCTCTTTGTGGATGGAGTAGATAATTTCTTAGTAGGAGCTGGGAGCCAAGAAATCTCAAGGGACAAAATGCAATCTATTCCCTGCTTCTTAGTGAGAATTCTCCTTTCACCCCAGAGTAAGGTCTGCCTTGGGCAAAGGAATATCTTTTGATCACATCAGGAGGCACCTCCGGCAGAACTTGACTCACTGGTCCTCTAGACCAGTGGGAGGAGCTGGGCTTTGGAGCCACTCAGAGGTTGAAATACTAGTTCTAATACCCACTAGGAGGTGCCTCATTAGCGTAGTATAGGTAGCACGTCAGTCTCATAACACCCACTAGGTAGGTGACCATGGGTAAATCACTTCATTACTCTGAGCCTCAGTTTTCTCTTTTGAGAAATAGGGATAATCATGACTATGTCACAGAGCTATTTTGAAGACAAAATATCACTGTAAAGCTCTAAGCACAGTGCCTGTCTCATTAAAAATATAAAAATGCCCAATAAATGGCAGCTTTTAAGCAAAGCTGGTCACCTGGAGAAACTCCTGGAATATTCATGTAACTGCAAAATGGAAAAAGCCAAGTACACTAGCGTTAACGTTGTCTTTTCCAACCTACTCCCTGGAGGTAGTGTAGAGCTCTGCTGGGGTTAATATAATATGTGTAGCCTGGTTTAAGGAGCTCTGGTAGCATAGTGCCTCAGGCACTTGACTGCTAACCAGAAGGCTGGAGGTTCAAACCCACCAGATGCTCCTCGAAGGAAGCTTGGTCAATCTACTTCTGTAGTGATACTGCCTCAGAAACCCAAGGAGGGGTTGCTATGAGTTGGATCTGACTCAATGGCACATAACAACAACAACAACAAAAACAGCCTGGTTTGATGGGAGACTTGAGTCAAATGGGTTTCTGAGCAACAGGCTTCAAAATTTCTCCCTCAGGAAGAGCTCTGGGAAGAGGTGGGGTGCTTGTTCCATGAAGGAGTCCACAAAGGAAGATGACCAAAGGATTATGGGTCCCTGTACTGAACATGCCCAGCATGGTGGGCAGGCAACAAGGCTAAAAAGGCCAACCTAGTCTGCTCTGGAGAAACACACACATACAGGCTAAGGCCATGAGCCATAGAGACAAATGCTTTACTGGGAGCAGATGAAATAGTACATACTAATAAATAAAGAGGACAAAATCTTTAGTATTTATTTAATCCACCATTACTGATGGAGATACTGAGGCTCAGAGAAAGGAAGGGATTTACCCAATATCCAGGCGCAAGTTAAAATCAGAACTGGTATTTGAACCCAAGTTTTTTGACTCCTGATTGTTCTTTGGAAAACTGGGAGGCAAAAAAGAGATTCCTTTTCCCCCTTCCACTTTGGTTCACTTTAGAAATCGTTTTTAGCATCTAAGAAAACACAATGACTTGAGAGGGGGGTAAAACGCCAGCTGTGAAATTATAGATATATCAAAAGACCACTGAACATCAGGATCAAAAGATACAAAATCTCTCTCAATCCAGAGGTGATGAAACTGAAAACCAGAAGAGCTAGGTGAGCAGCCCAAGGCTGTACAATCCAGAGCCGGACCAGCACCCTGGCCTCCTGAGTCTTCCCAGCTAGTCCTTCTATATTGCAGCTACGTCCCAGGCATAATTACCACCACTGATTTAATGCTTTAGGATTAAATGCTAGATTTTAATCCAAGATCTTGATATGAAATATACTTCTGTATTTTCTGTAAAACTGAATTTGAGGGCTCATATCATTGCATAATTCAGTCTACTCCATATGAAGTTCACTGAAAAGTCTCAAAAAATATTTTTTTCCTAGAAATGGACAAATTCTCTAATTTATGATAATACAAACCATGAAAATAAAAGTTTTTCTGATTGCCATGGTCACTTGGAAGCTCCGAGTCTAATTTGATGTGTAATCATTTACATGTGTTTTCTTTTGTTCTCAATTTCTATTTAATTTACTTTAGTACATGTGTCTTTAGTTACAAGAGGACTGAATTCCTTTTTGGAAAATACCAAGGTATGATACTATTATATTTATAATATTATTATTAATACAGGTACCAATTCTGGGGCTCCTCCCTGTACCTGGCACAATTCTAAACACTTTACATGCATGTAAATATTTGTACAACAATTCTCCAAGGGCGATTTTATTAACCTCAAATTAGAAACTAAAGATCAGAGAGGGGAAGTAATTTTTTAAGCTCACATAGTTGGGAAGCCTCAGTTTTCTCACTTGTATATTGGATGCAATGATGGGTACGTACTTCACAGGGTAGTTTTGGGGATGAAATGTTATAACCCATAGAAAATGGTTAACTCCCTCTCTGCTACAAGGAAAATGCTCTATACATATTAATTATTATTATCATCTCAAAATAATATAGATGACTATTACATTAATTATATATATATAATCATTATTAGATTTAGGTTCTGACTCTTTCCACCATCATAAGACTTAGCATGTGTTCCACATGCCACTGTGCTCTGAACCACATGCAGATAGCTGAGAGCTGCCTCTGCGGTGGCTACTTTTCAAATCACCCAAATGTGTGTGAGGCTGGGGACTCTGAGGTGACTCTGACTTAGGAGTTAGATGACAGGGGATGCTGACAGGCTGACATTGCCCTCGTGTCTGACTAGGCCCACTCCTTCCTGCTGCAGTGCCACTGTGAGCCTACATGACAGATCTACTCTGTGACAAAGCTCTTGTTTAGGGATTTGTCTCTTCATGTGGTCCTTGTGGTGAGAATATGCCTTCCCACTATGTCCTTGTTGCAAACCTCCTGGTGAGGTCATCTGACATCTAGCCACCAAAGCAGAGGCATGTGAATGCTCATGGAAGTCATTTCTAGATTCTTAGCCAAAGCAGGATGTTTTAGGACTTCCCATCATGAGCACCAAAGTGACTCCACATAGTTAGGATGATACCCTCATTTCTGCTGAGGATAAGGAGACTATAGTGTTCAATTATTATGCCAAGGCTTATGGTTTAAATTTTTTTTTTATTATTATTTTAATCTGTCATGCCTGCAGACTACCAAAGTAACTGTCTCATTTGCTACAGATTATAGGGAGTTCAGCTTCTCACCATCCACCTTCATCATTATTAATGACTTCCTTTCCTTGAAACTGATTACCTCAAATCAGTTCTCGTTACACAGGATTCATTTCCATTGAGCCATCGGAAATTGACATGTGTTGCTTACCATACAACATGCAACAAGGCAGGGGAGAGACAGGAATTTTCTCCACTGGTTGGCTTACCTATGTCTGAAATCTTTATTTCTGACAGAAGACAGGAGAGCAGGGAATAGAAGAAAGAAAGAGGTGTTAGCAGCAGGGTTAGAAGCATTATTAGCAGCCTGAAAACTTGACAGCAATGCTACTGCACAATACTGTAATAAATAAAGACTTAGCAGCTATGACACTGATATATTTTCTATTGTATATTACTTGTCAGTGAGCTCACTTACAAGCAGCTACATATCACAGAGGTGGCATGGTTTCGCCTGCACCATTACTGCTGACTTCGGGGAAAGAGGACTAGGTTGACACATTTTGCTGCTTTAACAATGACTGAGACAGGGATTGGAACAGTAGAGTCTCTGCATTGTACAGAGATGGTTGCCTAGAGATACACATGCTCAGTACTTTCTCTGTATGTCTTCAGACACACTGCCCTACAACACTTACTAAAACTTGAGTAGCCCACCGTGAGCCTACACACAATAGGGCATGAGTTACAGATATCCTCTAATTAAAAGGAAGTGGGTGACACAGAGAAATAGGCTAAGGAAAAAAGACTGTAAGGAAATTTGTCAAAGTGATAATACATCAATGTATTTACTTTTCTTTCAAAATTTCATCCAATCCTCCCTTCCCTGCTGACTGTCTCACATGATCTCCTTAATGTTGTTGTTGTTAAGTGCCATCGAGTCATTTCCAACTCATAGCGACCCCATGCACAGCAGAACGAAACACTGCCCGATCCCGCGCCAGCCCCACAATCCCTGCTATACTTGA